>NC_056744.1:415723269-415878249 GCF_019279795.1 Protopterus annectens | reverse complement strand
TAAGGGTGTACACACTTATGCAACCAGCTTTTTGTACATTTTTTTTATTTTTTATATTTTTTTCCCCTAACAGATTTGCTTGTTTTTCAATTGAATTGTACAGGTTGTAGGTCACATTAAAGGTGGGAAAGGTTTTGAAATGATTTATTGCGGTCTCATTTTTTTATATCACAAAAACCTGGCATTTTAATAGGGGTGTGTACACTTTTTATATCCACTGTATGTCTGGCAGAATGCAAATTTAGCAGCAGATAGTAGCTGATGTTAATGCAGTGGGAGGACACAGCAGGACATATGACCAGGTATGCCCTAGGGCCACTGACATGATTTCATCAGACTGGAGGAGAGCAGCTGGAGTGGCCTGTGACCATATGGCTATGGAGGGGGGACCTGACCTGCTCTGCTACACAGCCAGCACTGACACCAAATGAAGAGTTCATGTCAACTGTCAGGGATCCAGACAGCTTACAGAGAAGTGCACAACAGCATGTGATTAATGTTGGTGCTGCTGTTTCAGAGAGGACAACTTTGTCCAAGGGGGAGCTTCCAGGTAGGCTTAACTATTATCAATTGTTAAATACATCTTGGATAGTAAATTATTGACAGAAAATGGATAGTAAATTATTAACGGCAAATACAATATTATGTTTAAGATTTTTAACTGCAATTTTTCGGGGGGAATACTTTTTTGAAAAAGTTAAAACATTCAGGTTAAACCAAACCAAAAATTATCAACTTGTAAAAAACGAAAAATGGCAATAACGAGTTAAGCTGGCAGACTGGACGACAAATTTTGCAAATAACCAAAGCTTTATTAAAAGTAAGCGCTTTCGGTAGAGAGCAATCTCCCCACCTTCATCAGACAATAACATTTTAAAAAAGACACGCTTCTTATATTCATAACAGGATTCACATTGTTAACCTGATTAGTTCATTAATTAGTTGATTAATGATTGACAATGTTTAAACAGTTTTTAAAAATTCTCTCTAAGAGATGTTTCTAAAAATTCTAAGTCCGTCACATGGCACGCACAACAATTCCTTTAACGTTCTTTTTGAGTTTCTTTTTAAATATCTTACATATTAAAAGTTCGAAAAGGAAATGTATATATGTATGTATACATAATTTCTTCTGAATGTTTTAAATATTTAAAATGTTTAAAAAGTTTAAAGCATTACATTTTTACCCTGATAAGAAAGTTGATACTGAAAGTGTACTAAAAAGATACAAGTTACCCCAACAAATCCTAGTTCAACTGACGTTCAGAAAGTTCATAAACTAATACGCTAATATATTGATAAATTAATAGATTTTAAATAAATTATTAAATAGATAAATTGATACATCTTATTATAAATAAATTAAATTAAAGAGGAGGCCAACAACTTAACCACACAATTGAATAAATAACAAAAAGATTTAAAATTGCATGAATAAATATGTATGTATGAGGCATCTCGAGCTACTGTTGTGGCAGGTCCTATTGTAACAGTCTAATACAACACAGTATACTCAACTACAAAAAAGTTCTACCTATTATTTAAAATCTATTAATTTATCAATATATTAGCGTATTAGTTTATGAACTTTCTGAACGTCAGTTGAACTAGGATTTCAGAAGAAATTATGTATGCATACATATATACATTTCCTTTTCGAACTTTTAATATGTAAGATATTTAAAAAGAAACTCAAAAAGAACGTTAAAGGAATTGTTGTGCGTGCCATGTGACGGACTTAGAATTTTTAGAAACATCTGAATTTTTAAAAACTGTTTAAACATTGTCAATCATTAATCAACTAATTAATGAACTAATCAGGTTAACAATGTGAATCCTGTTATGAATATAAGAAGCGTGTCTTTTTTAAAATGTTATTGTCTGATGAAGGTGGGGAGATTGCTCTCTGCCGAAAGCGCTTACTTTTAATAAAGCTTTGGTTATTTGCAGAATTTGTCGTCCAGTCTGCAAGCTTAACTCGTTATTGCC
Organism: Protopterus annectens; assembly: GCF_019279795.1. Taxonomy (NCBI): domain Eukaryota; kingdom Metazoa; phylum Chordata; order Ceratodontiformes; family Protopteridae; genus Protopterus; species Protopterus annectens. Next base: position 415,876,260 of record NC_056744.1, on the reverse strand, counting down.
ATTTTTCGTTTTTTACAAGTTGGTAATTTTTGGTTTGGTTTATTTTGTCATGTCTCGTGGCAACGAGGAAGCAGAGCAGAACGGGGAACAGTCTGCTGATAGTCAAGATTTTGGCATGCAGAACGACCTTTTTGAGGCAGTGAACAGAAGTCAGGAAACGAGAGGCGTTTCATCCGTTAATCGCTCGCAAGGCGATTTAACAGTGTTGGTCAACCTCCTAATGACAAAGGTTGATCGTTTATCCCAACAAGTCCAGGAAGCAAGGCTGGCGAACACCACTTCATTATTAGGAGTGAATACACGCTCCAACATGCAGAATCGGGGGCTGGATTTAGGAAGTGGAAACATGCTGTCATCACAATCTTCAGGGGCACACAATACGAGAGCCCCTGCACTTGAAACAGTGAGGACTTCCACCATTATGGATGGACTTTTAGCGCTAGGCAACAGATCTAATGACAGGAACAATAACACTTCCACCATTGCAAGCCTGGCTGCTGTTTTGGCTAAGATTTTTTTCAGTTGGACAACACCACAGCAGCTGATCTCCATAACAAGGGGATGAGTAACAATACTGTCTCTTCGTTTTTGACAAAGTTGGATGAATTTGATCTTAAACTGTTCCGCTGCAGGAAACTGCAGCTGGAAATATCGTATTTGCGCGAATGCATAAAAAAGCACATAGTCCCTAAGGGCCTACGCCAATGGCGATATCCAGCAGGCCTAATTAACAATTCTGCCTTTCATAAGGAATTGTTGGGGCTTTTTGATAGACAGGCATTCGATTTCATGGATGCCTTGATAAACTTTTATTCAGTGGAAATTGGGTTTCTACAGGAGGAATTGTCAAGATTGGAATCTTTTTTATCACAACATGTGGATTTTCTAAGGTATAAATACGATTACCTTAGAATTTTATCCAGTATTGAGCCTCAATTTCAAAGATGCTTAATAATAAAAAACGTAAAATTGAAAGGGACATTGGGGAATACAAGAACAACAAAGCTTACCCCCCGCCACCCTCAGGACAAGTTGCCTATTGGAGATTACAAACTGTAGGGGTCAAAGAGAACAATGATCAGAATACATCAGTGGAGCAAGGTCGCAGCTCCGGGGGGGAGGGTGATGAACAACCGCTTAGGAGGAACGAAAGATTAAGGAACAACAATGCTGGGAACAATCAAAATAATGTTGGGAACAATCAAAACAATGAAGGTTGTCTTAATTTCCACCAAAGGAGGGAGGGGGCTAATCATGAGGAAACCGAACAGGATTTTCACATGACTGCCAACTCAAGGAATGTAACAACGAACAGCAATACAAACAACAATCGCTGGTACAACCAGAGAAGGAAAAGGGGCAATCAGCGGAGACACTAGTTACCCAAATTGAAGGTGATGACATCCTATCATGTGAGCCATAAGGGCCCTCTATCCTTTATAATTCCACTGGAGACTTCAAAATTTACAACTATACAGTGTTAAATATTGATACTAATGTAGTTGAATTTTTTGCAAAGGGTTTGTCATTTATTCCGGACAGGAATTGTGATTTGGTGAAAACCATTATAGATTTAAAACTTTTTGTCTGGAAATTAAACCTAGCAAGCATGGTGTGGAATACCCCATCACTTCTCAGCTCACTAAGAGTTTCCAGTGTTTTTAACCCACCGTTAATTGGCATTCTTAGTATGTTTGAAAAACTATGTGAACTTGATTTGAGGTCCATGGTTAAGGAAAACAAGCCCAAAATTACAGTTGGGAGCAAATCTGGTCACAACATTACCAAGGATGAGTTTGCATTCATTCACATGCTCAATGAATGCAACATCAGAGTAATGGCACCGGATAAAGGAGGTGGGTTGATTTTTATGGACCAATATGGTTATGAAAGCAAAATGATTCACTATTTGCATTCTGATTCTTATGTTGAAGCCAGTATCAATGAGGTAAATAGAGCTTATAGTAAGATCAAAGGGATACTAGAGGACCTTTTTCTGGAGGGCATCATTGACAATGACACTCTACAATACATCACCATGTTAGCACCTAGGATCACATCCATTTTTGGCACACCTAAGATCCACAAGGATATAGTGGACCCCCCTTTCCGGCCAATAGTGGATGGTAGGGGTTCAATCACATATGCTTGTGCCAAACTAGTGAACAGCATTTTAAAACCTATGTTAAAGCTAGAAGAACAAATTTGTAGAGATTCTTGGGGCTTCCTTGAGAGTATTGGGAAAATCCCATTCAATCCAATTTACATATTCCTAGTGGTTGATATCAAAGATTTATACACTGTCATTCCACACCAGTTAGGAGTGGAGTGGACCGTGGATTTTATGCTCCGTAAAGGGGCATCAAACGAGCAAATGCACTTGGTGGAAATTTTACTTGATGTGATTCTCACCAACAATTATTTGGTGTTCAAGAATAAACACTACCTTCAAACAACAGGCATTGCCATGGGTTCTCCTTGTGGTTGCACATTTGCCAACAGCGTTCTAGCACAATGGGAGCACCAATGTTTGTTTCAAAACGAATTATATGAAGGGAATGTCTCTTGGTACACAAGATACCAAGATGACATGTACTTTCTCTGGAAGGGTTCCCGTCATTTAATACCAAACTTCATTGAAAGTATTGCTAAGTCAACTAAATTTCTGGAATTCACGTATTCCAGTGATGATAGTGAAATAACATTCTTGGATGTAAAAATAAGGAAGGATTTGGTTTCTAACAAACTGATATCAACAATTTTTAGAAAACCAACCTTTTCAAATACATACCTGCATTTCACTAGTTCACACCCTATCCATCAAAAGAAGAGTGTTGTGAAAGGGCAGTTTGTTCAGGCGGCCAGGATGGTCTCCGAACATGATGACTTCTTACGGGAATGTGAGAACATTTCCTCTATGTTCTTGTTGAGGGGATACCCAAACACATTTGTAGATAAAATCAGACAAGAGGTAATTACCAAAAGGGAATCTGGCCATTTCCAGTCAATACTTAGAGAAGGTACAATGGTTATTAAAACTAAAGATAACAACAATGGATGTGTGATGGGTAACATCCCTTTTTTGTTCACCTTCAGTATGGATTTTAAAGCCATCAAAAACATCTTTATCAAAAATTGGAAGGTATTGATGGAGGACTAAGAGCTTATCAAATGCATTGGGGAAGAGCCTAGGTTCACTTATAGAAGAGGTCAGAATTTAAAGAACCTCTTAGAAAGATCTAACCCCGAACCTAATAAGATGACAAGGGGAATGAACAAATGTGGTTGCTGCTCATATTGTAAACACATTTTAGTTGGCTCAAGGGTATCTATGGCCGGGATTGAGTACAAGATCAAGGGTAGATTTAATTGCAACTCAAAGGGAGTGGTCTATGTGGCAATCTGCAGGCATTGTCCTGCGTTTTACATCGGTAAGACCGATAGGCCTTTCAAGAAAAGGATTTATGAGCATGTACATGATATTGATATTTCTGACATGAATAATGCCCTTGCAAAACACGTTAGCCAAAATCCTGACCACTCATTTCTGTTTACTGTTGTACAACAAGTGCAGCCACAAATTAGGGGTGGTCCCTGGCAATTACAACTGGAAGAGCAAGAAGTATTTTGGCAGATTCGCACTTCCTCATACACCTTCCCAGGGCTTAATGAGGTTGTGTCTATTAAATGTATTTTGAAACTTAAGGCACTCAAGAGATAGGAGTGATTATAGTAAAACAATCATGGACACATTTCAACCTTTAACTTAAGATTTTCCCAACCTGTAGTTTAGGTTGTTATAGTGCATGTATTTGTCCTACAGACATGGTTTTTTATATCCAGTACACTCCAATAGGTAGAACTTTTTTGTAGTTGAGTATACTGTGTTGTATTAGACTGTTACAAAAGGACCTGCCACAACAGTAGCTCGAGATGCCTCATGCATACATATTTATTCATGCAATTTTAAATCTTTTTGTTATTTATTCAATTGTGTGGTTAAGTTGTTGGCCTCCTCTTTAATTTAATTTATTTATAATAAGATGTATCAATTTATCTATTTAATAATTTATTTAAAATCTATTAATTTATCAATATATTAGCGTATTAGTTTATGAACTTTCTGAACGTCAGTTGAACTAGGATTTGTTGGGGTAACTTGTATCTTTTTAGTACACTTCCAGCATCAACTTTCTTATCAGGGTAAAAATGTAATGCTTTAAACTTTTTAAACATTTTAAATATTTAAAACATTCAGAAGAAATTATGTATACATACATATATACATTTCCTTTTCGAACTTTTAATATGTAAGATATTTAAAAAGAAACTCAAAAAGAACGTTAAAGGAATTGTTGTGCGTGCCATGTGACGGACTTAGAATTTTTAGAAACATCTCTTAGAGAGAATTTTTAAAAACTGTTTAAACATTGTCAATCATTAATCAACTAATTAATGAACCAATCAGGTTAACAATGTGAATCCTGTTATGAATATAAGAAGCGTGTCTTTTTTAAAATGTTATTGTCTGATGAAGGTGGGGAGATTGCTCTCTACCGAAAGCGCTTACTTTTAATAAAGCTTTGGTTATTTGCAGAATTTGTCGTCCAGTCTGCCAGCTTAACTCGTTATTGCCATTTTTCGTTTAAAACATTCAGGTTGATTGCACATGGGCTTGGCCTGGACGTGTTCTTCAAGTTCTTGTTAAAAGTATGGTTAATGGACATATAAAGGGCAAAATTTTAAACTCCCCTGTTTTGATCTTCATTGTGATGCTGGTGTCCTTACCTTTTGCTTAACTTTCTCCAGGACCATCACACACAGCAAGCAGACAAGCATCTACACAAGGTAAGCCAAACATTTTTTGTCTGTACTGATGAGGAGTTAAAAGGAATACTTATTTTCTGATGTGGGTGTCATGACTGTTGTGTGTAATGCTGTACTGTCTGTAATAGTGGTACCACTGTTAGGTTGTTAGCATATATTGAACTATAGCAGACCCACAAGAATGAGTGGGATCCATCCTTGAGACCTATAGTTTTGGCTGATGGGTCAAAAACACTCCCTCTTGCTAAATATGTTGATACAAAGTTAAAACATTTGTGGGTTAGAAGAAAAGCTATTCTGAAAGATTCATGGGATCCCTTGAGAGAAATAATGAGTGAACTATGTCATGAAGACCTTCTATTTGTAACCGTTGATATTGTTGATTTGTTTTCTTGTATTCCTTATTCCTCAGGCATGGAAATGTTTGACATTATTTTTGAGGATCAGGAATTAACCCATAATGATAAACTATTGTGTGTGAGTTTAATGGATATGGTCCTTAAGTACAATTTTATATGTTTTAATGGTGAATTTTATCAACAAATGCAAGGGGTGGTAATGGGGGCAGCATGTGCCCCCACTTATGCTAATTTAGTACTGGCGAATTGGGAAGAAAAATATATTTTAAATTTCGAATATACTACATGCTGGAGCCCCTACAGGAGGTTCCTGGATGATATAGTTATATTCTGGACAGGAGTTAGGGAGAAGTTTGATAATTTTATGAAGTATATGAAGGACACTACTAACTTCCTGGATTTTACATATAAACTGTCCAATGAAAATTTACAATATTTAGACCTAGAGGTGTATAAGATTGCTAACAAACTTGAAACTAAGATATTCAGGAAACTAACATTTTGTAATTCCTTCCTCCATTACCAGAGTGCACACCCCCCCATTGTAAGAAAAATATTGTAAAGGGTCAGTTTGTTCGGGGGAGTCATATGACAAGCTTGGATACTGACTACCGGACAGAGTGTGAATTATTGGAAAAAAATATTTATGGAAAGAGGTTACCCTTTGGAATTTATAAATAAAATCAAGGTGGAGGTTGTAGAAGGAAGAAGGACTAAATTTAAACCCATACAAGGCCACAAAGAACAAGGTAATGGTAGTGAACTATACAAGGATAATAATAATGAAAACATTAGTTATAAAAAGCAATAATCTTGGAGTATAATGCTCTGAATGATACTACCAAAAAAAATTTAATAAATAGTGGAATAGATTTGTGTCCTTTTCAGATTTGCATAAAATATCTAATCTTCCCTTTAAGGTGGTTTATAAAAATTCCCAGAGTCTCAAGAATATACTTGAGAATAGGGGTAATAAACCTATCCACAACAGAAGGAGATTAGGGACATATAAGTTTTGACACTGCTCTCAATGTGTGAATATCATGAACATAGACAAAATTTACATTGAGAGCAGAAAAAGATGGGTTGATAGTGTTGATTATTATAATTGTGAAACTAAAGGAATAGTTTATCTGGCTGTTTGTTTAGAATGCAGATCCTTCTACATCGGGAAAACCAAAAGAATGTTAAGGAGAAGGATCTATGAACATATATATGATATTCGAATCTGAAAGGGACACCAGTGGGAGTGGGGAGCACTGAGCAACCTATTTGTCCCTAGAGGAGTGGTTCCAGCCCAGCAACTTGTAGTTTATTGACCATTTTGGGTCAATTCCTAGCTCTTTTCAACCCCCTGCTATAAAGCCCACTTTTGCGCGCTTTAGCGCGCTTTTGCATGAATTTGCCGAAGTTGCTCATAAAGCAGCATCGGGCAGCGCCGGTTAATCAAGTTTAAACTATTTCTGGCTCTGCAAAGTCTGCTCTTCAATTTTTCCTTTAGAACTGCTCTACTTGCAATCTAAACAGTCTATTCTCTATCTGAAAAGCCCAGCACTTGCTCCTAAAGCATTTTTTTACAGGTAAAGTACCCATTTCCCTATAGGTCCTTTCTGACTCAGTTACACAGCAATCCTTTACACTATTCTAGCATGTCGAAGGGTCAGTTGCTGGTGTCCACTCCTGTTCAGCTGGTGAATCTGGGAATCTTGAGGCAATGTTACAATTGCCTCATGTACACAGACAACCCTCTCCTCCTCCCAACAAATACAAATATATGTGAGAGATGCAACTATATAGCCAAACTGGAGGCTGAGCTCTCTCAACTCAGTACTGGCAAAACCAGTCAGGAGGAGAAGGTAACCACGCACACCACAAACCCAGTCTCACATAGACCTATCACAACTGCAAACCAAACACATAAACACACAAAAACATACTCAGAGGCTTTGATTAAAAATCTACCAAAACAACAGAGGCCTCCAAAGCAGACACCCAAGCGACCACTACCTCAAGACATAGCACATGCAACACATAGTTCACAAAGTCAGTGTGCTAAACAGTCACAGCCCTTAAGGCCAAACAACATGCCAGATACACTTGTAATAGGTGACTCCATAGTCAGACACACTGATGTCCCACTCACCAGACTGAACAAGGAAAAGGTTACAGTAAGCTGCCTGTCGGGCGCTAGAATCCGCCACATAACACAAGCACTCAGGTCACTCCAAAGCAAGTACAAATATGACTCAGTCATTGTCCATGCCAGTGTGAATGACCTGAGACGTACCTCCCTGGACTACATGAAGAGACATAGAGGAGCTCTCTGATTATGTAGCCCAGGCCGGTATGACCCTGACCCTGACCAGCATCTTAGCCTCACCAAGAATGATGCCACAGTACAAAGACAAAATGATCAGCTTTAACAATTGGCTTAATTACTGGTGTCATTCTAAGGGGATCCAATGTCTGTCTGCTTGGGATGACATGCTTGACAAGCCACGCTGCTTCGCAAGGGATGGCTTGCACCTGTCACCCCTGGGCTTCTGGATATTGGCCAAGGCTCTTGCCACCCCCATAGTGCCTTTTTTAGGCAAGGCTCAAAAGACAAACCCACCTCCCTAGAAAACACAAGTGAAAAAAAACTAAGGGTAATGCTGCTCAATGCCAGAAGTCTAAACCTCAAGTTGCACGCTCTTGAAGCCCTCCTCAGTATGGAGAACATCGATGTCTGTGCAGTGACTGAAACCTGGTTCAAGGCTCCTGAAAGCACCCCAGCACTACCAAGTTTTACCTCATATCATGCTTTCCGGCCCCAAAACTTGGACCGAACCACAAAAGGAGGGGGAGTATCCATATTCATCAAAGATACCCACACCTCCAGGTTAGTGGCAATGCACGAAGCATCGGAGACCATCCAGGTGCAACTAACCATAGGCAAAACTGCCCTACAGTTTGTAGCATGCTACAGACCACCCTCTCAAACTCAGGAACCCACTCAGCCTTCCGGAAGACACTGGAGAGTATGAATGTCTCTCCAAATACCATCATATTGGGAGACTTCAACTACCCAAACATAGACTGGGAACATTACTCAAGCCCCAACACCCTAGCCCAAAGGTTCCTAGAATTCATAAACTCAAATGCGATGGAGCAACTAGTCACCACTCCCACAAGAGGAGATAATATACTAGACCTGATCATCACAAACATGGGGACAAAATGCTCCACACCGGAAGTATACCCCTCATTGATGAGATCAAACCATAAATTAATCACACTGGAAATCCACATCCCGCCCCCACCCCCTGCACAAAAGACCACAGTGAAGAACTTCTCAAAAGCCGACTTTACACTTTTTAAGACTGAAGTGGTATCCTTCAAGGCCCCTGGGCCAATGGAAACCACAACCCACACCGCTGAATCCTTTATAAATGCCTTCTATGGGAACCTTCAAGAATGCATGGATCATGCAATCCCAAATAAAACCAAGACCCATTCCCCCAAAGGCAGGCGCCCTGTCTGATGGACTCCAGCCATTAACAAACTTTACAACAGGAGGAGGAAGCTACTACATGACAGAGCAAAATCCCTAAAATGGGAGGCATCTCTGATCAGTACTAGCAAAAAACTACGATCACTCATAAAATATCCAAGGCCAACTTTGAGAGAAAAATCGCAAAAGACACGAAAGACAATCACAAGGCCTTCTTTAGCTATGTTAGAAACCTGGGTGGAAACTCCCAGATATGCTCAGAGTTAGTCCAAAATGACACAAAATACACTGAACCCACAGACATTGCCAACATTCTGGCAGACAGGTTCAGTGCAAATTTCTCCGCCCCCTCCCCCCCAAAAGGAGAAATATCTATCCCAGCAGAGTGTAGCCTCCCTAACATCTCAGATGCCCAGGTGAGAGCCGCCCTCGCCAAAGCTAAAAACACAGCATCAATGGGACCGGACGGTGTCCCGGGCTGCGTGTTACATGAACTCCAAGAGGAACTAAACCTGCACATAAGGCTGCTGTTTAATCTTAGCCTTACTACAGGATACGTACCCAAAGAGTGGTGTACAGCAACAGTGGTCCCACTCCACAAAGGTGGTGCTTCTATGGACCCTGGAAATTACCGCCCCATAAGCTTGACGAGCCTGGTCTGCAAAGCTATGGAAAGGATCATTATGGAACTCATAAACAAAGACATTGGGGACCTATAGACATTGGATCCTACCCAATTTGGCTTTGTCAAGGGCAGATCCTGCCTTTTGAACTTGGTCGACTTTTTTGAAACAGTCACTAAGGCCATTGATGAGGGTAAGGCAGTTCACACAGCCTACCTTGACCTTGCAAAAGCCTTCGACATAATACCCCACTCGGGCATCATAGACAAACTCACCAGCTTAAATGTAAACCCATATGTCACAAGATGGGTTGCAAACTGGCTCAAGGACAGAACCCACAAGGTCAGAATTGCTGGAGCCATGTCAGACTCTAAGCCAGTCACAAGCAGTGTCCCACAGGTCTCAGTCCTGGGACCCCTCTTGTTCAGCATTTATTTTTCCGAGATGCAAGCAAACATAGGAGGATTGTGGCTGAAAAAGTTCACAGATGACTGCAAACTGGGCACCATAATTGATACTCCAGCGGACACAAGCATCCTTCAGAGAGGCCTCATAGAAATGGATAATTGGTGCCAGAGCGATGGCCTTAAACTGAACGCCAAAAATGTATAGTTGTACCCTTTGGGAAAAATAAGGTACCCACAAATTACCACATAGGTGGTAATCCATTAAGTACAGAAGAGGTAATCAGGGACCTAGGGACCCAAGCTGACAGTAACCTCTCATTTGACACTTACATTGCCAAGGTGGTTAGGAAGACCTTCTATATTGCCCACCTTATCATGAAGGGATTCACATCTAGATCAAGAGAGGTCATTGTGCCCCTGTACTCTTCTCTTATCAGGCCCATGATTGAGTACAATGCCCCATTTGGGATGTATCTTACACGACACCTGCAGCAGTTGAAAAGACCCCAAAAGTTCCTCACCAAGAGGATAAAGGGTCTCAAACATATGTCATATGCTGCCCGGCTGAAGGAACTCCAGCTCTATTCAGTCGCATACTGCCTACTCAGAGGTGATATATGCTTGATGTACAAGGCCATGTCCAATCCAGAATTAATGGACATGCTCCACCTCAGAAAATCCAAATCCATCAGAGCCACGAGAGCAAGAGATTTGAACCTCAACACAGAAATAAATAGGACGTGCTGGAGGGACAGATTCATAACCCAGAGGCTCCCTACACTCTGGAACAGAATCCCACTCCATGTTAGGCAGAGCCCCTCACTAACTCTCTTCAAGAGAAATCTTGACGAGTGGATGGGAGATCATAGGTTTACCCCGGGGGTCATCTCTGTGTCACTACTAGACAGAGGCACAGTAAACTAAACCCTAAATAGGCGTAGTATTCTCATTCCAAGGGGTGGCGAAAGCCACACACACACTGGCTAGGCTTATAAATGCCCTAGGGCAGATAGCCTAGTACGAACCTATGAACCTATGAACCTATTACAGTGAAGAAAGAAACTAGTGCTTTGTACAAATACACTAAGTCCTGTGCAAAAGCAGAATTCTCCTTCTTTGTGTTGGAGCAGATTAAGAACAAAATGAGGGGAGGTCCATGGGAAGAGAGGATAGAAATCAGGGAACTGTGGTGGCAAGTTACCCTTGAAGCAGGAAATTCCCCTGGGTTGAATGATTATGTCTCTATTTTACCACTACTAAAATTACGATCTGCAAAAAAGTGCCTTTGGTTGTAATTTTATTATTTTCCAGTAGATGGCAATATTCCCTTTATTATAATGTACATGAGTTTAACACAAAGTGACAACAATATATAGTAATTTTTATAAAATTAAACACAAATGAATATATTTTTAATTATTTTTTAACAGGATTTATTTATATGTGTCTTTGGACCAATAATGTTTTTAATGGAAAAGTGCAATATTCAATATTCAGGTTTTAATGAACTTGTATTTTTAACATTGTTTTTTGTGGAAGTGCCATTGGGTATTTTAAAGTTGTTTGTTTTAATTTTATTGGTTGAGTGTTAATTAATTGAGGTATAAATGATTAATTTAATGCAACACTGGTCATATGATGAAGGCTTATCATTGAGACAAAAACACGTGGATTGTAAAGGCGTTTATGAGAGTTTTTGGCTGTCCGTGGATGTATGTTCGTGCTTTACTAATAAACCATTTGGATATACACCTCATCATATTTATTTTCTGTTCAGGGCACTTTTTGATGGATTCTTGTTAAAAGTATGGTTAATGGACATACAAAGGGCAAAATTTTAAACTCCCCTGTTTTGATCTTCATTGTGATGCTGGTGTCCTTGCCTTTTGCTTAACTTTCTCCAGGACCATCACACACAGCAAGCAGACAAGCATCTACACAAGGTAAGCCAAACATTTTTTGTCTGTACTGATGAGGAGTTAAAAAAAATACTTATTTTCTGATGTGGGTGTCAGGACTGTTGTGTGTATTGCTGTACTGCCTGCAATAGTGGTACCACTGTTAGGTTGTTAGCATATATTGAACTATAGCAGTGTAGGTTTTAATTGCTTTCCTGTGTTTGTTGCTTATTATCACAGGTGATCCTGACAGTGGAAGTGTGGGACTCCTACCACCTGATGTCAGTGTATCAGCAGACTCTGATGATGATGGTAGGCAAACAGAAGCACAGTGGTGGGAGAATGCAGAGGTTGAATTTGACACTGAGGTTGACCTTCAGGAGGTTGGCCATCACCTATAATTCCATCAGACACAGCCAGTAGGCCTATGCCAACACATTCCAATGAGCCATCAAATATTGGACAGGTGGAGGGTGATACTCTCAATTAGGCTAGTGGGGTTACTGTGGCTTCAGTACCTGTTGGCTATGGCTGTAACCAAAGTGTGGGCAAGATGCCACACAGGAGGATTGTTAGGGGTGCTCATAGGGGGCCTGCTGCCCATCCTCCACCCGATGCAGGTTTGTCTTCCCATGCCACTCAACTTATGTTTAGGTCCATCATGGAGGCACAGGCATGTTCCAATAGGTACTCCAGAGATATGTTTAGGGTTGTAGATGTTGCACATGCTGACATGCGTGATGCCTCCACCATGTTGCTGATTATTTGGGCAGATGAATGACACACTGGAATGGGTGGTGTCTGTGATGGAACATCTGCTGTGAGGAAGATGGCATCCATGTAGGCATAGGTCAGCAACATCATCTGATGTTAGCTGATGTGGCCATGCCAGATCACACTCCCATAGTGGGTCTACTTCCACTGTGCCAATACTGGTTGGTGTCCACTCCCAGATGAGACAGACCATGGGGCTGTGGTCCTGGCAGTCCTCAGAGGAGACTTCATGTAGCAGACATCAGCCACATTCAGGCAACAGCAGTGCATCTGAAGAGGGGCATGGATATGCCAGTGCAACTCCTGGCAAAACCAGATCTCTTAGTCAGGAATGACAACAATGACCTGCCACCTCTAACATACACAACTCAAACCTGTCTGACATACCAAGACATAGAACTAGCATACAGCTTGTCTGTCACACACCAAGTTCAACTGAAGGGCCCATACAGACACACACACACACACACACACACACACACACACACACACACACACACACACACACACACACACACACACACACACACACACACACACACACACACACACACACACACACACCAGTTAGAGTGTTCATTTGTGAGGCATCAAGCTCATTCTGTCACACTGGTCATTTATTACTTTAGACAAATGTCTGTTTCTGTTTCTTACTCACATACACTGTCTTACCTTTTCTGTCAGCCTAGGCTTCCTGCCCCCCCCCCAAAAAAAACACTCTGTGCAAGTGATGATATCTGTGCCATATCCTTGTTTTCTATCATTTGAATTGAGGGATGCATAGGCTTTTGTGTCTGATGCTCAGGGTGCATATCTGCCTTAGTGCTTAGTATTTTTGTGTTTGTGAGGTTGTTTTTCTAATTGTGCTCTTCACATATTTTGGTGTTGGAAAGTAAGACAGCTGATAGAATCAAAAGACTTTTTTTGCATCAGAACATTCTGAGGGTTAAGAAGTCTGAAAATGAAATGTGTCTCATTACTTTCTAACTTCTCTCTTTAATGATTTTCCAGTACAAAAGTAGGAGGACAGACTGAGGACATTCATTGCCCATCAGTACTTTTGATAGGTATGAACGTGTGAATCTTTAATGCTTGAGGACTATTACCTGATAGACACGTATTCACACAAGTGTCTGCTGTCACATTTGAAAGTCATTGCTGTAAAAAATAATCAACTTTTACTTACTTACATTAGCAAGTAAGAACATGCAGGGGCATGCCACTCATTTGTATTATTACCCAATTCTGATTAAACACTCCAGGTTTAAGATTTCCCCTGTAAATCCAGAGATTGATACAGGTTTATTTCAGGGCTGAGTCTGTCTGATGCCAGGAGTACACAACCTTTACATGGGTAGGTAAAGGTTGTGAGCTTTGCCTGGCATCAATGTTACTATATGTATGTGTGTAGGATAAAGGTTTTAGACCCTTAGGTGGTGATTGAGTGTGCTATGCATTGCCTCTTAGATAATGCAAGGGCATATTGAGTATGACTATGTCTGCCTACACCCACAGCAGCTGCTGGTTCCCCCTCTGACTCCTCACCTGCATGTGGGTGTGGTGACCTTGCCACTGGTGGTGGCATGTGTGCCCCTTCCCTCTGTTGATCCTGCTGATGCTGTTTTCTCAGGATGATGTTGTGAAGCATGGCACACACTGTGAAAATTTCTGTATATGTATATGGGTTGTAGCGCAGGGCTCCCCCAGATGTATCTAGGCATTGGAACCGTGACTTCAGCAGCCCAAACACATGCTCTGTTTCAGCATGTGCCTCATTGTGGTTCTCTTCTGCAGGTGTGTATGCATTTCTGATGGGCATCATGAGCCATGATTCCAGTGCATAATCTGCATCCCCAGTAAATTACCCTGTGGGATATCACCCCTACTGAACATCTGATACAGCTGGGAGGTGTGCCATATATGTGAGTCATGGTAATGGCCTGGGTTGCTAGCACACACATTCAAGATGATTCCCTTAGCATTACACACAACTTGGCAGTTAATGAAGTGGAAGTCTTTCTTATTTATGTAGACCATGCCCTGTTCCCCAGGTAGTATCTTCATTGCTACATGTGTACAATCTATTGCACCCAGTACTTCAGGATAGTTTGCCACAGGGTAGAAGTCTTGCATTTTTGTAGTCCTGTCCTCAGGAGGAAGGGGAAAATATATATGGCCACTGGCATGTTGAAGCATAACATTCAGAAATTGATGAAGTATCCTTTATGCTGATGCCTGTGAAACCCCCAACATGTCCCCTGTTGGTCTCTGAAAAGTTCCTGTAGCTAAGATTCTAAGGGCTACACCTACCATAGTCTCCACTGATATTGGTTCCCCTCGGTTTGCCCTGGGTCTGACCTTTGGACGACAGAAGTTCAAGAGTTCCTGTAGTGTGTCTCCATCTACTTTGTATCGCTCCACAATTTCCACATCATGTGATAAGTTAAATGGGGTCCAAAAACTTTTCTCCTTCTTGGCCTTGGTCTATTATCAGTAGCAGCATAGACTTCAGCCAGTTGCAGATACACATGAATTAAAGAAACAGCAGCCCATAACATTCTTTCTGTGTAGACTTTTTTCTGTGGCTGTATTCAAGTAGGTTTTGGAATTTGCAGGGAAAACCAACACCAAGTCTACATGGTTGCTTTATAACTTGTTGAATTGCTCCTCCATCTTTGACTGGTTTATTAGCATGCCACAATATTTACTGTGCTGAATCTAGATACTGAATCTGTGCTATCATGTGCACATCATGCTGAGACACGCACATGGTCTTAGCAGACCATGTAGGGTTTATTGAAACCAGCGTAATAGCTAAAAAAAATATAAGAAATGGAAATGAAGTCATACTATAACTATAACTATGCAGGCTAGAAGGGCATTATTGCTCATGCCTGAAATATTTGTATACATGTATTTATGTAAAAATGTATAAATATAAATAAGCTGTTTAACAGAGTGGCTATGTTAACTATAGAAGGATGTTTCCATTTTTATTTATTTTTTATTTGTATGTGCAATGATGTTCTTTAAACTAATGAGTGTGTATTACAGACATCTTGCATTGTTGCAATTCAGCAGCAAATTGTCTGTTTGCAACAAAATATCACATTTGCTGTCAGATGCAGTTTACACTGTTTCACTGCAAAACTGTAACATTATATGAAAAATAGCTATCTATGCCTACATATATCATTAGTTATGAAACAGTCATATAAATAAAACTATGACTTCACATGGAACCTCTTTGTCTGCTTGCTTATTTATTTATTTCATAAAATAAATGAAACTACAATTTCACATGGAGTATGTGTGTCTGTTTACTTATTTATGTATGCATGTATACAGTAATACTGGCTCGTTCTAAGTAGGGAAAATGACTGCCTAGTGCATAGGAATATACATATAATTAAAGCCATTAATTTTGGGGGATTTCATGACATTTCAGATATAACTGAATGCATATCTCTCAACCTCATAGTATAGAGAGAGAAGCCATGGCATAAACATTTAATTGGCTAAAGTAGCTATCAAAGTCCAAGACAAAAGAGTGTAGGACAGTAACTTTACTCAAAACTGTTGCACAAGAACAATAAGGAACAAGCAGAAGACAGACTCCATATGACTCGAAGATGACTGGTTACTTATTTATCCCCCAACTGTTACTAAAGAATGGGTCCTCACTGCACTCTCCAGAGCTAAACACACTACAGCAATGGGCCCTGATAATATCCAGGGATGACTCCTAAATAGTTTGAAACATGACATGTCAGGGCCACAAGAATCTTTGTTCAGCCACAGCCTCTAGATAGGCTTTATCCCTAGGGAATGGAGGACTGCAACGGTCATCCTTGTGCATAAATGTGGACCATCACCAGACCCAGGGATCTACAGACCCATAAGTTATACTATTCTTATATTCAAGGCCATGGAAAGAAATATCATGGATCTATTAAATAAAGACATAGTAAATCTGCAAATACTGGCCCCATCCCAGTTTGGTTTCATCAAGGGTAGGTCAAACTTACTAAACCTGGTGAACTACTTTGAGAAGGCCACTTGAGTCATGGATGATAGGCAAAACAGTGCATACTGCCTACTTCAACCTGGCATAGGCATTTGACACAATACTTCACTTGGGTATTACATACAAACTCACAAATGTAGATATAAATCTCTGTGTAACTTGAAGGGTAGTCAAATGGCTCATGGGTAGGACCTTGGAGGGTGGGGACATCCACCTCCACCAATAGGCCTCTTACTAGTGGTGTTCCAGGGGTCTCAGTATTGGGACCTCTCCTATTTGGAATATACTTCCATGATATCATAGCAAATATAAAGGGTCTTTAGCTGACCAGATTTGCTGATGACTGCAATATGGGTGCAATTATTGATTTCTCCAAAGATGTAGATATCCTTGAGGAGGGTCTGACAGCCAAGTAAGTGGTGCCAGAACCATAGCCAAAAATGCAGTGCAAAAAAATGCATATTTATACCCTAGGGGAAAATAACCACCCCAGCAAATTACATCATTGATAAGACTCTGCTAAGAGTAGACCCGGTGATAAGGGACTTGAGAACTCAGGTTGACAGTAACCTGAACTTGATCAACATGTGTTAATGGCGGTGAGAAAATCCTTCTATGTGGTGCAAGTTATAAGTTATAGCAAGGCATCCAGATCTGAGAAGCTCATAGTCCCACTATGCTCAGCCATCATTAGACCAATAATCAAGTACAATGCACTGTTCGGCATCTATTTCCAACAACTATAGCAGCCACAGTAATTCCTCATTAAAAGAATACAGGGTTTAAATAACATGTCCTGTGTTGACCATCTCAAAGTCTTTTTTCTGTATTCAGTCTCCCACAAACTACTAAGGGACAATCTATGCTTAACCTACAAAGCATTGTCTGATCCAGCCCTGATGAATCTGCTACACATTCACAAAACAAACAGCCCAAGAATTACCTGAGCTAATGATCTGAACCTCGTCTGGAGCACAAAATATGTTGGTGGAACAGCTGCATTTTTCAGAGATTACCCCTTCTCTGGAACAGACTCACCATTTATGTCAAACAGAGCTCTTCTCTAAGCCTATTCAAATGATATTTAGACCAATACCTTTCTTAGTTATGTAGACCTTGCCCTGTTCCCCAGGTAGTGTCTTGATTTCTACGTGTACAGTCTATTGCACCCAGTACTTCAGGATACTGTGCCACAGGGTAGAAGTCTTGCATTTTTGTAGCCCTGTCCTGAGGAGTACTGGGAAGATATATCTGGTCACTGGCATGGTGGAGCATAACATTCAGAATTGTATGAGGTATCCTTTATGCTGATGCCTGTGAAACCCCCAACATGTCTACTGTTGGTCTCTGAAAATTTCCTGTAGCTATGATTCTAAGGGCTACACATACCTTTGTCTCCACTGGTATTGGTTCCCCTTGGTTTGCCCTGGGTCTGAGCTTTGGATGACATAGGTTGCAGAGTTCCTGTAGTGTGTCTCCATCTACCCTGTAGTGCTACACAATTTCCACATCATGCAAATTGTGATAAATTAATTGGGGTCCAAAAACTTTTCTCTTTCTTGACCTTCAACTATTATTATCAACAGCAGCATAGTCTTCAGCCTGTTGCACATACACATAACAGCAGCCACTAACATTATTTCTGTGTAGACTACTTTCTGTGGCTGTATTCCCATAGGTTTTGGAATTTGGAGGGAAAACTAGCACTGAGTCTACATGGTTGCTTTATAACTTGTTGAATTGCTCCTCCATCATGGACTGGTCAATTGGCATGCCACAATATGTACCGTGCTGAATCTAGATACTTATTGAATCTAAAACAGTGTGCTATCATGTACATTGTGCCGAGACAGTGCACATGATCTTAGCAGGCCATGTAGGGTTTATTGAATCCAGCATGACAGCTAAAAGAAAATATAATAAATGGAAATGAAGTCCTACAATAACTAACTATGCAAGCTAGAATGGCATTATTGCTCATGCCTGAAATATTTGTATACATGTATTTATGTAAAAATGTATAAATATAAATAAGCTGTTTAATAGAGTGGCTATATTAACTATAGAAGGATGTTTCCAGTTTTATTTATTTTTTATTTGTATGTGCAATGCTGTTCTTCAAACTAATGAGTGTGTTACAGACATCTTGCATTGTTGCAATTCATCAGCAAGTTGTCTGTTTGCAACAAAATATTACATTTGCTCTCAGATGCAGTTTACACTGTTTCACTGCAAAACTGTTACATTATTTCAACAATAGCTATCCATGCCTACATATATAATTAGTTATGAAACAGTCAAATAAATTAAACTACAATTTCACATGGAATATGTGTGTCTTTTTACTTATTTATGTATGCATGCATACAGTAATACTGGCTAGTTCCGAGTAGGGAAAAAATTACTGACTAGTGCATAGGAATATACATGCAATAAAAGCCATTCATTTCTTAGGATTTCATGGCATTTCGGATATAACTGAAAGCATAGTGCTCAACTACACAGTATAGAGAGAGAAGCCATGACAGAATCATTTCATTGGCTAAAATAGCTACCAAAGTCCAAGACAAAAGAGTACAGGACAGTAACTTTAATCAAAAGTATTACTCAATAACAATAAGGTACAAGCAGAAGACAGAGTCCATATGATTGAAAATGACCTGTTACTCTCCAGGAAATACCCTGTACCACCTATCCCCCCACTGTTACTAAAGAACGGGTCCTCACTCTACTCTCCAGAGTTAAACACACTACGACAATGGACCCTGATAATATCCAGAGATTAATCCTAAATAGTTTGAAACATGATATGTCAGAGCCACAAGAATCACTGTTCAGCCACAGCCTCTAGATAGGCTTCATCCCTAGGGAATGGGGGACTGCAACGGTCATCCTTGTGCATAAATGTGGACCATCACCAGACCCAGGGATCTACAGTCCCATAAGTTATACTATTCTTATATGCAAGGCCAGGGAAAGAATTATCATGTATCTAGTAAATAAAGACATAGTAAATCTTCAAATACTGGACCCATCCCAGTTTGGTTTCATCAAGGGTAGGTCAAACCTACTAAACCTGATGGACTACACTTGAGCCATGGATAACAGGCAAAACAGTGCATACTGCCTACCTCAACCTGGCATAGGCATTTGACACAGTACTTCACTTGGGTATTACAGACAAACTCACAAATGTAGATATAAATCTCCGTATAACCTGAAGGATAGTCAAACATCTCATGGATAGGGTACATGAAGTTAGGGAGGGGACGACCACCTCCACCAATATGCCTTTTACTAGTGGTGCTCCAGGGGTCTCAGTACTGGGACCTCTCCTATTGAGAATATACTTCTTTAAAGTCATAGCAAATACAGAGGGTCTTTAGCTGACCACATCTGCTGATGACTGCAATATGGGTGCAATGACTGATTCCTCCAAAGATATAAATATCCTCGAGGAGGGTCTGAGAACCAAGTAACTGGTGCCAGAACCATAGCCAAAACTCCATGCAAAAAAAAATGCATATTCATATCTTAAGGGAAGATAACCACCCCTGCAAATTACATCATTGATAATACTCTGCTAAGAGTAGATCCAGTGGTAAGGGACTTGAGGACTCAGGTTGACAGTAACTTGAAGTTGATCAAAACATGTATCCATGGTGGTGAGAAAATCCTTCTATGTGGTGCAAGTTATAAGTTATGGCAAGGCATCCAGACCTGAGAAGGTCATAGTCCCACTATGCTCAGCTGTCATTAGACCAATGACTGAGTACAATGCACTCTTCAGCATGTACCTGACCAGGTATTTGAAGCAACTATAGTAGCCAAAGAGATTCCTCATTAAAAGAATACAGGGTTTAAATAACCCCTATAGTGCCTTTTTTAGGCGGTGTTCCAAAGACCAAATTACCACCATAACATCTACAAACAAATGCAATCTGAGGGTTATGTTGCTCAATGCTAGAAGTCTAAATCTCAAAATACACTCACTCAAAGCACTCCTTAAAATGGAGAACATCGACATTTGTGCCAAAAAAGAGACCTAGTTCAAGGCAGCAGAAAGCAGCCCTGCACTACCAGGCTATAACTCATTCCACACCTTTTGGCCCCAGAACTTGGACCGAAGCTCCAAGTCGGTGGTGTTTCCATATTCATAAAGGATGCGCACACCTCAAGACTGGTAGCCCAACATAATGCATCTGAGATACTCCAGGTGCAGCTAACATTGGGTAAGACAGCAATTCAGGTCATAGCCTGCTATAGATCTCCAACCATGTCCCAAGACTCACACTCCACATTCCTAAGCACCCTGGAGAATATTAGGATCCAACCTAACACTCTCATACTAAGTGACTTCAACTACCCCTCCATTAACTGGGAAAAATACTCATGTACCAATACATTTGCCCAACGTTTCCTGGAATTCATTAATTCAAATGCCCTGGACCAGCTCATTCTTACCACCCCACTAGAGGTAGCAACATCTTTGATCTGGTCGTTACTAACATGGGCAACCGTTGCTCTACACCAATAATCAACTCCTCCCTGGTTATATCCGACCACAAATGAATCACCTTGGAAAGCCACATCCCTCCCACCCCCCTGTGCAAAGGCAACCACCATGAAAGACTTCTCCAAAGATAACTTTGGGCTCCTAAAAACAGAGGTGGCTAACTTCATGGCACCCATGCAAATGGAGATCAAACACGTACAGAAATGCATGGAACTCACCATACCCAATAGAACCAAGACACTCTGCTACAAAAAATGGAAGCCAATCTGGTGGTCCCGTCAGAAACAAACTCTACAACAGAAGGAGGAAACTGATGCAGAATAAGGTGAAGTCCCAAGACTGGAAAAACTCCCTTATCAGCTGCAACAAAAAGTTGAGATCCCTCATCAAATCCTCTAAAGCTAGCTATGAAAACAGAATTGCAGCAGATAGTAAAGATAACCACAAGGCCTTCTATAGTTATGTAAAGAATCTCCACAGCAATACCCAGATTTGCTCTGAGCTACTACACAATGGAACCTCCTATACCAAGCTAGCTGATATTGCCAGTATACTGGCTGGCAGATGCAGTACCAACTTTACCCCTCCCCCAAGGGACCAGTCACAATACCAATAGATTGCCAGGCACCCAGTATTACTGCTGCCCAGGTTAAAACAGCTCTGTCCAAGGCCAGGAATACAGCTTCTATGGGACCTGACAATATCCCAGGCTGTGTTCTACATGAACTACACAGTGAACTGGCACCTCACCTGTGTGCCCTTTTCAATCACAGCCTCACCTCAGGCTTTGTCCCTACAGAATGGTTCACTGCTACAGTCATCCCTCTCCACAAAGGAGGAGTGACTACAGACCCCGGGAACTATCGCCCCATTAGCCTGACTAGTCTGATATGCAAAGCTATGGAATGCATCATTATGGACCTAATAAACAAGGATATAGGGAATCTCCTGGATCCCACACAGTTCGGTTTTGTGAAGGGTAGATCATGCCTGCTCAACTTGGTCAACTTCTTTGAATCAATCACCAGAGCTGTGGATGAAGGCAAGGTGGTTTATACAGTCTACCTTGATCTGGCCAAGGCCTTTGATACCATTCCCCACTCAGGAATCATAGAAAAACTCACTAAGCTAGGCATTAAACCCTATATCACTAGGTGGGTTGCAAACTGGCTCACAGGTAGAACCCACAGTGTGAAAGTAGCTGACTCCAAATCATACTGTCGACCATTCACAAGTGGAGTCCCACAGGGTTTGGTCCTGTGTCCTCTTCTGTTTGGTATCTACTTCTCTGAAATCCAGGCCAACACAAAGGGACTCTGGGTGGCAAAGTTTGCAGATGATTGCAAGTTGGGAGCTATTATAAACTCCCCGAGCGATGTTGACATCCTACAGAAAGGCCTCACTGAGACCAACAACTGGTGTCAGAACCATGGCCTTAAGCTCAATGCCAAAAAATGTGTCATCATCCCCTTTGGGAAAAACCCAGTTCCCATGAATTACCACATCGATAGTAGTCCACTGAACACAGAAGGCATTATAAGAGATCTGGGAACACAGGTTGACAGCAACCTCTATTTTGACCACCACATTGCCACTGTGGTCAGAAAGTCCTTCTATGTGACACATCTCATTACTAAGAGTTTTGTATCCAGGAAGAAAGAGGTCATTGTCTCCCTCTACTCTTCCTTCATTAGGCCATTCATTGAGTCCAATGCTCCATTTGGCATGTACCTCACTAAACACCTGCAACAACTGGAGAGGCCACAAAAGTACCTCACAAAGAGGATCCTAGGCCTTAAATATTTGTCCTATATGGACAGAATAAAAAAACTCCAACAATTCTTTGTCTCATATCCCCTACTTAGAGGCGATCTCTGTTTGACTTACAAAGCCATGTCTGACCCAGCTCTGTTAGAAATGCTACATCTAAAGAAATCCCAATCCCTCTGCACCACATGCTCCAGAGACCTCAACCTCATTACCACAATCAACAGAACATGCTGAAGGGACAGGTTCATAACCCAGAGACTGCCCATACTATGGAACAGACTTCCCATACATGTCAAGCAGAGCACCTCACTGGCCCTCTTCAAGAGAAATCTTGATGAGTGGATGGGAAATAGAAAATTCCTCCTGGGATCACTCCAGTGGCTTTACTCGACAGAGGCACTGGGAACTAATGTCAAGTGGCACGATGCCATGGTAATCCTATAAGCTAGGCTTGCAAAGGCTCCAGGGCCATTAGCCTAGTACACACCTATGAACCTATGAATATCGTCTGTATTTTTCACCTAGTGTGATTCTCTTGGCAATATTAGCAGCTCTGTCCCAATATCCTTTGTAATAATCGACTCTTCAAAAACCTAAGGAATATGCAAAAGAGTCTTGATATCACTGAGTATTGCTGAGGGTGGGTAACCTCAATTTCTGTGAAACAAGACACTACTAAGAAAATGAATTTGTCCTCGGTAAGGGAAAAAAATAAGCTGATATATCATTGTGGCTGTATAGCACCCAGGTTGTTCACCACAGCAGAAGTCCAGTCTACTAATGATTGGCAGTAGATTTTTATGGTGCTTAGTTGCCAGCCCAATGCCCATCATTCAGTGAAGGCACACCCATTCATGCATGTCTTTCATAGGCCACTCGACCATGAGGAAGACATGCAGACTCCACACAGAAGGCACTCCAGCCGAGAATCGAACAAGAGAACCTCTTGCTGTGAGGCAACAACGCTACCGCTGCACCACTGCAGCTGTTGACTTCCGAAATTCAAGGGGATACAAAGTTATAGATTATATTTGTGTTTGAAAACTGTCTAACCTTTGTGGAATAAACAGAATGAGAGCTGCTGCTAATGTTCTTTTCTTAATTTGTTTTCTGATGTTGTTATTTGGACTTAGAAATTTATGCAGCCTCTGTGGAGTATACTGAACCAAAGCAGTTGGTTTCCTTTTCTTATTTTTTTCTGAGACCGGTTTCAGCATCTGGGAAGTATACTGAGCCAGATGTACTGCTGGCGTTTTCTTTAATTTGCTGGCAGTTTTATTTGAACTTGGGATATTCTACCTTGTGATGAAAGTTAAACAAAGGATTTCTGGGTCATAGACTTGCTGGATTTTTTCGTCCTGAAGCTTCAATAATTTCCGTTACAAGTAATTGAAAAAAACAACAACGTATACAGTCATTGATTTCCCTGTCACTGGTCTAGCCATATTAAACTTGTTTATTGTCCCCTTGTGCAACTGTAATATTATTTTAAATGTATAATATATCTTTTTAAAATTAAATGCGTTTCTTTTGTTCATTCATAAACGCTTATGTCAGAGGTCTAGATTTTATTAATGAATGGTATTTTCTGAGTACTGTGTGAGTGTTGGAATCTGCTATTTTTGAATGGTGACTGCAAGTTAATGTCATTTGGCTCACTGGAGGAATGATCTTGCCATAACCAAGTTCCGCATACTTTGAATACAGGAAAGTGGTACTGTCACTGGAAAGATAACAGTAGCACCTCCTAAGAAACACTGAGTGTGTGTGTGTGTGTGTGTGTGTGTGTGTGTGTGTGTGTGTGTGTGTGTGTGTGTGTGTGTGTGTGTGTGTGTGTGTGTGTGTGTGTGTGTGTGTGTGTGTGTGTGTGTGTGTGTGTGTGCGTGTGTGTGTGTGTGTGTGTGTGTGTGTGTGTGTGTGTGTGTGTGCATGTGTTTGTGTTTGTGAGAATATGGGTCCAGTTACTAATAGTATGTTTGCAGTAGAGAGTGTTGAGCTCATACAGTGATGGGTGAAATCATATGGAGTCAGCGTAATGTTTTTTTTAGTGGTGATAGGTTTTGGTCATAACCAAAGAAGTAGTGCACATGTTCCATAAACTGTTAATGACAGTCACCTTCTTGCATACATATTTAATGGTACTGATGCAGATTTAGGCTTTATAAAATTTCAATCTCACAATATTTTGTTTCCAAACACCATTTGCACATCACAGAATTTGTTGACAGTGGTGTAGTGTTTAATGTCATATACCCATATACATCATAGATAGAATAATCCCACATCAATCAGATGACGGTCATCACTTACTTATATACTAAGGTGGACCATCCATGAATTTCATCTGGTATAGACCAATTGCTGTCTTTAACATACTGACTATCAGTATGCCAGTCCATAAAGTGGCCCTCATCTCAAATCCCAAAGAATATAGACTGCTGTCCTAACAAGTCTAGCTGGCATTGCAAGTAAGCTTTAAGGCCTAAATAGAGACCCTTATGTTGTAAAATGAATAAAAAATGGCTGACAGATTGAGCCCACTTAGTGAAAGTAGCAGATGTCATCTCAGAAATCAAAAAAGTGACAAGTGCATTCCTCAGTGGTCAGTACTGGGACACCTTCTATTTGGCATTTATTCCAGACCACCAAACCATTAAAACAGATATATGGATGGCTATTTACATTTGCTGATAATTGTAAGGTAGGTGTTGTTGTTTGCTCAGCATATGAAAGAATGTTGCTATAGCAATGGCAAAACTATACAAATTGGTGATGCATTCGAATTTTTTTAATAAATTGTAAAGAAGTGCAGCATTGTCACCACACTGTCACCTTTGGTAAGCAAATCCCAACATCAGCTTTCATCTATATATAACATCTCACTCCAGAGTGATACAGGTGTAAGAGATGTTGGTACTTTCACTGAAAACTCCCATTTCTTTGACTAACTTGCAGTAACAGTAGTAAGAAAACTCCTCTGTCTAGCCTTGTTAATAATCAAATGTACTTTATCCAAAGCACTATATCTACCATAGTCAGACTAATTATAGAATGCACTGTTCCTTTTAGTATGTATCTATATAAACACATCATACAGATAGAAATGCCCCATATGGTTTCCTCCTTAAAAGATCACCAGACTGAAGATCGTCAGCCACCAAGTCTCCAGCTCCATACTCAGTCTTTTACAGACCCATGAAAGGGGGTTTATGTCCTGCATTCCATGCTGGTAAGGACCCACTGATTCAGATGTCCTACACCTCCACAAAACAAATAGCTCCACAAACGCTTGACCTGAGCACTTGAATCTCCATCAACAAATAAATAAGACATGCTGGAGGAATAAATTTATTACTCGATTCTCCCATTGTTGAAATAATCTTCCATTACATATAATACAGAGTGACACATTTACTTCCCTTTAAGGCAAATCTTGATAAGTGGATGTGTACCCATACATTCATCTTGTGTCTGATTTATTTCTTTCTTCTGCAGAAAGACGGTGCCTTGCAACGGTGGATGTTTGCAAGGTGAGTATGGTCCATGGACTGACTGTACCTAATAAACTCTATACACTTACGAATCTATGACCAAAATGCTGTCAGTCAACTGCTGCAGAATTTCTAATAACAAAATGGCACCACAGTTTTCAAAAAGGGTAATTGGCAAATACTGTAATCCTCACTGGTATATAATACAGAAGGTAAAGCATCAAAAAAGCCTAAGTCTCTGTTGGGCAATTCATAGAGGCTGCTAACATCTTTACTACCAGAAGCCATAAATGCCTAGTTACCATTTCAGTCTTGAGGCACAGCAGAGTTACCACTGGATGATTCCAACATTATATGTCCAATCAACAGTATGAGGTTGGATGGGCAGGGAACTGCCTACTCCTCCATACATAACCACCAAAAGAATTTTGCAAGGATCCATGCTAGGTTTACTGTTGATTTCCATTTGTGCAAAAAAAAAAAAAAAACTTGCCTTCACACTTGTAGTGAACTTCTAGTACTGACTTATGGTGATAATATGGTCGTTTTACTTAAGTGCTGTGAGACGGACACAATCCCCCACACATATACACAACAGAAAGTGCAAGAGACTTTGCCCCATTTAAGGCACTGGTTGCTTTGACTCCCTGCTCCTCTTAAACTCATCAAAGAGTACATCCATAACACCTTGCAGTAGTAACTGTTGTGTAACCTGTTCACTCACCATTTCTATCCAGCTAATCATGCAAACAATGGAGAAAAATGCAATATATTACAACTTCAAGTCACTGTGAGGCACACAAGGTAATACCAAAACTCTAGATGAACAAATCATTGCAATGAGTGCGATGAAGTGATGGGATGAATATGCATATTCAACTACTTCTTCCCAGTTACTTATTCAAATTAGACTGTTTTCCCTACTCTTGGTAAATATTCCGTTCAATTGTTAATTTAATACACACATACACACACACACACACACACACACACACACACACACACACACACACACACACACACACACACACACACCCCCACACACACACACACACACACACACATATATATATATATATATATATATATATATATATATATATATATATATATATACACACACGCATATATATATATATATATATATATATATATACATACACACACACACACACACACACACACACACACACACACACACACACACACGCACCCCCCACACACACACACACATACATAGAAATATATATTCATATATATATATATATATATATATATATATGGGTATATGGGTTACCTTCAGAACATCGACAGACCATTTCATTGAAACCCATTTCACTGGCAGACCATTTCACTGGCAACTAGTAAATGCAGGAATTTAAGGCAAATAACAGGGATTTGTCCCCTTCCCCAATGTAGTGTGTACCTTTCTGATAAGTTGGCAGGACAAGGAATGCATTTTATGAAAAAAAAGAAAAGAAAGAAAGAAAGAAAAAAAAATACGACTAAATTAGCCTTGTCGGTAAGAAATGCTCTCAGTAGTATATAATTCTTCAATAAGCTTGCATTTCATTATGTAGCTAAACATTTTTGGCCATGCAAAAACCTGATTATAGGATATAATTTGACCAAAGGTGGCACTAATCTTTTAGAATAAGTTGTAATTCCATATTGCTTATATAGAGATTTTCATTCCTTCCCAGAACTCCATTAAAAAATATATATATTCACAACTCAGCTGGATAGCCAAACAAACAGACAAACATGTGCCCCTGAATTGTATATTATTTGTTATATAATGCAAATATGCACTAGACATTCTTAGAACTGGAATTACAGAAAGGCAGGCTTTAGAAATTTGAGCTACCCAGTGATGAATAATATAAAATGGTGTTTGAATCTGGGTAATGCAATGATAAATAATACGGAATGGTAGCAGACGCTAAGACCCATGGAATAGTTATAGGACTGCATTACTGCAAGACTGAAAAAAAACAAATTAATCTTCTGTCAAAGCCAAATAAGAAACGGTGATAAAGGACAGGAAGGCATAATGAGTCGCACATCATCCCCAAAGGGGAGAACTATCCATATAACACTTGGTCCCTAGGCATGAAATTGACCTGTCAAGAACTTAGGTCCATTCCTGAACAAGCAATGAACATAGATGCCATTTCTCTATGGCCTGCTGGATGGCTTGATTTTATAGCTACATTTATAAGTGAATAATATTGGTGCTGTTTATTTCTCAGATTACTGCAAATGTGTTTGTGTCTGGGATCCTTTTAGCATACCCTGTTGAGTAAAGAAGGACTATGTTTCTCCATTTTATGTTTTCTTGGCTGCAAGTACGTTGTCTGATCTGCAGACACATTTTGGTAAGGACCTGGGATGTAAGGATTAGTAAACTGTGACTACACAAGGACACCTTAGGATACCTAACTAGACTTGACCTCAGATGTAAATCCCACTACATCTGGGAATTGCTGTTTTGTACTTAAATTAGAATGTGTTTGTGCCGATTTACATACTCTTCTGTATTCTTTGTGCTGTGGTAGATTTCTGCATTTAGAATCAATCTCATAAATTATCTCCTGGAGAGATAACAGGGTGTTGCTATTGTTCTGGGTGAAAACTGCTACTGGTTGCAAGGGCAGTGCATTGCTTGATTGGCCTGTGTGGTATGGTTGGTTCTTTAAACTCCAGGTGCCAGCAGATGTTGATGCACTACCCTGCTGGTCTGTGATTACGCAAGGACACCTTAGGATATCTAATTGGACTTGACCTCATATGTAAATCCCACTACATCTGGGAATTGCTGTGTATTTCGCAGCAGGGTTGCACAATGTAGAGAACTATTTACAACCTTTCCAAGAATTCACACTGTCTGGTTCTGAAAAAATCATATGATGTGGTATCACCACTGGCACTTTTAGTTATTGTACTAAGAATAAAAACTGGGCATACTCGCACACTCCTTCGGATAGCTTCTCAACTGTCCAGAATTTTATAGAATGTCCACTTTTTTGCCTCATATTTTTGGCGTGTTCCTCATAAAATGTGTGTGTGTGTGTGTGTGTGTGTGTGTGTGTGTGTGTGTGTGTGTGTGTGTGTGTGTGTGTGCGCTTTGGCTCATTACTGAAGATTTTAATCACTGAAAAATAACTTTCATTTGAATTTCAGACTTCTATCGTTCAAAAAAAGCATGATAGTGCAAATGCTATCATTCTAGTAACTTCTGGGGTTCATGACAACACCATTTAAATTCTGTCTCTGATTCTGTGCATGTGTCTTGCCACCAACCCCATTTTGTTTGGCTATGCCCAGAATTCATGCAGTGAGAGATTGAGAGGCATAATGAACAGTCAGCACAGTAGTCCTTGGAGCATAAATACCACCTCAGACCTCCTCTGAAAAGAAACCACCAGTTTAGTGGGACTATCCTGGTCCACAAGAAAAATAGATAGATAGGTAGATAGGTAGATAGATATATATATAGGTAGGTAGATAGATAGATAAAATAAAGAAACTGCAGATGATTGCAGATATACGAGTACAGTTGCTTGCATCTAATAACACTTGCAGAGAGCCTTGTCACTCAGGGTTGAGTTGTCTCTTGCTGTAGGCATATTGTTTATTTTCTCTTTATAACTTTTTTCAGCTATGGGCATTCTAAGCTTAAGTCTCATCCTTGCTGAGATTTGTAAATTTATAAAAATATCATTTGTGGCATGAGATTTAAAGCCCCTGTCTTCAAGAACCCATAACTTATTGCAGTTGCCTTTACTGTCTTTTGCACACAGCATTTACTGTCTGCTGTAGGCATTCTGAGCCTGAGTGCAGTCTTAGCTGTAGACTACTGAATGTCTCATTAGTGTATTAAGATGTTGTGGACATATCCAGGCCAAATTATTTTTGTTTAGCTATTGTGGTGGCACCAAGCTAAGTCAATAGTCACTGTGTTGCATATCTTTTAGTTGTCGATACACTTTCACTGACCTTTGTACCCATCATTTATTGATACTATACATATATGTTTGTAACTCTGGTGCTTTGACTGATTGCTCGTCCTTCTGTTGTAATATATAGTGCCTTCCTACAAATTCCCTCCATTAACACTCATTAATATTCCTAATTTCTCCAGGCACTAATTATCATGTGGTCAAAGTTTACTTCACCATCTGTTGCCAGATGAACAGTAATGAGAACTCTGAAGCAATGCAAGAACTGTCTCATGCTCAGTGACAGCTGTTTGATTCTTCCTGTAGACTATTCAAGATGTAAAAGGTACAAGTATTCTCTAACCTCGGATGCAAACATCTCTTCAAAGACTGTCACCAGCATGTTGTCAGTTTTGACATCCACTTCATGTATCCCTGCCTACCAGGTCCTAGACAAACATATAAGCCTTCTTATACTGAGATATATAAAAAGTCTCTGTTTAAACCTTAAAGGGCTCTTAGATGTAGGCTTGGTATACAGGACATTCAGAGTCACATTAACAGGCAAACAACTTATACAGACACAATAGAAAATACAACTACAAAAAGGGGTTACTCAACTGGCAGGCCAAAGTCCTTAAGGCAGCAAGGCCGTGACAGTACATTTAGCAATATCTTAGTCATAGGTGTCTCCATAGACAGATGCACCAGTCACCAGGATGAGCAAGGACAGGGTGATTGTTAGCGGCCTCTCAGGTGTCAGGATCCATAATGTCACTAGGGCCCTCAAGTACTTTCATCTTACATACACAGATGACATGGCCATTATGGGAAAGAATGATTTAAGACACACCTCTTTGGATGACATGAAGAGAGTCATGATGGAGTTCTCAAAATGTGCATCTAAAATTGGTATGAAACTAGTATTCAGCAGTATTCTATCATTACCAAGAAAAATGGCACAATGTAAACAAAATATAAATTACTTCATTTATTGACTTAGCTATTGGTTGGCGACCCCTAACCGGGAAAAGCCGAAAAACACAACAACAACAACAACAACATTGACTTAGCTATTGGTGTCATTCTAAGGCAATCTAATAGATGTCAGCCTTATAAGAAATTATCAACAACCCTGGCTGCTTTCTGAAGGATGGACCGCACCTCTCTCCACATGACTTCTGTGCATTGGCCAGGACTTTATTGTCCTGCATAGTACATTTTTTAGACAAGGTCACCCTCTTCAAATAACCTACTTGTACTGTCAAAATCAAAATTATATGAAAGTAACACTGCTAGAATCTTAAACAAGAAGATACACTCCTTGCAAGCATTCTTAACTCTTGAAAATAAAGAAAGATATCTGTGTAGTTACTAAAACATAGTTTTGGAACAGTGACAGCACCCCCACTGTGTAGGGTTTTATTGCCTAGCACTCATTCAGAACCAATGCTGAAAATGATGGTATTACTGAAGGGGGTATGTCTGTATCCCTAAGGAGTCATATTACCTCCAGCCTTGTAAGTCAGGACAATGACCTTAATATACCCCCAGTCCATGTCATATGCAGCCCATGAGGTATATCTAAACAAACTGACATCCCTCCACATCAAGCTTAACATTATTCTCTTAAAAGACCTCGACTATTCATCTATTAATGGAAAGCCAACACCACCTCAAATAAATACACACAAAGATTCCTGGACTTCATTAATGCCTGTTCCCTAGATCACCTGTTTCTACTCCCAGTTTAAGGGGTTAAAAATATTGGAACTGATTCTCATCATTATAGCCACCCTATGCTCAGTGTACATACAGTTACAATGTTCTGGTCAAATCTGACCACCATTCGACTTCTTGGTAAAACCAGACTTGCAATAAAGCATTACTATCTTTAGAAACTACAATAAGAAAAACATAAGCCAGCTAACAGATAACCTGATGTCATTTAAACTATCTTATCAGCTTAAGCACCTCATTTTGCATGGTACCACATTTGCAAATAACTTCTATGCCTACCTCAAAGAATGCATCAAAACATCTTTCCCCTTAAGACATACATGCAAAGTCAGATTTAGTAATAAAACCCTATGGTGGAATTTTTTTTTATAAACAATAAGAGGAAGAAACTCACAGCTCATAAAAGCAAGCTTAGTACCCCATCATCTACAGCTGAACTCAGAAATATCATTAAACAACTAAGAAATAAAATAAAATCTTCCAACAGTAAGTACGAATTGAAGATTGTCATCTCAGGTAAGGACAACCACAAAGCCTTCTTCAGCTATGTTAGAAACCTTACAGATAAAACCCAGCAATGCTCTGAGCTAATATATCAACAACAACACTGAATCCTGTGGAACACCAAAAATATCTTGTAGATGAGAAGAGATGAGACTGTATTGTTCCATTTGTTAGAGTGAGAGCTAGCCTACAGATAGCTGGTAAGCCATCTACCATACTTAAAGAGAATTCATACATAGTAAGATTATGCATCACAAAATTATGGTTGACTATATGAGATCATTTGGCTAGATAATGTACTAGAGATCTTGTAATATTTCCTTTGTTAAGATGAGTCTGAATATATTCAGCATTATCAAAAAGTGCTGTAAATCCAATGATTAGTACTGAAAGTCTGCTGTGTATGAGAAAGAATGCATGAAATAATTTTTCTATGAATTTAGAGAGAGACAGCAGACACCTAATAAAATGGATGATAGTTGTTTAAGGCACTAGAAGTCCCACCTTATTGTAATGGAATCTTAAGAACCTTCATCCAATGTTCAATTGCAATTTCTTCCAGAACAGACTGGCTCACAAGATTTGTGTGGAAACAGTATAAAGTTTATTTTAAAAATGCAGGTTACCCGTTAGGAAAAGAAAAAAACAAGACTACATGATTAGCGTTATACTTTGTTGCCTTTATTTTTTTTTTGTTTCTGTATATTACAAAGCTAGAACTCATTGGCCCCAGTTCCAAAAGACTTGCTGTCAGTGTAAGTGACCACTTACTGTGAGAGTAGGCTGAGAATAGGTGTTCTGGAATCTGGTCCCTGTAGTAAGCCTGTTTATAGATAGGCCTTACACTGAAGTAAGTCAGTTATATGGGAGCAGGTCATTTGGAATAAGGGCAGACTTACACTGGGAGCAACTCTTTTGGAATCTGGCCCATTAAATCACCTCACTACAGAATTGTTGCTGCATTATCTGCTCTGCTAAATCTTAATATGTATATTTATTTGCAATTTAGCATTAATCTCAGCTTAAGTGTTTTTAGTATGGTTTAATTTCCCAATTTTAATAAAAACTTTGCATACCTATTTGTGATCCGGAATTTACCATATTATTGGGCTCATGTGTTGCCCAGGTTGGAAGAATCCTTATGTTTTTAATCATTTATTGGATTTTAATATATTTCACAGCATGAGCAAAGCAGGAGATTTCTTTTTTACTACTTCTTACTCCCTCCCTTCCTGCACCAAAATGTGGACCCCCCCAGTTATGCACTCCCTAATCCTGCCACAGTGACTTATTCATTCTAACAGGAAAAAAAATCTTCCAGCTCATTCATCCCATCATGCAATATTTAGGTAAAGGAAGGATGCTCAGCATCACATGCTTGATTATGACATCCCTATCTAGGATCCCTATTAACCATGAGTAACATCTGTTACCCCCATTTAATTTCCCAGAAGCTGGGTACACTAGCATAGCACAGCAAATTGAGTCCAGTTGCTGTATATTCATCTTGTTTAACTACAAAATCCTGAAAGTATAAGGACAGGTATAATTTAATCCATCACCCCTCTTTAAATTGAAGCCATAGATACTTTAATGGCTAACCAAGCAACATAAATAAAACATACCCTGAGCGTTGGTGAGGTTGGAGTTAATTATATCAGTTGATAACATGCAGTATGAAGGTAGGTATGGAGGTTTTTGTCTCCATGCAAAAAATTTCTCATATGGTTGTTGACTCAGTTTTCAAAGGTCTAACAAATGGGCTTTGATGGAATGGGTGGTAAGGACATGTCCTGTATTCTTCATGAATATTCCTTACTATTTGCTATGCTCTCTCCTCTCCACCAGAGATACAGGAAATGGGGGGGGGGGGCAGTATGGGCTTCCCACACCCTCTATTTGCCAGTGAAAACCAGTTAAATTACTGTCCCCTGCTTGGTCCTTAGAAACCCAGGCTACTATTTATACCAACATCGCATGTTGCATGAGATGTACTTCCTCATTCTATGCCATTAGACTGGCCATTGGTGCAGTGGATTTTAGATTCCTGTATGAGTTATTGGTTTCCATCTAGATATGCCAAATTAACGTAGGTTTACTGCTCTCACTTTTCCTGGCGTCCACTTATATTGGCTCAGCATAAAGGAGAACAGCCTGAACAGATCTGAACTGGAAGCCTTATGATTATACACTGAACATTCTGGCCTCCTCTGAGAACTGGCTTGTAAGAACCTTTCATATTCTTTCTTGTTTCTCTGGCATAGTAATATCATGAACACAGTGATACCAATAAAAAACAAAAATCAGCAAAATGCCACTGTATTGCAGCATGGCCTGCCTATAGTGCCTATCTGAGTACTGCAAGCAACTTTATTTCTGAGAGTGCTTTTTAATACATCTGCCTATTTCAGTCCACATTTTCCTAAGGGAAGGTGTGGTGTTAATTTATCTTAAAGTAGACTATTGCAGTGTTCCTGTTTTTGATGGTTTCAACCACAAATAAAAAAAGTAAAAACACTCAGAGAGTGTATAAATATGTATAAACCAAAATAGAAATAACAAAAAATGCCACTGCCAGCCGATATAACAGTCCAAGCTTTAATTAAACACTAAGCGCTTTCACCCAATGTTTACCACAAACAAGACTTATCTTATCCATAAGTCTGTGACCAGCAAAAAGTTTGTACCTTAACTCAGCATAGTGCCTTTCTCCTTAACAAAACAATGGGTACCATATGGCTCTTTAAATAATGTACAAGTAACTACAATACGGTTGCATATTTGAAAGCACAAAATTTAAATAAAGGAACCCAACACAACATGTGAAATTGTACATCTATGAAAAATCAGAAGATCTAATTGTCTACTCCAGCATAAAACAGTGACGTGTCCACATTATCTAAATAAGAAAATAGTATTTATAACAAATTGTGAATAGTATATTAGCATTAGCAACATTTCTGCATACTGTTACTACAATAACCATTAATTTATGTTATTACAAGGTTTACCCGTGGTTAAAATCAGAACTTACCAACAAGTAAATCTGTGTAGTATTAACACTAAGCTCATAAGTATTGGGTTTATATAGCTGCCTGTACCATTGTAAACGCAAAGTGACATTATCCATGCCAATTATATTGTTTCTTTAAAGTCGTAACATTGCAAATGGAATCACTTTGATTACGTTCTACCTACATGACAAAATATGTATTTTTTCACAGTCTGTGTACTGTTTGCATTGCTAATGTGAAGGTACAATAGCTTTAAAGTAATGTTATATATTACAAATTTGTCTCCAGTATGAATAAAGTGCCATGCTAGATTTATTACCAGATTTAAACTTCTTTAAGGTAGCTATACACTTTTATGTCTTTTGTTATTTCATATTAGCAAGACAACTGTTCCAAACTTTGAATGATAAAATTAAATAATAATCACAATACTTAGAAAAGGAGGAAATTTAAAATAAAAATGAGATGCCACATTAATATCTTCTGTAAAATATATGCTTTCCAGGAACTGCATACCCAATAAATTATAACACTTCCTTTTTGCTACCCAATAAAACGGTGTAAATCTTCTACAACAAATCAACAATTAAATGACCCACTTCCTAATCTTTTATGACCTTCCTGCATCTGACATCCCAGTGGTAGAAATTTGGAACAGTAAGATATTTGTTCAGCTGGAGTGTTAACCCGAATGACTTTGAAAACTCTGTACTGGAAGTCATAAATAAACTACTTACAGTTAAATTGCAACTATATTGCTATATGTGTGCTAATGTCAACAAGTCTCTGTGCCTGTAGGAAAAAGTCATATGAGTAATAATAATGTCTCACCTTAACTGTCTTGAAATGACTTTCTAATTCACATATGGTTAATATATTGTCTCTGATGTTACTGCATGCACATTTTTGGCTAACCCCAGCTTTGGCAAAGTGACAGCTATGCTAACAAATGTAATATAAACAAGGGAGCTGAAATCTGAACATGCATGGTAGCCATATCTCAGTACAAAACATTAAAGTTGAAGGCTTCTGCTCAGCCTTTGCTGTTCTCTGTTCTGACTCAAGGCAGCTTTGTATTCAGAAAGGATATGCTTTTCAAGAGATGTGCAAAGAAGAAAATGTCAGATAACCATGACACGTACTTGTAGCATTGGTAAAATTGAAGAAAAAAAGAAACATCTCATGCTTATTTTTATTCATTATATACCAGATAATAGTGCAGTCATGGTCCTTGAAAATAGAATATTTTGGGAAAAAGTAATATATACTCCCTATCTATATGCTGAAATGAATAATCTGGTTTTATTTACAAATGTTGACAGCAGGAGCAAAATGAATGTGACGTGATACTGACTAAATTAAAATAAATATTTATATACCCATATAAGAAGAAAAATAATACTCTTTAATAAATTACTTTTTACTATCTCATTTCAGTTTGGTGTCTTTTTTAATTGACTGATTTATTGATCAATTTACAGTGCCTCACTGTGATGGATATACCTCAATAAGTACTTCCTCAGAACTTTTTGTTCATTTATACTATAATCATAAATAGCCATAAGAATTATTTATCTAACATTCATCATTTCCCAGAGGTTGCTACCATATGACATTGCTGGCTAGGTGGCCCTACCAAATATCTTTTCACAAGTAGAGGCTATGTTTTATAGGAGCTGTTAGAATGAATATTTTCTTATGTTTCGGCAGACTCAGAAGTGGTATATGATATGCCTCGCACTTTCAGCCCAGATGTTATGCAGAAGTTCATTACCCAATTTAATTATGATGTTATCATCTCATCAAATACAAGCGATGACAATGATTCTGAGTAGAAAATGATGATGAAATAAAGAAAAAAAAGTATCCACAAAAATAGAAAGCAGACACAGGTTCAAAGGTAAAACCAGAGAAGATAAAACAAGTGATAATCCAGAACTCCATACCTAATCCAGCGACAAAAAAAGAAAGGGACAGATATCTTTCATTCTTAGTGCAAAGAGTTAGAAGAGTTTCTTTACTTTCATTATCAACCCTCTTCAGTCATAGCCTATTCCTAAAGGGTAATAGTAAATTATATACACGTGTGTGTGTGTGTGTGTGTGTGTGTGTGTGTGTGTGTGTGTGTGTGTGTGTGTGTGTGTGTGTGTGTGTGAGTGTGTGTGTGTGTGTGAAGACAATCAATTAGCATGTTTTGTGGAAAAAAAAAACTGGAGTACCAAGAGAAAAAAAATCATGCAAATCAACAGAAAATAGTGAACTCCATACAGAAATTGACCAAAGTTCAACACTGATACTCAAGCCTGGAGCTGAGAAAGAAACAATGTAACTCCTGAAGCACTGGGCTGCTGAAGAGCAGAAAGGCAGTGCATCTGGGTGCCTTCATAAAGGAGGCTACATGCTGAAGCTGGCATGGAGGGATTTGGAGATTTTCTCAGCATTGTTTCTATATGGTCAATGGCCGGAAAGATGACAAACAGCTTATTCTGGTTTATAAATGGAAGTAAGCTGGTGCAAAAATATTGAGAGTAGCCATAGGGAAAATGCTAGCACAAGTCTTTTGTGGTCTAAATATCACAAATATTGATTGACATAAAGTTACTAAGTATCAGAGACAGCTATGAAGTAGAACATTTTTTTCTTATATGTATTTTATGGGAGACTTTCATGTGTTGATAAGAAACATAGGTGGGTCAGTAACTCTTTTCAGCCACAGTCCTTAAGTGAAAAACAATGTAGATTATTTTGTAGAAGATCCTGGACTTTGTTTCTATGTGCAATATTTGCAAATACAAATCCAACAGTTTTGATGAAAGAAGTGAAGTTATTACATGTCCAATAACGTTAATACCTGTATACTGATGTTATTGCATGTGACACTAGTGTTATTAAATGTATATTAATATTAAGACTGCCATATCTCAGAGATTTCCCTTAGTCTGAGGAAGATTTATAAAATAGCATGGGAGTGAAGGGAGCAGAAATACTTCAAAAACATTTACATTCTTCAATATTTACTGTTTCCCAAGGTGAGCACACTCAAAGCTGAAGATCTAGAACCTACAGATATCAGTTTTCTGCCATGGAGCCATATTTTATGGGTGGTATTCACAGTCATTAGTGAAATTATGTGAGGGACTTTGTGGGCAAAAGCAGCCAGGTGCAGGTAAGCCTCAATGCATAGAGGCCAGTTTTATTTATTTATTTTATTTTTATTTTACATTCGTTGACCAGGCTAGTCTAGCTGGATTCATGTCCATTTTCAGTAGAGGCCCGGGGAGAAAAGCTCCAAGAATAACAAACAAAAAACAATAAACAATAAAAAAACATATATAAAGTACAATCTTGAAAAAGTTTACAGAAGAACACATGCAAAATTCAGTCAAGGAAGAAGTACCAATAAAGTCGTATACCAAAAACAATATAGAAAATAGTATTGAGTAGAACAGATGTATAAATAAGAAAAAAGTTTTTTTTTTTTTTAAGATATGAAATATTAACTGCCTTACTACCATTGAGCATGGCTGGAGCAGTAAACAATAAGGGAATATTCATGAGAGGATGTAATATGCAAGTATATATAAAGAATTCACTCAAAAGTTTCATGATATGTTATGCCAATTTGCAGTGTCCCTCAATGTAGGTAGGAAAATGAGCAGATAATGAGATGGTAATGACAAGTGATGTAAATGTTCTTATGCTAATTAAGACTGTTTTATGTCAACTACAATTCATAGTCAGTTTTTTCTGCTTTCCCATGCTTGTTGCAAATGCAGTATAAAAAGGAAAGACTCCCCAAAAGTATTAGAGTTGCAGTTGATGAAAATGCTATTTCTTGTGGCAAGCTTTGCAGTTTCTAGGTCATGGTTGTTTGTCTTGGCTGGGCCAAAGCAGCTTGAGCCTAGTGGCGTTCACCTGCCAAGAATCCAGAAATATAGGCAAAGGATTACTCATTATAACTTTGATAATCAGGAAATCCTTGACAGGTTTAGAGTGGACAGGGACATTGTAAGGGTCTTAGTGGGCATGATTAACCTGCCATAAGGATACTGGAGGAATGCATGGACTTTCTACACCTGTGGATACAAATGTATGTATAGCTGTCACTATATTTGCTACTAGGAACTTCCAGAGACAGACCAGGGACACATCTGGGATCTCACAGGATTCTGCCTCAAGGATACTGCAGCTGTTCCTGGATGTACCCTTAGCACATGTGGATCAGTACATCCAAAGTGTCACATTAGGTCCAAGCTCAGACTATGTGTGCCTTTTTATGGGATGGCACATTTCCCTGGAGTACTCAGTGTGTATTACATTCTACCTATGTCACAACTGAGGCCCCTTCAGATCCACATGAGGAGTGGTACCAGAATAGGAAGGTCTACCATTATATCCACTGCCAGGTAATGTGTGATGGCAGTACAGTGCACATAATTCCCATAAATGGCACACTAGCTCTCTTTACAAAACTCTTCCTGCATGGTAGGATGCCCAGTAGTCATCTTGATGGTAAGTGAAAATGTATTTTTTTTAAACACTTAGTTATTAATATTAAAGTGAATTGCTGTATATTAATCTGTATTTTCTTATTTTGTCTTCCTTTGTTTTTTAAGGAGATGATGGGTATCCACTGGAACTATGGCTCATGACTCCAGTGAGAAAACCATCTTGAGTTGCAGAGGAGAACTATACCACATCCCTGTCCCAAACCTGCATTGTGATTGAGAGGGTGTTTGGCCTCATGAAGAGCCATTTTAGGTGCTTGGAAAAGTCTAGGGGTGCCCTTCAAAATGACCCAGCTACTGTGTGTAGGATGTTCATTGCCTGTTGCATTCTGCATAATATAATTATGTGCCAGTCTGGTGGTGAAGTGAAGCATGCTGTCACTGCAGTCCCAATTGCAGTGCTACTCTAACTAACGATGACCTGCCAGCAACAGTAATAAGGGACCCCATGTGGCAAGCTCATGCATGGCATGCAGCTGCACAGATTAAGAAGCTGTGTTTAGTCCAGAACTATGGACCCAGACATTCAGGTTAGCATTTCCTTTTTTTTTTGGAAAAAAACACATGGAGCATAATTAATGCATGCAGTGATACCTGTGTGTTATGTTGTGTGGTGCATGGTCTACTGTCACTGTTCATCTGACATTCTCACATTTAAAAATATTTTTTTTTTATTCCCAGCTGTTTACCTGAGTACTGGCTGATTCCTTTGCAGTGATCCTGAAAGGCAGCAAATTCAACAGTTGCATGTGCTGTATTTAATAACTTTTTTAATTATTATTATTTATTTAGTATTCAGGGGAAAGTGGTACTGTTAGCATTGAAAAATGTAACATTCATTTTCAATTTCTCTGTAAAGAATTATGTTGCACTGCACATCATATTTCTTTCTTACTGTCATGTAAAATATTGATGAGGTCAGAATCGCTCTTCATTTGTGCAGTGATGAGGTTTGTATGTACT
This sequence comes from Protopterus annectens, assembly GCF_019279795.1. NCBI lineage: Eukaryota > Metazoa > Chordata > Ceratodontiformes > Protopteridae > Protopterus > Protopterus annectens. The sequence continues at coordinate 415,835,405 of NC_056744.1, read as the reverse complement.
TAACATGTGTACATAGACTTCCCTCCTCCCCACAACACAATTGCATTTAAACACAAATGTGCAAAATTGTACCTTCAGCATAGCAGGAAAGGGGAATAACTTTGCACACACACACACACACACACACACATATATATAAATATATATATATATATATATATATATATATATATATATATATATATATATATATCCACCCCAACTACCAATTCTTAGTTTTGTTACACAAACATACTTATAAAGAAATATAAAGTCACAGTAGCTCCAGATCAAATGAGACACACACATCTCCTAATGATAGTCCTGGTAATGGTGCAATAGATCTGGAGGATGGGCTAGCATAAGATCTGCAAGGTCAGTTAGTCCAACAGTGTGATCTAGAGGAGGAAGGTGATCCTTCTGTCAGAGACCATGACCTTGACCTGGAACATGAGGTTCTTCTAGGTGTACATAACCATTGACAAGGGCTGTGTTGTGATTGGTCACTGCGAGTGCTGACATTACTGTATTGAGAGCCACTATTTGTATCCTGTGATCTTCCTCATGTGTCTGGACTGTCTCCATCCCCTTCTCCTGGTTAGTATATCTGAACCAGTGTACAAATGGATGCTGCAGCTGATGCCTGGTGTGCCACTATACTACACATCAGTGACACCGTGCCATTATTCCTGCTCTCTGCCAGTTCAAAGTACTGTTTGAAATCTTCACGCATACCCTGTAGGACCCTAACCATTTCTAGATGACTCTCTATTGCACTGGTTTAAGTCCTATGTCACTGCACATTTCCTGTTGTGCTGCCAATGCTTTACATGTTTCTAAGTTCGTTCAAAATAATTTCTTTGCCTAGCACCTCTTTGTAATGTTGTCACGTGGTCAAAGTGCCCTCAGACTGCCTACCTTCATCCTGAAAACTGTTTGTCTGTCTGTTGAGACACCGGTGTTGAAGTGCATGTTTGCTTCTGGTGAACAAACATGAGTGGAATGTCAGTTTGTGTTTAACTTTGTGATGCAGTGTCACTTTTGTAGAGTTACTAACATGTTCTGACGACAGAGAGCCTGCCATTACATTGGGAGACTGCCTGCCATTTCCCTCAGGTTGCCTTATAAATAGAACTACATTAGCAGCAGCTGCAACAACCCCCCCCCCCCCCATTCTACTGCTGACTTCATCCATATTATTGTTACAGCTGAACTGTTTGTTTCTGATGCTGAGTCTGTAAAATAAATCATTACAGCACATTAATAATACTGCAACAGCATACAGTATAACATGCTTACATGAGGGTGCATTTACCATGAAGTCTGCCTTCATTTTCATTAGCTGCTGATATACAATGCTGACCTGATAATAATGATTTGTGATGGGTTTAATTACAGCACTGTTTGTCATCATTCAATGTTAGACATTTAAATGTGTATTTTTTAAATCAACTCTCAGGAGTGGTTGAATGCAAATGCTGCTGCAGACTTTACCTTGATGGAACAGTGATCATGTCACCTCTAATTATTCCACATACACCATCTTCTGTATCACAGTCATTCCCATGGATGGACAGAATGAATTCATCATCTGGTTTTAACTTAATAAGATTCAGAGGCCCTCACACAGTAGTGGTCCCAGAAATTTCATTCTGCCCAGCCTTCCTTCAAGCACATCCTACCATATCATTTGCCCTTCTCTTGCAGTGTGCCAGAGATCTGTTTCTGCCTCCAACTGCATAGATTTCAAAAACTACTTGGCTCCATGCTTTCCTGCTCTCATAGAGTCATAGCTTGTTACTAGGCTAATGCCTAGGGGGCCTTTTTAAGCCTCGTCAAGTTTTCCCAAAAGTATAATGAAAGTTGACTTGTGGCATGTCTGGGCCTCCCAAGTTTCCTTATTGCTAAAGTTATCATATCTATGCCTTGATCCTTTATTTTCCATCTGTACTATACAGGGAAAAACACTGAAAGAGCTATTGTCAGATACTTGCCCCAGTACCATCTGCTTGACATCAGTAGTTAAAGTGTAAACCACTGGTCTGCTATTCCTATCATCAACACAACTACAGAAACAATCTAACATAAATGTGATTTCAAAGAGCACAAGTTAAGATTTTTCAATGCATCACAGGTATGGTGGCTTGCAAAGGCATGGTGCTGACTAGCTGGCTGAGTAGCTTGATCAGGTTCAGGTGAGAAGGCCAGAGTTCCACAGTAAGTCCAATTTTTAATCCATATATAGCTGAAAAAAATATATATAAAATACAACAGGGCTAGAAAAAATGTAGACGTATATGTACTTCAACAGATGCCTTAACCTGCAGATATGTACTTGAGGTGATATTCTGAAATGCATTAAGAAAAAATAAATACCATTTCATGTTATCAGACATCCATCTGTTCATGACATACAGGAAATGCTGCTATTACCTATTAAGATGTTATAGTAATAAATAAAAATGTCAGTAAAAAATATGAAATTAGTAATCTGTCCTGGTAACTCTGTAAAAGCATTAATAATGTGCAAATATCAGTAATGCTGAGTGCATGTAATACAGTTATAAAATAAAACTTGCAGTTACAGATGTAAAGAATTGTACAGCATTCTATTGAAAAAAAGTTGTAAGATGTTTTTGAATTATTACAAGAATACAGGTTCTGTGAGAGGTAAATATAAGTAAAAAGAATTGCTGAATTTAGCTATTTTTCATAAGTGTTTTTCCATATCCCCATACAAACAATAACCACAGCGCTTAGCATAAACAGCAACATAATGATTGTTTCAATACAGTCAAAGTCATAGAATCAAACATAATAAATGACAGTAGGCAGTGTTACCTACTCACCTAACCCTCATCCTACTATTTGATGCAAAGCAACATTAAATCAACCACTCACTTAATCCTAACTACCCACTAGAAGCAGTGCAATGCCACTTAGTTCAATAACCAAACAGCCACATTAGGTGATCCAAAACAGAAATAACTAGAAGAGGGGAACAGACAAGAGACATCACAGTCCCTTTTCTCTGCCCACCAGTTTGATAACAGGCTGTTTTCCCTCCAAAATGTCTACAGTGATGAAACCAAATTTGCAAAAACAATGAAAGGTGCGCATTAAAAAGATCCAAGCCCAAATCACTCAAGTGCACTTCGTCCTCCCTAAATGAAATCAAATCCCTGTCATCAAAATTCATGTGCTCAATAGTATAAACACCTAGCTACCCTAACATCCTCAAAAGCCAATGATTAAGAAAATGACAAGCCCACTCAATACCCATAAACTTTGCAGCATTCCTCCAAGCTAAGTGTGACACGACTTTCAACCAAATTATAATCATTGAAGGAAACCTGCACCTCAAATTTGCCAAGTCCCCCATCATCCTAGCCACTAACTGCCATTTTGGAACTATCCCTAAGTCATTATCTGCCAAATGGAGAACCAAAATATTTGGTATCCCAGTCCAGAACTGAATATCTTCCAGCTTGTCCATGAACTGATGGCACCTGAGTCCTTTAACACCTTGCCAAAACATGTTCCACCTGCACTGTCGCAATCCCAACTCAGTTCCATCTGGCCTAATCACAGATTGCTTCACCGCCCAATACACAAAGGAATGGCCCAATATGACAACCTGCCTACTTAAAGGGGATAAAAAAAACTTTTATCAAAGTCATCAAGCATAACATCTGCTTATCTAATATAAGATAAAAAGGCCCCCTATGACCACTGCCCAACCCTCTTTATAACCTCCACTGATCTTCCTTCACTTCACAAGTTAGATGATCTCCACAAGTCCAATAAAACATATCCTATGGTCTACCTCCATGCAATAACTGCAACCACTTACCCTTTCTAACAGACAAAGCACTTGTCAACACACACCCGCAACATGATCTGTACACCCCTGTCCACCTGATCTGTTTTAGATTGCTTTAACCAAATCAACACCATAGAAGAAAACATAAAAACACCCTGCCACAACAATGAACCCAACAACTCATTCACCTTAAATGCCTTTGGCTCTACCTTTGTAGCTGAAAATGTGTTATACTGTAATTTGTAATGATAATAGTGTATTGTAAAATGTGTTTGAAAAGTATCGAATTGAAACATAAAACCATTTAAATTCATCACTCGTATGTATAAACACAACTCTTACACATTTGCTCAAGTTACATAAGCACTTCCCCAATCACTACCCCCATACTCATAAGCACTTCCTGTACACAACTGTACTTCAATAAATATATTTTTTTCAATGGTTTATTGACTTGATACCTTGCATCATAACAGTATTGTGTGGATTTATTGTGCTTTTTTCAGTTTTGTCTCTCCCCACTCCTTTTTTGTTTTATTTATTGTTTTGCTTATGCATTTCTTTTTATTTTGTTGTTTTGCTTTGTTATGAGACAAGATCAACTTATTAAAATGTATATTAATTTCAGTTTCCTTAATGATTCTATAATATGATTGTTAAAAAGCAAATATAATTTGTATGCAGGGCTGTGAAAAAATACAGCTTCATAAGCAGAACGTTACTGCTGTGTTTTAACTGCATTCTTTTAATAGGTAACAAGGAAAAGTAAGTGTTGTAAGAGCAGAGGCATGTTAGAGGCATATTAACTACTGTAAAAGGAATTTGTTAGCCTGACTTCTCCAGGCTAGGAATGTATTGTTGCTAGGGAAGATTTGAAACATCCAAGGTCAGAAAACAAGACTCCTTAAAGCAGTTGGGTCATGTAAAGGAAGGTGTTCATGTGAAGTCTGAGATGAAAATCATGAGGGATGAGAACATTTTTAAAGTCATTGATTTGCTGCATTTATTGTAAACATAAAAGTTTGCATGAATGATTTGATAAGAAAGTGTATAAAAGATGCAGTATTTCTTTGTTCAGTAAGACTGCTTTACCAACTGCTTTGAAGATTGTCTCCCAGTGCTGTAAATAAAAAATTCTGTTTGCACATCCTGAAGTGTTGTTCCTGACTAAAGGCATATAAGGTAACATTTTAATGTTATTTATTTATGACTTCAACAGCTTCTCTCCCATTTTATTTTTTCTTTTATACGGGGTTCAAATCTCTTAGGATCAGACCAGGCATGTACCTCCCAGGCCATCTGGGGCCATTTTGCAGGGTAAGACAGGGGAAAAGGGAACAATGTCTAAATCCTACTGTTAAGCAATTTCATACTAACTCTGTTGCTGCACATTTCACAATATGTAAACCAGTTAAAAAATATTCCATTCACTGATCAACAAAAGCACTCACTTGTTGGGAAACAACACTGCACTTAAATATACACATATACAGATAGAAAAAGAGAAATGCATGATGCACAAACACTCATAAGGACACAAAAGTGTAAACAGACCCACAAACATACAAAATGAGCAAGATTTCAATATATTTTATCACTCTTCTATCCCCTTCATTTATTTAACAGTATTCTTTCTGTGTCATTCATTTATCATAACTCTTCCCACATCATCAGTCATGGGATTATCTCCCAAACACTCTGATGGCAGAACATCTGAAACTACATAGACTGCAAACCACATTAATTAACATAAAATCCCAATGAAAAGCATAATAAAAATCTCACTCAAGTATACACTATTAAAAACTAATAAAATTAACGAAAAGAATAAAAACAGAAACTAAAGTATAAATTAAAACAATGACAACTATCTAATAAGAAAGGACCATTGCCAAGACAAATTAAGTAAAGTAAAACTGAATTAATATAATATAATATAATATAATATAATATAATATAATATAATATAATATAATATAATATAATATAATATAATATAACATATAAAAAGAGAGCAATTCACAAGATCACATACAAGAGTAGTCAATATGCAACTCAGGTGGAATTCCTCCTAGTAAGGAAAAGGCACTGGGGTAGAATCCATGATTGCAAAGTTATCACCAGTAAAACAGTTGACCCATAGCATAAACCACTGATTGCCACAATTAGCTGCAAGCCGTGGTCAAAGAAGGCTCTAAGGTCAAGAAAGACCAGGCTTAAAACCTGGAAGCTGACTGGAGAGAAAGTACACCAGTTCAAGGAATTACTCAGGGTACTAGCACCCCAAGAAGAGGAGGAAAAAGGTGGAGTTGAAACAGAATGTCAGTGCCTCAAAACAGCATGTGTTAGGAACAGTCCCTATTAGAAGACTGAAGAAGCTTTCTTTCAAATGCATCTTGGACAAACACAAAAGCCTGAAATGGCAAAATATCAAAGCGGCTTTTAAGCAAATTCTTTCCCTGGGAAATAATATGCTTGGCCACTTTGTTACTTTGCCATTTTTGGCACTGTAGTGCAGTCTTGGAGTTGGTATATTTAAGTAGGGGGTGTGGGGGGTGAAGCCCTCCACTTACTGTAATGTTTAAAGTATATATATTTTTTTTTTTTGAACAGCGATTTTTTTTCCCCTAGGAAAAAAAATCGCTGTTCTGACAGTTCGAAATTGTAAGCTTTCGCTCACATAGGGTTGATCAATCACTGTTTGCTTTTTTAAGCATTTGGTGAGCTAATATAGACCATGTTAGGACTACAGAACAGATATGTGGCCAAGCCAGGTATGGAAATAAGGTACATAATAAAGATGGTGGTGGAATGCAGAAGTCCAGGAAGTGATTAAAAGAAAAAAGGAGTGCAGGAAAAAATGGGAGATAGAAAAGACTGACCACAATAGGAAGGAATACTGGCTGGCTAACAAAGAAGCTAAGAAAGGAGTTGCAATAGCATGGGACAGGGCATTAGAGGTACTCTACCAGCTTCTGGAAAGTGACTCCGTAGGTGGCACAAAGAAACTATATCAGATTGCAAGGCAAAGACAGAAAGATAAAGAAGATAGTCAGACACCCTTCATAAGGGATTCCAGCAACAACCTGCTCACCAGTCCACAGGACATCAAAGGCAGATGGAAGAAGTATTTCCAGCAGCTTCTGAATGAAGAAAACCTCACAGAAGTTGTACTGTCCCAGACATAGCCTATGATGATAGAAGAAGAGGAGCCCACCCTAGAAAACATAAGAGCAACAATAAGGAAGATGAAATCAGGGAAAGCAGCAGGCTCAGATGAGGTCATAGCAGATATGATAAAGATGCTGGGTGAGTTGGGGAGAAATGGCTCCTAAGGATACTAATAGCAGTGTGGAGAGAAAGGCGTATCCCAAATGACTGGAGAACAAACATACTCATGGCAGTATATAAGAACAAAGGTGACATCCACAACTGTGGGCAGTACAGAGGCATCAAACTCCTGGTACATTGCATGAAAGTTCTGGAGAGTGTGATTGATAAATGGATATGCAGAGTAGTAGAATGTAAGATGGGAGATGAGCAGTTCAGATTCAGATCTGGATGTAGCACAACTGACCCGATATTTGCAGTGAGACAGATAGTTGAGAAGAAGGTAGAGATGAGAAAATAGTCCAAATGGGCATTCCTAGACTTGGAGAAAGCATACAACAAGGTCCCAAGAAAGCTGATCTGGGCAGTACTGTGGTGGTTTGAAGTCCCAGAAACACTGGTAAAATAAGTGCAAACTATGTACAAGGACCCAATGACTCAAGTACAAACAGTGTTCAGCTTCACAGAGGGGTTCCCAGTGGGAGTGGGTGTACACCAGGACTCAACTCTAAGCCCACTGCTGTTCATACTGGTGATGGACTACACTGGCAAACAGGTTGGAGGGAACAGATCAACCAAGTTACTGTATGCAGATGATGTGGCATTACCGGCAGACTCTGAGCAAGAACTTCAGCAAAGGATATACAGGAATGGAATGCAAAACTGAAGGCAAATGGGGTGAAACTAAGCAAAGATAAGACAGTGGTAATGGCAACAAATTGGGGAAATCAGAAGAAGTTGAGAACTGAAATTGAAGGGATGATAGTGGAATAGGTAAAAAGCTTCAAGTATCTGGGAGGGGTGGTTAAGGAGAAGGGAAGAATTAATGAAGAGGTGAAAGCTAAATTCAGAGGGGCTGCAGGCAACTGGCATAGAGTTTCAGGTGTACTCTATGACAGAAGAATGCCAACAAAGCCAAAAAGTAAGGTGTATAAGACATTGATGTGACCAGTACTGCTGCATAGTACAGAAACATGGGCAGTAAAGGTAGAGCAGATGAGAAAGCTAAAGGTGACAGAAATGAAGTGCCCAAGAAGGGTGATAGGATGCACACTGTGGGACAGATGAAGAAATGAGGACATAAGAGCAGAAGCCAAAGTAGCTCCAATTGCAGAAAAGATTAATGAGAACAGATTACTGTGGTTCAGTCATGTGCAGAAAAGCAGAAGACAATCTGGTGAAGAAGATTTGGGACAGACAAGAAGAAGGTAAGAGGAAATGAGGACATCCAGCAAGGTGGTGGATGGATTGTGTGAAAGAAGATCTCCGACAGTCAGGCTTGAGTGTTGAAGAAGGCAGGAGTGTGGCACTGAATCGAGAGAGATGACGACAGTTAACATGATACCCCACCCCCATGTAGAAAAATAAAATGGGAAAAAGGGGACTGATGATGATGATGATGATTAAACTTGACAAAACCACATAAACCTTAAACAAGAAGGAAGCCTAAAAGTTACTGTACTAATAGAGACAAGCAAAACATTCCAAGTCACTCTTCCTTTTTTGGGGCAAGAAAGCTCAGAGATTTTTGAACATTAACTGCTCATTATGAGGAGCTACTCCTAAGCTCCTCACAGTTAGAACAAATGGAGGGTACCCTTTACCTTTGAAATTCTGGCAGGTAGCAGTCGGACAGCACCCATATAGCTTAGGCTACTGCAACAGTGCTCTATTACAACATCTACTGCTAGGTTAAGTTTACCTGCACAGCTTTACTGTCCTTACATAATTCACACCTGGATAACATAGAACTAAAACACATACACTTCTAAGGCTCAAAGCATGATCAGCACTATTTAGTAGAGCAAAATAACACACACAATGGATGCTTTCTTGTTTAACAGATTTCTTTCAAGTGTAGCAAGGTTGACAGAGAAAATAGAAAATTAATTGTTCAAATATAACAAACATTGATAACTCTAAGCAAAATAAGATAATAGAGGAACGAGAGTGGAGGAGGAGCTCAGCATGTAAAGCATTGCAAAATGAGTTGTAGTTACCCAACTATTCTAATGATTAGCAAAGAAGGGGCTTAAAAAGTCACTTTTTCACATTTCAGAGTAAACTAATGTGAGAAACTTATAACAAAACATGGCTAAAGAGTACTGCCAATACAAAAGTTGTTTAGTATACAATTGCCCACAAACGTCTGATGCTTTTATATAAATGCAGTCTATTTTTCTTAAAAAGGCCAGATTCCAAAATAAATGTTGCGGACAGCATAGCATACCAAAGGAAGTTGTCAGTGCATCAGTGAAGGATGGACATGATTTCATAAAGTACTCTAAAACAAGACTAAGTAATTATCTATTCAGTGTAACATAATTACAGACTTGCTCATGCTAAACAAATTCCAAATCAGAGTGCATGCCCAATGCAACTTAAATGCAACAAAGTGCTTCGTTGACAAATTTATGAAAGCTCTCAGCAGAAGCCATATGTGCTTTACCTTTATTAGACAGATTTTTATGGAATTCTGAGGAATCTGCAGCATTACTTAAGAAATGCAACAAGCATTTAATGCATGTAAGTCGGCTGGGGTACTGCAAGCCATATCATAGGAAGATATGCAAATGCACCGTAGAAGGCAGCCATGTAGGCACAGAGCTAGGCTACAGTTAAGCTATATCTCTAATCAGGAAATAATAAATAGATACAGATTAAACAGACAGCAGGTGCAGGCTGTGTGTAGGACATACGCATCCCACATGTATGTTCTTACTCTGCAAGATAAACCAATACCTCTAGAAGCAAAAGTTTGACTGAGTGTAGGTATGTTGGCCTCTGTGACATTTTTGAAGCATATGCCATATGCTGTAGGAGTGTCCCAGACAGTCAACAGTCACATTTCCTGGCAGCAATGTGCCCCAAGGTGGGTGATTACATCTACTTTGCAAAAACAGTCCTGGATTGAAGAACTGCCATGCAACAGTGCTATGTCATAGCCAGCTTCCCTCATGTCCTTGGTGCAAAGGGATACACCCACATTGCAATTAAAATCCCTGCTGTACCTGATGCAGAACTGTATATAAAAGAAAGGGATGGCCATCATTCAGTCATAAGGTGGTGTGCTCAGAAGATAGCCTTATTAACAATATCACATTTATACACCCTGGTAGTTGCCATGATGCTGCAATATGGGGGAAAGTGGCCTGAGGGTTGCTTTCCAGCATGATGAAATACCTGAGGCACTACTACTTGTAAAGTATGCAACCACAGCCATGATGTAATGAGAATCCACATCTGTCAACATTAAGCATGAGGACAACATATGTGTCATCTTCTTTCCACAAACATGTGACTGTGGTTATCTACTGGAGCTTTGGCTAATGATGCCATACAGAGCACCATCAAACCCAGCTGAGGATGTATTCAACAAAGCACACACAGCAACATAAATCACAACTGACTGCGCATTTGGTATACTGAAATCAAGATTCAGATGTCTGGACATATCCAGGGTGTTCATTACAATAAACACCAGAAAAGGCATCACAGATGATTACTGTGTGTGCCGTGCTACACAACTTAATAACAGCAAGACATGGTGGCTTACCAGATGTAGGTGTTGGTGATCTACCTCAAGAACCCCAAAATTTTGAAGTTGACTTATTACAGCTGTCACAGAATGATCAGGAGGACACAGAGGTGATAAGAAATAAGCATGGGTGATGAAGGATGCAGCCATATATCCTAGGTCAAGCAACACGGCAGCATCTGACATACTCCTTTGAGTCATGGCAAGTGCACAGACTAAACAGTGATGTTCATGTATTGCCCCACAGCAGCAGCACAGATCACAACCAAAGGAAAGAAACCACTAGTTGTTCACATTAAACATCATCCGTAACATAACATAAACTTAAAGTATACCAGTAAAAACATATACAAAACAGTCAGAGTAAACATTGATACAGAAAGATTGCAAGGCACATCATTGAAGAGGGCCACACTGGTAGATGTTTGAGATGCAGAAGGTGTGCACAACAGAAGCTGTCATTGGACAGGTAGGATATCAGCATACAGATAAATAGTATGGAACGTTACCTGTCAAACAGCCAGTGTCACAAGACATCTAGGTCCATGATGTCTATGCGAATGTATCAGCAAATACATACGCAAAAACAGGGGCCATACACTAGTAGTGCTGTGTCATGCTAGCACTGTGTGATGTGCAGCAGTGTTATTACACAGTCAAACTCCTACTGCAGCAGGGGTAATTACATACATCTCAATGACTGGCCCAAAGAATATAAACACAAGGAAGCAAGCATCACACCTCATGACTGACATGGAATGTCACACAGAAGGCAAAGCTAGCATGGACAGGTTATCACTGCAACGTGACTCAGTTCCAGGTAATAATATATGCAAACGTGCACAGCATCAATGCCAGTGACCACTCAACAGGATACAGCAACTTATGTGCAGATTCGGTCAGATATGGGAAGGTACACATGGCAAATATAAGTCAGCATGATAATTGGAAATGGAAACAGGTACACAGAAAAGCAGAACATGCTGAGGGTGAAGCATGTTCAGTACCATATTAGAATGCAGTAAGTGACACAGGTATACATAAAGAGGCATAGTTGTGCATGCAGGAATAACAGAAAATAAGGAAAAGTTTAATGTAAAAATTAGTGCTTTCCAACCACTAGCAACTGATGAAACCATGATGTCACATATAGCATTACAATCAACAATATATGTACAAGTATATGCCAATGACAAAGAAGTACTACATACAAATTGAACATAGTCACTTTGGTCAGATAAATGATCAGAAAATCCTGTGGCATCAGACATTTGAACAATCACCTACAGATTAATTTGGCAGTGGTCATCACAGTTGCCATCACTGCTGCATGGTCAGTATGACACAACAGGATACACATTGAATCAATTGTCAGTGTTACTCTGATGCAGTCTAGTGGGCCCATACTGATGGCTAACTCCACAGTCCTGACTGCCCCTTCCACAACCAGAAACACTCAGCCAGCCCCTGGTGTTATACCAAGGAGTAGGATGTGGTGACACTATCATGTTGGGATACAGTGTGGGTAGAAGCATGACTGGCATGGGACCATCTGGGCATGATTGCTGGGCTCATAGCTGATTGACCAAAATCAGATGTGTGTGCATATTGCAGCAAAGACATTGATGTCTGAGGGCTATGTGTTGGTCTGATGAGAGGGGGTTTACCTATCTCCGCTGCAGGTAATCTACTCAGTACAGTTAAAGCACATAACATCCGGTCCATACTATGGCACTGCTGTAGCACCAACCTAACAAGGCTGTCAAAAGAGTGTGCAACAGATAATACACTGTCATGTTGTGCAACCAGTGCTGCCATTACCTCTCCATGTCTGTGCTCTTGAACTTCATTTAATACACACATCTAGTGGGCTAAATGATGGAACTGGCAAGTACATGCAGGACAGATCCATGACATCATTGTGAATGTGCTTCGACCTATAAGAGTAGGCGTATACCCTCTGATATGTATGTACATGCAGGACAGACCCATGACATCATTGTGAATGTGCTTCGACCTATAAGAGTAGGCGTATACCCTCTGATATGTATGTACATGCAGGACAGACCCATGACATCATTGTGAATGTGCTTCGACCTATAAGAGTAGGCGTATACCCTCTGATATGTATGTACATGCAGGACAGATCCATGACATCATTGTGAATGTTCTTCGACCTATAAGAGTAGGCGCATACCCTCTGATATGTATGTACATGCAGGACAGATCCATGACATCATTGTGAATGTGCTTCGACCTATAAGAGTAGGCGCATACCCTCTGATATGTATGTACATGCAGGACAGACCGATTACATCATTGTGAATGTGCTTCGACCTATAAGAGTAGGCGCATACCCTCTGATATGTATGTACATGCAGGACAGACCCATGACATCATTGTGAATGTGCTTCGACCTATAAGAGTAGGCGCATACCCTCTGATATGTATGTACATGCAGGACAGACCCATGACATCATTGTGAATGTGCTTCAACCGATAAGAGTAGGCGCATACCCTCTGATATGTATGTACATGCAGGACAGACCCATGACATCATTGTGAATGTTCTTCGACCTATAAGAGTAGGCGCATACCCTCTGATATGTATCCATGCACATCAGCTATACTCCCATGTGTAGTCCGATTGGCAGTATTGCCTCATCATGGGGAAGAGTCACCATCAATACCAGGCTCTACATGTGGCAGTGGGTTATGGTCATTAAGACATCCATCATATGATGTTCCCACATCATCAGAATTGCCAGCCATGCTATCTTCCCTAATAGAGACTACAGTATGACACACATGGCTGTCCTCTTCTAGGATGGACAATAAAACCATTTCAGTGGACTGTGTGCCACAGACCATGCTACCATAGTGAAGCACATCACATCCCACCTCAGGATCAGTGGACGGGCTAATGGAGGAGGCAGGAAGTGGATGTGCTACAAGAAGGGATGGATGACACATGTCATATACCTTTATAGATATTATTTATTTAACATTTGTTTACTGAGAAAGTCCAACTTGGAACAAAGCCAATTTTCAGTGGAGACCCAGGGAGAAAAGCTCTAGAAACATGTCTCTGTAACATAGGATGAAGGCGGAGTACCCAGAGAAAACCCACACTAATGCAGGGAGGACATGCAGACTCCACACAGAAGGCACTCCAGATGAGAATCAAACTGGAGAACTTCTTGCTGTGAGGTGACAATGCTACCACTGTACCACTGTGCCATCCAAGATATCAGATGATGTAGCTTATTTATGAAATATGGCACAACTGTATGACTACAATGATAATGATGACATGGACCTACCAAGATGTCATGGCTGTGGGTGGTCAAGGGATCCTGTATAATGGAGAGATGACATGTACATTATATATCAAACAAATTTGACAGATGACAGGAATACAAATTCTAAAACCTACATGACATGCCCTCTTGTAACTCCGCCACTGGAGGTGAGGCTTGAAATGCAACAGTCATGTCAAAACATCGATATAAAAACATCATCATAAAGCACAGAATGGTCGTAATGTAGCATTCCAACAGAAATGTAACACACAAGAGATAGTATAGACATTTACCAGATGGCCAAAGCTGATGTACAGACTGCAGTTGTCATAGGCAGGTGAAGAAGCATACAGTAGTCGTGAAGGGCACAAACAAGATTATCAATAGTGATTGACATGTTATAAACAGACATAATGTCTTACCAAGTATGTCCATCTGGTTTGGGAATTGCATCATCTGTTATAATGCAAATCCCATAGTATGACAACATGTGAGTCTTCTCCAAAGTCATGGCTGTAGGCAGTGGTGGAAAACAAATATGGCTCACACTAACAGGATATAGAGACACTTCATGACAAATGGTGCACACATCAGCCCAATGTACCTGTGTATGGAACAGGCAACATGACTATCCAACATCATATGTGTACCATAAAGTGCTGCATCATATCAAAAACATGGACAATCATACCCGGTCTGTCTCTATATGCAGCTGCAAGGCTCATGACTTGCAATTTGCATACCTCTCAACTGTCCAGATTTTTGCAGAATGTCCAGACTTTTGCCTCATATTTTAGTTCTGTTCCTCATAAAATTTGTGGTTTTCAAAACATTTGTGGCAAATCACTGAGAACTGAATTCTCTAAATAATGACAGGGATTTGACAGGCTTCGTATCCTTCAGAAAATACATTGTAACACAAAAACTTTTATTCTAGCAACTTTATAAGTTTATGATAGCAATATTTAAAATTTGTCCCTATTTTTGCCACTTTGACCACCACACATTATTTTTGATGTGTTTAGATTTTGTTGTACTAAGAGGTTATTTATGCTCCCAATGTTGTATCTGTAAGTTAAAATGGCACAAAACATCAACATGTGGGTATATTCTGCAGTCATTACAAGAGGCAGAGGTACAGTAAACTATGGATCACACTAACAGTATATGAAGAAACATGAGATGTATTGCTGCTGTGCAGATGTTGAAGGACCTATGCAATTGAAAAAAAAAAAAACATTACAAATGTTTCCGGGCGTTTCATATTGGTAAGATTGCTGGCTATAGCACTTAACTTGTGCATCCACATCATGTGTGCTTTCATGTTCATGGCATAATTCTGCTACTGGAACACAAATATTGCAATATGTTATTAAGTGCAAAATAAAGATCCTTAATGAGGACATGTATATGCTGCAGCACTTTTCAGTGTAGGACATACACGTACATCCTGAACCATCTGCTTCAATACCTACTCTGAGTATCTAATGATCATGACTTGTGATATGATGGAAGGCCAAGAACACTGTTATCTCATCCGGTGGAGGTTAGGGTGGCCCATCTCCAGTGGCATTGCTTGCACTCTCACAGTGGCAGAGACTGCTGGCTGCATGGAGGATCATGTCAGGGCAAAATCACCAACAGGCCTCGCTGGATCTATTGTGACCACCCACATCATTGATCATATCTGTCATGTCCATCCATACTTTATTCCTCCAGGTAGGATTGTCCATCCATCCATCCATCCATCCATCCAAGAAGGCTGCAGCCATGCTGGCACACAGCCTTAATTATAATTTCTTTATCTCTGTGCAAGGAAATTGTTTACCCTAGTTCAGACTGACATCTGGAAGACAGGGTAATATGCACATTATTCTTTGTATGAGAGCTCACATACTGATATGATGGTGTTTCAAGCATATGCCAATTGAAGCTCCCCTTTGTTTTACAAGTTAAGCTATGCAAGGCAATCCATTTCATGTATATTGGTGTTATATATAGATAATCAAAACTGATATGAAAAATATGTAATCCATAAAGAGTAACAACATCATCACATCAAACAATTCATTACAAAATTTCTACAGGTCATATGTGAGATTTCAACCAATATCAGAATGTTAGATGCCTGCCATATACAACTGCACTCAGCAATACCGTAATAAATGTACGCAACACACATAATGAAAGTTATATAGGAACAGTAAAGAAAAAAGTCTGTATATTCAAATGAACTGCTATGCATTCATAGCTACATATCAACACTAAAAACAGTGAACATTCAAAGGCATTCTCATGTTGTCTCTATCAGATTGAAGATACTAACAATTACTGCTATATTACTAAGCATCAGACAGTATCTGTAAACTAGTCAGTGAACATACAATTAATTAGTGAAGGGACAACTTATTAGACTCAGTAGGTTAACGTCGCAGGATGTAACTTTTTCTAAAGAAGTTGATTTACTTATATCCTTTTTTATAGTTAGGGGATATGATTCAGCATGGTTACAAAGTATTGTTAAGGAAGTGCTGAAGATAAAGCCTCCCCTATATTGTTTTCCTATTCAACAGTTTCTGGAACTGCAAATAATATTTTCAATAGAAAGCTTAATGGTTCTGACAAAGAATTTTCATGTACTTTTGTTTTGCCTATTACCTACAAAATGTGGTCCATTAAAAAGATAATAGTGGATAATTGGAAGGCTCTTGTGGGTAACCAGGAATTGATAAAAGTTATAGGTGAAAGACACAAATTTATTTTCAAAAAAACTAAAAATATTAACAACATTTTAGAATGGGGAATCAAAGTAAGTGAATATAACAAAGATCCAAAAATTTTAACTAAGGGTACCTACGCATGCAACAATTGCAGACAATGTAGGTACATAAGTAATTGTTCTTCTGTTTATTTTCCACATATAAAAAGGACATATTGGTCAAAAAATTCTTAAACGTGTAGCACTGACAAAGTGGTTTACACAGCTCAATGTTCTACATGTTCTAGTTTCTATATAGGTATGACTACAAGATGTCTCAGAAAAAGGATTAGTGAACATGTTTTAGCTATTAAGAAAAAAGATTTAGTAAATGCCTTGGCTAAACATTCCCTGGTTTGTAATAATTTTAAGAAATTCATTTTTTCAGTTCTGGATTCTGTTCCATCAGGGGCTTTTGTGGGTGATACTAAAGTGCTTTTAGAATGTAAAGAGTCTCTTGGAAGTTGCATTTAGGAGCTGATTTTGCTCCTGGATTAAATGAATCCATTAATATAAAATGTTTTTTACAAATGAGACAAAATTAGAGTTGGTATGTCTCAACCAATAATATATATATACATGTTTTTTTAAAGAAAAGTTATAAATTTGAGAATATTATACATATGCATTTATAATTTTATATTTTATTGTATTTTAATTGATATGTCTTTAAGATACACATTTTTTATGACCTCATAAAACATGTGACTAATTTAAAGTGTATAAATTATATGTGAGTGGATGGTGAATTATTTCTGAAGAAGTTCACAAAAGAATAAATGTGAATGAAAGCGCTAGATTTGTGTTCGTATTTTTAAGCCTATTGGATTTATCACTGGTGTTTTTTTTTCAAGTTTGCTGTTCGTGATTGTGTTTCAGTTTTTGAACTTGTCTTGTTCGTGATTTCTCCTTGGCTTTCAAGTATGTCACAGGACACACTTTTAAATCTATCTACTCACTCGGTTCCTGATAATTTTACTCTATTTTCTGAGCAAATTACAAGCGTCATTACCACTGCAATTCAGAGAGGTCTAGAAGGTGCAGTTATTGGTAGCGGCGGATCCTTAGAGGGACATCATGCTTCCGGAGTTAGTCTGAAGATTACTATTGTTACAATGGATACACCAGTCAATAAGACGCAGGCTGAAGAGCTGCCGTTAAGTTCGAACAGCATTTTGGATTATATTCTTCAAAATAAGAACAATCCGTTTGCTGAAATAGTTTCACCAGAGGCAAATAGTTCTGTAAGTGAAGAGACATCTTCTGGCTCATTTTTAGAGCATAAAATATGTAAACAGACTATTTATGAACTTGAAAAGACAACTTTAAAGTATGTGATGTTGGACATTGAAATTATTTATTTAAGTGAAAGTGTTAAATGCAAATACGTACCGCAAGGTTTAAGAACTAACAAGTTTCCTAATTGTGTCATTTTTGGTGACAATTTATATCATAAACTTGTAGATATGTTCAATGATTTTGGTATCCAACTCATGAATATTTTGATAGAACATTATGTTAAATAAATTGGAGAAGTTAAAAACAAAATGAATGATTTGGATAAGAAGATAAAGAATTTTTCTTGTTTTTCTTCTTTTGATAAATTGTACTGTGGTATTGCAGTTAAGGCAGATAGGCAGAGAGCCACGATAGTGGCTAGGAAACAAAGTAAGTTTAAACAAGATATCGTGGCTTATGTTAACAACACTGCTTATTCTGTGAAAAATAACAAAGATGGTAATACTTATAACAATAATATCAACAGTACAGAGACTGATTTCAAAGGGAATAAGTCTTTTACATCTAATATCAATGTGAATAACGGGAATAACAAAAATAATTCTTCTGTTATTATAGCAGACAATCACAGCAATGTGATATTAGATGGTTCTAATGTTAATAATAACAATGATTCTAATAGTTCTTCTAACAAAGAAGGGGCAACCATCTCCAATAACGGTGCTCCTTGTTTTGGTGGACAAGCAAGGGAACAAAAGAGGGCCTACTTGGTCCAAAGTAGTCCAGAACAAGGGCAAGGGAAGGGCCAAAGGCAAGAAAAAGTGGTAATTATTCCAGATTATTCTGATTATGATATTCAAATCCACAATTTATCAAGTTTGGTCCTTTCCCAGCCTATAATTCAGCTTATGAAGAAAGGATTTTCATTAATTCCTGGGAATTCGTTTAATATAGCTAAAACTTTAGTTGATTTTAGACTTACTTTAAGGAAATTGAATCTAAGATACATTTTGCATGATATTCATCATCAGGTTCCTACTATAGGTACCAAAAAACCCAGTACTTATAATCCACCACTTATAGGCACACTCCAAGTATTTCAGAATATTTGTGAGACAGGACTTAGAGCAATAAAACAAAATACAGGTGTAGATAATTTAGAAGCTGTAGAAGTAGAAGCTCTTAAGACCCTCAGTGTAAATAGAGATGTAAGAGTTATGAAGGCCGATAAAGGAGGTAAAATAGTAATAATGGATACAGATACATATAATATTTCCATTCAAAACATGTTAAATGACAATAATACCTATACAAATGTAGAAGTCAATTATGTTCTTCAAAGTTTTGTTAAATTGGATACATATTTATTTGACATGTTTTGTCAGGGTGAATTGGACCATCAAAGTTATACTTATTTAATAGTTGAACATCCTCAAATGGCTCACCTTTTTTGTATTCCAAAAATTCTAAGAAATAGTAAAAATCCTCCTTTTAGACCTATTATTTCAGCACATAATTCTAAGACTGAGCCTCTTTCAATTTGGTTAGATTTTTTTCTTAATCCTATTATGCAAGCTTCTAAATATTATCTCAGAGATTCATGGCACCTGTTAGAGTTGCTTCGGGATTTTGATTGCTCAGGGAAGTCTTTTTGTTTTGCCTCCTTAGATGTAGCGTCTTTATATACATGCATTGATCAAGAAATAGGTGTTGATTTTTTGAGTGACCATTTAACTAAAAACAGTACTTTTAATAATACTAAAATCAACACTATCTGTACCCTGATGGATTTAGTACTTGATAACAATTTCTTTACATTCAACAAGGTATTATATAAGCAAATTGCTGGAGTTGCAATGGGAGCAAAAGTAGCTCCAACTTATGCTAACCTTGTAATGGCCAATTGGGAAAACAAATTTATTGACAATAACAGCTTTGGAAATAATATTTTATTTTATCGTCAATACATAGATGATTTAATTTTTCTTTGGCATGGTACTTTAGAAAAGTTTGAAGAATATGTTGAGTTTTTAAATAGTACTACAACTTTTTTAAGGTGTTCTCTAGGAGGGTATGGTGAGAATTTAAATTTTCTTGATCTGCATTTGACTTATGATAACACTTCTAAGCAATTTAATAGTGGAATTTATAGAAAAGCAACATTTGCAAACCAATATTTACACAAAAATAGTTTGCACCCATTCCACATGAAAAAAGGAGTAGTGAAGGGACAACTTATTAGACTCAGTAGGTTAACGTCGCAGGATGTAACTTTTTCTAAAGAAGTTGATTTACTTATATCCTTTTTTATAGCTAGGGGATATGATTCAGCATGGTTACAAAGTATTGTTAAGGAAGTGCTGATGCTTAGAAAAGATAAAGCCTCCCCTATATTTTTTTTCCTATTCAGCAGTTTCTGGAACTACAAATAATATTTTCAATAATAAGCTTAATGGTTCTGACAAAGACTTTTCATGTGCTTTTGTTTTGCCTATTACCAAAGAAATGTGGTCCATTAAAAAGATAATAGTGGATAATTGGAAGGCTCTTTTGGGTAACCAGGAATTGATAAAAGTTATAGGTGAAAGACCCAAATTTATTTAAAAAAAAAATATTAAGAACAATTTAGAATGGGGAATCAAAGTAAGTGAATATAACAAAGATCCAAAAATTTTAACTAAGGGTACCTAGGCATGCCACAATTGCAGACAATGTAGGTACATAAGTAATTGTTCTTCTGTTTATTTTCCACATATAAAAAGGACATATTGGTCCAAAAATGATTATATGTGTAGCACTGACAAAGTGGTTTACACAGCTCAATGTTCTACATGTTCTAGTTTCTGTATAGGTATGACTACAAGATGTCTCAGAAAAAGGATTAGTAAACATCTTTTAGCTATTAAGAAAAAAGATTTAGTAAATGCCTTGGCTAAACATTCCCTGGTTTGTAATAATTTTAAGAAATTCATTTTTTCAGTTCTGGATTCTGTTCCATCAGGGGCTTTTGTGGGTGATACTAAAGTGCTTTTAGAATGTAAAGAGTCTCTTTGGAAGTTGCATTTAGGAGCTGATTTTGTTCCTGGATTAAATGAATCCATTAATATAAAATGTTTTTACAAATGAGACAAAATTAGAGTTGGTATGTCTCAACCAATAATATATATACATGTTTTTTTTAAAGAAAAGTTATAAATTTGAGAATATTATACATATGCATTTATAATTTTATATTTTATTGTATTTTAATTGATATGTCTTTAAGATACACATTTTTTATGACCTCATAAAACATGTGACTAATTTAAAGTGTATAAATTATATGTGAGTGGATGGTGAATTATTTCTGAAGAAGTTCACAATGGAATAAATGTGAATGACAGCACTAGATTTGTGTCCGTATTTTTAAGCCTATTGGATTTATCACTGGTGTTTTTTTTTTTCAAGTTTGCTGTTCGTGATTGTGTTTCATTTTTTGAACTTGTCTTGTTCGTGATTTCTCCTTGGCTTTCAAGTATGTCACAGGACACACTTTTAAATCTATCTACTCACTCGGTTCCTGATAATTTTGCTCTATTTTCTGAGCAAATTACAAGCATCATTACCACTGCAATTCAGAGAGGTCTAGAAGGTGCAGTTATTGGTAGCAGCGGATCCTTAGAGGGACATCATGCTTCCGGAGTTAGTCTGAAGATTACTATTGTTACACTGGATACACCAGTCAATAAGACACGGGCTGAAGAGCTGCCATTAAGTTTGAATGGCATTTTGGATTATATTCTTCAAAATAAGAACAATCCATTTGCTGAAATAGTTTCACCAGAGGCAAATAGTTCTGTAAGTGAAGAGACATCTTCTGGCTCGTTTTTAGAGCATAAAATATGTAAACAGACTATTTATGAACTTGAATAGACATCTTTAAAGTATGTGATGTTGGACATTGAAATAATTTATTTATGTGAATGTGTTAAAAGCAAATGCGTACCGCAAGGTTTAAGAACTAACAAGTTTCCTAATTGTGTCATTTTTGGTGACAATTTATATCATAAACTTGTAGATATGTTCAATGATTTTGGTATCCAACTCATGAATATTTTGATAGAACATTATGTTAAATAAATTGGAGAAGTTAAAAACAAAATGAATGATTTGGATAAGAAGATAAAGAATTTTTCTTGTTTTTCTTCCTTTGATAAATTGTACTGTGGTATTGCAGTTAAGGCAGATAGGCAGAGAGCAATGATAGTGGCTAGGAAACAAAGAAAGTTTAAACGAGATATAGTGGCTTATGTTAACAACACTGCTTATTCTGTGAAAAATAACAAAGCTGGTAATACTTATAACAATAATATCAACAGTACAGAGACTGATTTCAAAGGGAATAAGTCTTTTACATCTAATATCAATGTGAATAACGGGAATAACAAAAATAATTCTTCTGTTATTATAACAGACAATCGCAGCAATGTGATATTAGATGGTTCTAATGTTAATAATAACAATGATTCTAATAGTTCTTCTAACAAAGATGGGGCGACCATCTCCAATAACGGTGCTCCTTGTTTTGGTGGACAAGCAAGGGAACAAAAGAGGGCCTACTTGGTCCAAAGTAGTCCAGAACAAGGGCAAGGGAAGGGCCAAAGGCAAGAAAAAGTGGTAATTATTCCAGATTATTCTGATTATAATATTCAAATCCACAATTTATCAAGTTTGGTCCTTTCCCAGCCTATAATTCAGCTTATGAAGAAAGGATTTTCATTAATTCCTGGGAATTCATTTAATATAGCTAAAACTTTAGTTGATTTTAGACTTACTTTAAGGAAATTGAATCTAAGATACATTTTGCATGATATTCATCATCAGGTTCCTACTATAGGTCCCAAAAAACCCAGTACTTATAATCCACCACTTATGGGCACACTCCAAGTATTTCAGAATATTTGTGAGACAGGACTTAGAGTAATAAAACAAAATACAGGTGCAGATAATTTAGAAGCTGTAGAAGTAGAAGCTCTTAAGACCCTCAGTGTAAATAGAGATGTAAGAGTTATGAAGGCCGATAAAGGAGGTAAAATAGTAATAATGGATACAGATACATATAATATTTCCATTCAAAGCATGTTAAATGACAATAATACCTATAAAAAAGTAGAAGTCAATTATGTTCTTTAAAGTTTTGTTAAATTGGATACATATTTATTTGACATGTTTTGTCAGGGTGAATTGGACCATCAAAGTTATACTTATTTAATAGTTGAACATCCTCAAATGGCTCATCTTTTTTGTATTCCAAAAATTCTAAGAAATAGTAAAAATCCTCCTTTTAGACCTATTATTTCAGCACATAATTCTAAGACTGAGCCTCTTTCAATTTGGTTAGATTTTTTTCTTAATCCTATTATGCAAGCTTCTAAATATTATCTCAGAGATTCATGGCACCTGTTAGAGTTGCTTCGGGATTTTGATTGCTCAGGGAAGTCTTTTTGTTTTGCCTCCTTAGATGTAGTGTCTTTATATACACGCATTGATCAAGAAATAGGTGTTGATTTTTTGAGAGACCATTTAACTAAAAACAGTACTTTTAATAATACTAAAATCAACACTATCTGTACCCTGATGGATTTAGTACTTGATAACAATTTCTTTACATTCAACAAGGTATTATATAAGCAAATTGCTGGAGTTGCAATGGGAGCAAAAGTAGCTCCAGCTCATGCTAACCTTGTAATGGCCAATTGGGAAAACAAATTTATTGACAATAACAGCTTTGGAAATAATATTTTATTTTATCGTCAATACATAGATGTTTTAATTTTTCTTTGGCATGGTACTTTAGAAAAGTTTGAAGAATTTGTTGAGTTTTTAAATAGTACTACAACTTTTTTAAGGTTTTCTCTAGGAGGGTATGGTGAGAATTTAAATTTTCTTGATCTGCATTTGACTTATGATAACACTTCTAAGCAATTTAATAGTGGAATTTATAGAAAAGCAACATTTGCAAACCAATATTTACACAAAAATAGTTTGCACCCATTCCACATGAAAAAAGGAGTAGTGAAGGGACAACTTATTAGACTCAGTAGGTTAACGTCGCAAGATGTAACTTTTTCTAAAGAAGTTGATTTACTTATATCCTTTTTTATAGCTAGGGGATATGATTCAGCATGGCTACAAAGTATTGTTAAGGAAGTGCTGATGCTTAGAAAAGATAAAGCCTCCCCTATATTGTTTTCCTATTCAGCAGTTTCTGGAACTACAAATAATATTTTCAATTGAAAGCTTAATGGTTCTGACAAAGAATTTTCATGTGCTATTGTTTTGCCTATTACCAAAGAAATGTGGTCCATTAAAAAGATAATAGTGAATAATTGGAAGGCTCTTTTGGGTAACCAGGAATTGATAAAAGTTATAGGTGAAAGACCCAAATTTATTTAAAAAAAAACTAAAAATATTAAGAACATTTAGAATGGGGAGTAAGTAAGATTTTGTTCCTGGATTAAATGAATCCATTAATATAAAATGTTTTTTACAAATGAGACAAAATTAGAGTTGGTATGTCTCAACTAATAATATATATACATGTTTTTTTTAAAGAAAATTTATAGATTTGAGAATATTATACATATGCATTTATAATTTTATATTTGATTGTATTTTAATTGATATGTCTTTAAGATACACATTTTTTATGACCTCATAAAACATGTGACTGATTTAAAGTGCATAAGTTATATATGAGTGGATGGTGAATTATTTCTGAAGAAGTTCACAAAGGAATAAATGTGAATGAAAGCGTTAGATTTGTGTCCATATTTTTAAGCCTATTGGATTTATCACTGGTGTTTTTTTTTTTTCAGGTTTGCTGTTCGTGATTGTGTTTCAGTTTTTGAACATACAATTAAGGAAATCCTTGGAAGCTATCAGTTTCCATTAACTTACCACAGACATTACGGGTTAAGACAGTTTACAAAAAGAACAAAGATGACTGAGAACATGCATAATTTCATTATACAGATGACTGATAACATAGTTATGTGATAAGAGCAGTCTATTCCACCACAGCAATGCCAGCAGGTGACAGCTTACCTTTGTGCTAGCTGTACATCAGCTGTACCTTAAAGTGAGTTAATTTTGAAAACAGCTTGACATCTAAGAATGAAGTCAAGCTATAAACCAATTTGATCTTCCTGTTTTAACTTATAGTTTTGGGGTGATTGACTGGCTTCAAAAGGTATTGGATCAGTTGGACAGAAAAACAAGAAAAATGCTTTACCCTTTCAAATGATATATCACATTCAAGCCTATATCGCATTTTTTATACCTTCAGTTCACAGCCATAGCTCCTTATGGTGTTCAGAGCTTTTTTGGGTCTGTCTTCTTTAGTTAAGTTACTTGACAGTTATTAATAAGATTATTGGAAAGTCTGAGGAGTTATTAACAAAATGGCACCAAGACTGATAATCCTGGATGTCCTGCAGCAGAGAAATTAATCACTGTTTGCCGCTTATTGTTCATATTTCCATATTATGTTCATATTTTCATACTTGAGAGCCCTACATGATATTGAAGGGTATGGTGTAATATGTAATGGTGGGAGACATGAAACGTCCTTGTCCCTGTCCTATAATATCACACTGTACCTGAGATAGTACTAGCTGTTTGTTAGCAATTATGAAAATAATATTTCCATATGTACTTCATTTTCTCAAAAAATAAGTGACTTAAACAACCTGCCACTTGACATCAGGTGAAATATTTGATGTCGTTGAAGAAAACTCTGAAATATGCACTGTAAGTTGCACATCTTGAGCAATATCTAATGTTATTTACATTGATAATTATACAATTAAGCATTTGTTTCATATTTTTGTAAACATCTCAATAAACATGCACTGATAAAGGAATTTCTTGTTAACATATGAAAGTGTATGTCTGGTTAACAAAAATATGCTAATAATATATGTCTAGGTTGTACTGTTTCCAACATATGACAGTTTGTTTGTGAAAGTATAGCCAGAAATATAATTTTGGGTTTCTGTGCATTATAATATATTATAGTATTTATGAAAAGTATTTGACCATACTGACTGTTATTACTCTAAAGAATACTTCTTACTGATAACATTGCTATTTGTACTGTTCTATACATTTTATTGTTCACAATTTACATTTGTTTATCTTATGCTTTTTAAGTTTACTTTTCAGCAACTGCTCTGGAATGTAAAATATGTATTACTGCAAGTGATAATTCCCTCATCTCCCCAGACTCTACAACTAAACTGCTTGGTGTTACTATTGATAATAATCTTAACTATGATTATTACCACATCAATAACACTATAAAAGCAGTTAATAAAAAAATTGGTTCACTGTACAGAATCAAACTCTACCTTACACCAGTAGCAAGGACCACCTTAGCACAATCACATCTTATCTCTACCCTAATGTATGCCTCCTCTATTTACACTAATCTCTCTAAAAACAACCTGAGGAAACTTACTACATCCTACCACAATATAGCTCGCTTTGCCACAGGAACCCAGTATAGAACTCACCACTGTCTAAACTTAAAACACTTACACTGGTTAGAACTTCCTAACAAGATCATATATCAACAACTCTTAATAACACACAACATTCTATATCAACCATCAAAAACACCTGCTCTGAGTAACCTCTTGATCCCCTACAATAACTTGAAACAGCTGCGCTCTGCTGAAAAGCTACAAGTTAACACAACACGAATTACTAATTCTGCAGGTAGCTGCCTTTTTTCAAACTCAGTAGGCAAAATATGGAATAACCTCCCCTCACACATTACCTCTATAGGCTCCTTTGATCTTTTTAACAAACAACTTCTTCTACATCTTAACAACTTCTGGCTCTGCTCTTGTACCAATCCAGACTAATCAACTTTCTACTATCATATTTCCTTACTTCAAAACTGCAATCTTTCTCTGTGATCACAAACGACTTAACGACTGAACTCAAAAAAAAAAAAAAAAAAAAAAATTTATTTTTTTTTCCTTTACAAGTTTGTATATACACTAATATGTATGAAATGACCTGAAGGGAATGTAGTTTTAAAAAGAATTAATGCCTTTCTCAATACGTAGATAGCACTATATGTTTTCTATTACTTGATCTAGACTAATAAGTATGCATGGTTGCTCATTGTCTATGTCACTGACATTTATTGTAAATGTTTAATTTCTATAACCTTGTTTTAATCTGTGGAGCTTTTCTCCCCGGGCCTCCACTGAAAATGGAAATTATCCAGCTGGACTAGCCCGGTCAACAAATGTAAAATAAATAAATAAATAATAAATAAAATGTATAGGCTGTCCACATCTCACAGATGCTAATGAGATATCAAAATCAGTGAATACCAAGATTACACATTCCACAGTCTCTAGGAGGTATAGGCCTCTTCAGAATGGATTACATATATAGATCTGCAGTTGGACTGCATACATATTTGCTGACCTCATCAGATCCAAACATAATGAAAGTTTTACAACAAGAGGTCTAAAATGATCTTTCTGCTTAGTTTAGCAGAAGCACTCAGGTGGCAAGTGGAATGCAAATCAAACCAGAAGCAGATAAATTACAGACAGAAATGACAGTTTCTAGAAGCATCAGACAGTATATTTCTGTATGTGTGAATGCTGAGTAATATATACATTAGTAAGCTCTACATTAGAGAAAACAAATTATTGTAACGTCCATGTTTGTTCTAATCACTTTCATGAATGTAAGACCAATGCAGGTCAGTATCGCTGAAATATGTTGGGAGTTTGTAAAACACAATGCAAGTACAAGAAGCGTGTATCTGTAATCTGTACTCTGTCTTATGGCTGTATGTTTACCACTGTATGTGGAGACGTGGTATTGAATCACACAGCTGTGCATTGATGCCATTAATGGCTTATTTTCAAAAGTACTTTTGATGTTTTATTTTCAAACTATGACAGTTAAACTCAGTATGCTGACACATACTAATGTTATAAGGTGGATAAATGCAGATCCCATCATCACTTCATATAGTTTTACAATATTAACGGTAATATGCTATCTATTAGGTCAAACTGCTAAACAATAGGCCAATGTGGATATGCATGGGCTCAAATCTCAGTGTTGGCTGTTTTGGATATTTTACCAGTTTCATATTTCCTATTTAATGACAGATATCGGAGATCTATAATTGTATGGTAAATTATTCAGCACAGCAGTTTACACATCTAGTATTTACGTGGTACAGTGACCCCTATAGCACTTAGGTAGTGGGTGACTAGGAATATCCATTATCGGAAATCTTCTTGAATCATCCCACAGTACTTCTATATGTGTGAATGCTGTGTAACACAGACATTAGAAAGCTGTGCATAGTAGAATATACAACAATATTGTGATATCTGTGCTTGTTCTAATCACTTTCACAAATGTAAAACCCAAGCAGGTCAGCATGGCTGAAATATGTCGGTACTTGTAAAACAAAATGCAATTTCTAGAAGTGACACTCTATAAAACCTGATTCTGTCTTATGGCAGTAGGTGAATGTTTCATGGATAGGTGTGAATTCAAACCTCAGACAATTTTGGACAATATTTCACCATTTCCAGATTTCTTTGTTAACGACAGATGTGAAAGATCTAGATTTGTTTGGTAAGTTATGCAGCACAGCTTTTTACTCATCTAGTATTTAGGTGGTATATTGTGACCTAAATTTCTTAGGTGGAGGATGACTATGAATATCTCTATTATCTACAAAGTTTCTAGAAACATCATACCTATGTCAATAAGGACGCACGTGCAAATGCTGGGAAATGCATACATATGTTACCTGCACATTTTGAATTACACAATATTATGTTACAATCCATTCTTGTTTAACATTGATTACCCTCCTACCTAAAGTACATCTTGATGTAGTAAATAGCACAGATGAATGATAATTCCTATAATGTGTAGTTATGTGCTTCAATTGCAGTCACATGTTTTATTGCAAATTATATAAAGTAGGCTCATTACTATTCAAAAAAGAGCATGCTACTTGGACAGCCCAACCAGTGTGCCCATTATAAATCGAGCCTATACAAAAAGAAAAAAGTCCAGCCACTGAAGTACCATTTAGCAGCCAGACTTTCTATTAGCATATGCTAAGGGACAGAGCAAAATATAAGAAAAATCAGGTATATTCTGAAAAATGTAATAACGCTAAGATCTAATTTCCCACCTTCATATGTTATTTCTCTCTCTCCATCTATCTTCCACTTTCCCTCTAACATCCTCTAACATCCTACCAACTTTAATCTTTCTCTGCTCATCCCACAAACCCCTCAGCTTGTAGTGCAGCACCCCACAAACAGAAGTCAGCTCAATGTCTTTGAGCTTCTTAATGTAACTCATCACATTAATCCCTAATATCTCACCCTGCCACTAACTATTGCTTCTATCACTACCCTATTAACTACTTAATGTGCTCTTTTCAAGTTATCACCTCTCCTCTTCACAAGCAAAATTTTCTGTGTTTATGACTATTATATAATTTGCATAAATATTTTGAAAAATATAATGTAAAAAAGTATCAACATTCTCTACCAACTAATGTGTACCTCTTGCAACTATGCATTTTTATATACTTTCTTCTTTTATTGTCACTTTTGGAGCTTTCATGCCTGGTCATCTGCTGAAAATGGGTTTCTGACCCAGTCAGACATTCTCGGTCACCAACTCTCAATAAATAAATGAATAAACAGAAACAGGTAAAACCCTACCTGATTTTCTTTATATTTTTGTGCTGTTCTTTATAAAAACGTAAAAAAAAAAAAAAAAAGAAAGAAAGAAAATAAACAGCAACGGAGATTCTGTTTTCTTTATTGCTTTTCCTGCACTGCGCCAATTCAGTACATTAGACTAAAAGTACATCTGTCTAAAGAAGAGAATATTGAATAAGACTGAAGTGCCCTTATACTGATACATTATTTAAGAAAGGTAAAGCAATTTCTTTCTTAAATAATGTCATTGTATAATAGTAATAACCCACTCCTGTGTGTGGGTATATCAGGATTTACCCACAGTTGACTTTGTTTAATCATTTGGGGTCTGCCCTCATGATCAAACCACAACAACTGCGGAATATTGCTTAATTATAACACTTGGAGCTCTAATGTGTTATAGCTGTTTGTTATTGTTATGAGCAATGTGCTGACATGCAGTCAAGATTGCATAGCTTTTTGGTTCAAACGTGCAGCACATGGCAGCACTTGTTCTTTTCTTTTCTTATCCTGTAATTTAGAAGCACAAATTCACATTGTGTTTAATTCTTCCCTGCATATTCATATAGCTGAGTTTTTTAACTTCCATCGATCCATGCAATAACAGCCATAATGGATTATTCAGTCAGGTATGACTTAGATGTATAGTGTAAACATAGGTGGGAGTTGTAGGTTTGAATCTTAGGTCCTCCAGTTTATATGCTATACTCCTCATGTGTACAATACTTACGAGTGACACAACAATGAATAAATGTGTAATTGATTTAATGTCAGGGCTAGCTGATATGTAATATTCACTCTTTCGTTATTGTACATAGCAGTCATCATACATTGACCTGAGACAATCCTTCTGTTGTAGTAAAGCATCCTGTTTTCCTGTTTGCAGGTGATGAAGATGCTGCCTGACATTGTTCATTGTACGTAGAGTGTAGAGCAAGCTGGAGGAGCAATGGAGGGAGAGAGGTATGTGTTATCACTGTCAGCATCTATTTCCCCAGAAACACTCATAACATAGTTAAAAATTCAGCTTTCAATATGTATTCATTGCACCTTCAGGCATGATAATATGAATACCAGACTATCCATAATGCATCTATAAGATAATTGCAATAGTTATTGATATATTGTTAATATAAGTATAAATTTGATGATCTTATAGTTATAAGCAGAGTATTTCTGATAACTTTAATTTATGCAATTTTGGTTGTCACAACCTAAATGACAGACATTTGTGTGTAACTATCATAGTGCTTTTAACTAGAATGCTTCGCATTTAGTTACTTGTGGGCTTACTGGTTTTTGAACAACAGGCAGTAAAATGGTGGGTTGTATATAACTTGCCCAGTTCTATTATTGGATAGGTGTCTACTGTTTCAATATTCTGAATACTGGTAGCAGACATTTTTTGTCATGTACATGAGGTCTTTATGTCTTGCAGAGTGGTATAACTGCCCTGTAAAGAATTGCTTAACACAAAATTCCAGTCCCTTTGCTGTTGTTGTTATGCCTTGAGCCACTCATGTTTATTTGGTTGTCTGACATACATAGTATAATCGTGTTCATAATTGTGCAGATGCATATGTAAGCATAATACAACTGTCTGTAGTGACAATGATACATTTGTTGAGGAACACTAGTGTGTGTGTGTGTACGTCATACACTAAAGGTCTAGATGTCACATGCTGTAGTTGCGGTTGTGATTGTCCAGTTGTTCTAAGCTTTTTTTATTTCATTCCAATTATATGATGTTGTGATGCCAGCCATTAACCATGTTGAATTGCTCATATCATTTGAATATACATTTTTTAAGTGTACCACTGCTTGATCTTCTTACAGTATATTTAGAATAAATGTATTTTATTCATGGGATGTCAACATTACTTTCTCATAAAAAATGTAAGAGCAGAAAAGTAGTTGACATACTGACACCTCAGCATAAATGTGCGAGGAACACGTTCAGTAACAAATAGTGGCCTTTATATGTAAGAGTTTTCTGACAGAGTTTGTGACTGATGATGTTGCTGTAAGGTCTATATGTCAGTGGGTTTCATTAGGAGCTCTAGTCCAAAAAGTATGCTGCCAGTGTCATTGTCAGCTCCCAGTATAGTAAGTATTTTGGAAGACCATATCAGTGTTTCTTGCTTCTGTGTCATGACATATGTGCCTTGAGCAATAATGAAATGTACATCTGTGGGCTGTGCATATGTGTGTTTTGTATGTATATTGTTGGCTAACATATCTGTGAATGAACAAGTAATAATAGCATTTTGTCTGATAAACTGGGTATTGTATACCATCTAACATACTGGGTGAAGTACTGATAATGCATGATGGGCACAGTGGCCCCATACTGGGTAAAGTACTTATGTATGATGGACACAGTAACGCCATAGTGGATAAAGTACAGATAATGTATGATGGGCACAGTGGCCCCACATACTGGGTAAATTACTGATAATGTATGATGGGCACAGTGGCCCCATACTAGGTAAAGTACTGACAATGTATGATGGGCATGGTGGCCCCATACTGGGTAAAGGACTGATAATATATGAGGGCACAGTGGCCCCATACTGGGTAAAGTAATGATAATGTGTGATAAACACAGTGGTCCACACAGAGCCTTCCATTCATATCATCACTATATGGATACTAGAATATTGGGAATGTGGCATGATCATGACAGTACACCTGCTATTATCACAAATGTGTGTTTTTTCTTATATAAACTATAAATACACATTATTGGACAAATCATCTGACAAGCTGAAATGACAACCATACTGTAACAGTGATATACCTTGAGCAAGCATGACACATGTCTTGTCTCGTGTTTTGATCATGTTACTGGCATATCATTTACTGCACTTATCATTATATAGGTGCACATCTATTTGTGTTTTATGGCAGACCCATTTTGCACATGATTTGGTGTATGTCTCACACTTTGTACATTGTTATGGATTAAATTAATGCCTTTCATCATATATGGTGTGATAGTTGCATAAGGTCATACAGTATTGTAATATCACATATAGAAGAGTTATCACATGTAGAGTGTGTCAGTCTGAATGACATGTTATGCACTCATTGCTTTTGAGGAATAACCATTATGTATGTGTGAAACCCCCTCTATGGCCCATTAATCAAGGACATTAAATCCTCACCACTGACACTGGGGGGGCGCTCACTTGGAACAAAAATAGAAACACACAGTATTTCCAGATGCAGCTGTCTGCATCAAGCACAATTTCCCTTAAGAGCACACAGGGAGCACAGTCAGTCTGGGGACTGGGTTCTCTATCTGTCTCCAGATCCCCAGTGAGACTCCCCACCTGCACAGCTGTAGGGTTGGGTCCTCAGCTGACTGCCCAAGCCAAGTCAACCTGCACTCTCTCTGTGAAACCAGTGCTTTGTGTCCCTTCTACAAGCAGCTGACACACACACTCTTTGACTTTTGCTTTTCACACACACACACACACACACACACACACACACACACACACACACACACACACACACACACACACACACACACACACACACACACACACACACACACACACACACACACACACACACACACACACACACACACAGACACCATACCTCTCAACCTCTTAGGCAAGAAAATCTGGACAAAGCCTGACAAAATGGGAAGACAAAGGCCCAAAAATAGTGCCTAATTTTAAATATTGCTCTTATAAACTTATAAACTTGCTAGAATAACAGTATTTGCCTTAGCATGCATTTTTTCTGA
This sequence comes from Protopterus annectens, assembly GCF_019279795.1. Classification (NCBI taxonomy): domain Eukaryota; kingdom Metazoa; phylum Chordata; order Ceratodontiformes; family Protopteridae; genus Protopterus; species Protopterus annectens. Next base: position 415,801,899 of record NC_056744.1, on the reverse strand, counting down.
AGGATGTGATGTCTAAAATGCAAATGTGTATCATTACTTAACTTAAGTGACTTTAGTCCTCAGGTCAGCCCAGTGATTTGTCAGAAAATTACAAATTTTATGAGGACCAGACCAAAAATGTGAGATAAAAATCTGGACATTCTGCAAAAATCTGGAGAGTTCAGAGATATAACACACACACACACACACACACACACACACACTCACCTAGAAAAAGCTGGCACAGATTTACTAGCTATGCCCCCTTCTACCCAGATTATAAGGCAGTACTGCAGCCAGACACTCTAAAGCCAGCTACTCAAAGGCTCTTACAGGGGTACCCAATTATACTGAGTGAAATTTATATTAATACAAATTATAGTGTTTGGCCAACGTGGTAAGGCTTTCAGGAGTAGCCACAGTTTCACCAAATAGATATAAGTCCTCTCAAAGTTTAAAATATTCTCTAAAGGACCAGCCACAATTGAAAGTTTAATTATATTTAATAATAAATAAGAAAAGAACATGAAAATATTAAATACCTATTTAAAATAGACACCAGAGTTTCAATTATAGAAAATATTAAAACTAACACAGGTGAACAGGTTCACACAGTTACAGAAAAACAATACTTAACTAATCTCACTATATTTTCCTAACAGATTTAAAGAATTATTATTCCTTGGTTACTTACTAGAGCAAGGCAAGATGAAGTAGGTGATGGATTCTATTTTGTCAAGTGCTCTGAGACTTCAGTCTCAACTAGTATTAAACATTATTTATTTATTTATTTATTTATTTATTTATTTATTTATTTATTTATTGCATTTGTTTACTGGGAAAGTCCACTGGGCCTAAAATAGCCCATTTTCAGTGGAGGCTCGGGGAGAAAAGCTCCGACAAGAACGTAGATACAGAAAATATTAAACATTACTTGGTACAAAAGTAAATACAGTGTTACAGCTGGTGATTACAGTAATATATACATAATATATAGATAACAGCATGAAATTTGTTGTTTGCCAGATGAATTCAGTCAAAAGGGTATAAACAGACATATATTAATCACCAGTATTGAACCAGTATCAACAAGTGATAAAAAATAATAATTATGGAGAAAATATCATCAGTCAGCGGTAGCAAAAAGCATAGAAGTTTAGTTATCATATAAGGAGAAGAAAGAGGTTAGGTTATAGAGCAGGTACATAGCCAGGAAGAGTTGAGATGATGTTTCGGTATTTGTTTGAAGGTGATGGTGCTGCTTCTGTTTCTTATAGAAGGTGGAAGTGAGTTCCAAGTTTGGCGACAGTGAGAGAATAGAGGTGATAACCAGCAGGTAAGCAGGGCTTTTCTACTTTTAGAAGTAGATGATTTTCAGATCTCAGTTGGCTGCTCGATTGGTATTGGGTGAGTAGTGTCGAGAGAGCTGGACAGTCTGTAGATTATTTTGTGCACTGTAGTTAGCTGGTTGAATGAAAATGGTGGGGGAGTTCTAGCCAGCCTAATTGTTTCAGTGGGTTACAGTGATGGGATGAGAATTTGGCCTTGGTGGCAAATTTGGCTATTCTGTTGTAACACATTTCAAGTTTGGATTTTGCAGAATTTTGGATATTAGTTAGGAGAGGGGTGCCATAAAGGAGAGAGGGTAATAAAAAGGTGGTTGCAAGGGTTTGTCTAGTAGAGAGGCTAAGAAAGTGGTGGTGCCTGTAGAGCATACCAAGCTTTTGGTGTGTTTTTATGATGTTATTGTTTAAATGTAGGTCAGAGTTAAAGTTTTCATTTATAATAATGTCTATTAGTTTAGTGTGTGGGACAGCTTTGATAGTGGTATTGTCTTGGGCTTGTTTAGTGAACATTTTTTTTTTTTATCCAGGGGAGTGGTTTTCTTAGGGGTAAAAAATACTAGTTTATTTTTTTTTTTTTTTTGGATTTAGGGCAAGATGATTGTTAAGCATCCAAGATTCAGTAGAGGTGAGGGCATTCTGACTGATTTGCTGGTGTGCAGAGCTGGAATGTGCAGTGCATATTATTGTAGAGTCATCAACATACTGGATTACTGAGCATTGTGGAAAGTGGTATGAATGCTGTTAATAAAGATGCTAAATAAGACAGGACCAAGTATGAAGCCTTGGAGTACCCCTGTGGAAGTATTGAGGAATGGGAGAGTAAGACTGTTGCCCTTTGATATATTGCTGCCTATTGGAGAGATAACTATTGAACCGCTGTAGAGTAGGTGGGGAAATGTGGAGGGTGGATAGTTTGAAGAGGAAGATGGTATGGGAAATGGTATCAAAAGCTTTGTAGAGGACTAGGAAAAGAGATGTGATTATTTTGCCAGAATCCCATGCTTTGTTAACTGTATCTAGGAAGAACAGGAGTGCAGTAGTGGTGCTGTGTCCTGGTCTGAAACCATGCTGAGCAGGTGATAGAATATGGTTTTCAAGCAGATGGTTGAGGAGTTGGGCATGGATGCATTTTTCCAGTATTTTAGAGAGGGGAGAGAGAATTGCTATCGGCTGAAAGTTTGTGGCATCTGTGTTGGTGCCGCCATTGTGTAAGGTGAGAATGTATGCTTTTTCCAGATGTCTGGGAATGTAGATAAATAAACCCAGCAGAACAACCACGACATTGGTAACTTCTTTATTGAAATACATAAAAGGCTGAGTGCTTTCACATATTACTATTCTTCATCAGATCACAATACTAAGCAAAATGCAACATATTTATAACTAAAAGCAGCCTACCAAAAGAGTAAGCAATTAAAAATGGGTGTGTTAAACCAGGTTTCATTCATCTTGTTTTAAACCTCCGCCCTTGCAGGACAGGCTTAATACTTACACTACCATTAATACCAGGAAACCTGTGAGCCTGTAATCTAAAAATCCATTTTAGTTCCATTTGTTTCAACTGATTGTTTTGCCCCCCCCCCTCATATTATGTTGCAAACATTGCATAACTCTGAAACTAAAATTATGTTCAGGATGGTCTAAAATATGCTTTGCTAAAGCACTATTCATATTCTTAGTCCTTATCTCATATAGGTACCTGTTTACCCTGTCTCATAGCATCTGTATGGTTTTACCTATATAGAAACATGAGCAGGGGTTACAGGCAGTCAAATAAATCACATACATGGTGTTACAGTCAGCATAAAATCTTGGCTTAAAAAAAATAAAATGCATCTGTGTATATTCAAACTATTTCTTTTGTAATAAAACTACAAATGCTGCATCGCCCATAGGGAAAGGTATCTACTCTATCATACTGTCTGTCAGTATATTGTTTATTGTCACATAATAATTGTTTCAAGTTGTGACAGTTTTTGTATATATATTTTGGTTTATTCCCCACTATTTACGCTGTTGTGAATCCATAGTAAGGAGATGCCAATCTGTATCCATGATTTTCCTTATAGTATTAATATTACTGGTATATTTAATATTAAAGGATAGCAATGGCCTATCTCCACTCCTTCTAAAATTTCCTAACAAAAAAATGTCACCACTATCTGACCTTGTAGATAAAATTTCATTTTGTACAGTATTTACCAAATGTGTATTATTACCCCTGTTTTTTAACTCATTACATCCGAGTGAAGCCTCCAGGTGCATCTGCGGTTAACACCTACTGACACCTCTAGGCATCAAATATTACTTGTTCAATTTGCATTAATAATTCTAAAAGCATGCTATGTCCACGTTTTTAAAATATGTTGTCTTAAAGCTTACATAATGGCAAACTCAACTGCATTAATATTTGACTTCTGTCTAGTGCAGGTAAAGAGATAATGGGCCAGATTCAGGAAGGCTTACACGGAGTTTAAGAGTAGTGTAAGCCTCCGTGTAAGCCTCCTGATTCAGCAACAGCCCAAATCTCCATGTAAGAGACAGCTAACACGTCTCTTACACGGAGTGGGCGTGGAAATGCTCAATACCTCATTTGCAGCTCCAAGATATGCAAATAAGGTATGTGAGCGATCCACGAAGCCCAAACCAGTCCGTGTAACGGACGTGTTAGCTGCAGAAATGTACTCAGCTGACAACTGAGTACATTTCTGCAAAATTAAAAACGGAGCTATGTCAGCTCCAAATAAAGGGTGCATTTGTTACAGTAAGCATGCCAATGGCCAAATATGTGGCCATTGGCATGAAAAAGTGTTGAAAAAAAAAGTTATATAACTTTTTTTTTTTCACGGGATTTATGTGTTTAACTGAGCGCACACCGCGCAAACGGGTGCGCTACCTAAAACTGAAAACCGAAGCTTATAAGCCCACAATTGTGGGATTTATGTATTACATGAAATGTCAATGGAGGGACTTGCAGAGCAAAAACAATATGGCCTCCGTTTAGTGGTTGTCAAGCGGGGGAAGCTCCGTGTAAGATATGTAACTAAGCATTACTAGGCAATCCTATGTAAATGAGGGTTACAATACTGAATCACACTGCCACATAGGTAATGAGCACTTTCTGAGTAGTGTAAGAGTTAGAGAAGGGGAGGAACAGAGTAAGAGGTAGGTGACATCATGGGGGAAGGATAGAAAGAAATGTACCAGATTGGAGGGCAATGTAAGGTAAGAGATGACAGACAGACATCAGGGAGGGAGGTGTGTCCCAACAGAACACTAGGAAAGTCAAGAAATTGAGGGCATACGCTATCCCTACACTCTAAGTTTCTTGATATACGTGCATGCTGCCATGCAGCGCGTGTAAGGCAGGTTCAACATGTGGGAGCGTGTTGCAAACTGTTTACAACGGTTTGTGCGGGCGTGCACGTGTGTAAGGCAGTGTGCGCGCGTTTTAGCATGAATCAGCCTAGCTAACACCGTGTAAGGATGTGTGCGTGTAACACTGTGTAGGGATGTGTGCGCGCGTTTAAGTGACTGTGAGCGTGTTTAAGCTGGTGTGCACATTGCTCCCCCTCAGGAAACAGAGAGGAAACAGGAAACAACCAAAATACAGGGAAACTGCCAGGGAATACTGCTGGAGTTAATTGGTGGAAACAATTACAAGCAGGCAATTACACAGGCAGACTAGAAGCCCAGCCCAGCACTTAAAACACAACAAAGAGCAGTGAAGGCTGTTTCTCACAAGAGATACTGCCAGAAGCTAAGCTATCAGAATTGAAAACTGAAATAAAGCTGAACTCAGAGCAGAAATGCTAGGGGCTGCCATGGCTATTATAATCAGGCATAGGCAAATTGCTGAGGGTGGTGACAATGCAGATGCTGACAGACAACCCAGAGTGAGGAGAAGGAGAAGAGTATACAGGCCCAGGGTCACCTACCATGGGTTACATGAGCTGGAGATAGTAGAGCGCTATAGAGTGGACAGAGAGCTCCTGCAGCAGATTGTTGAGCTGTGCAGGCCACACCTCACACACAGAACCAACAGAGGGAACCCATCCCAGTGGAAACCAAGGTATGTGTTGGCCTAAGAATACTAGCAACAGGTACCTTCCAGAGACCAACTGGTGATATGATGGGGATATCACAGGCATCAGCCTCCAGGGTACTGCACCAGTTCCTGGATGCCATGTCACCACATGTCAGTGATCATATATATGTCCCTAATGACCGTGAAGTTGTGGCCAGCAATATGCGTCTCTTCCAGCAAATAGCGGGATACCCTGAGGTGCTGGGTGCAATAGACTGCACGCACACGCATCAAAGCACCAGCCGGTGAGCGGGTAGAGTCTACATTAACCGCAAGGGATACCCCTCCATCAACTGCCAGGTCGTGTGTGATGCCCAGGGCATAATAATGAATGTGTGTGCTGGCTGCCCTGGGAGCTACCACGATTCCCACATCTGGCATCTGACGCAGCTGTACCAATCATTTGCCAATGGGGACTTCCCACACGGACACCTAGTGGGGATGCAGGTTATGCACTTGAGCCGTGGCTGATGACACCCATCAGAAATGCACACACACCTGAACAGGAACGCCATAATGAGGCACACGCACAAACACGTAATATCATAGAGCGTGTGTTTGGGCTGCTCAAGTCACGGTTCCGGTGTCTGGACACATCTGGTGGAGCTTTGCAGTACACACCAACTACATGTACCCAAATGATCATGATATGTGCTATGCTACATAATATGATCCTGCGGAAACAGCTGCAGCAGGACCAGCACAGGGCTGGGCCAAACATCCCCCCACCATTGCCAAGGCCACCACAGGCAGGGGGTGACTCAGAGGAGGAACAACCTGACCGTGTCCCAGTAGGCAGAAGGAGGCGTGCCCAGTATGCCCTGGCCTTGGCAAAGAGGCAACGCATAGCACATACGCTTGGTCAGTAGGAACACTGGGACTGATACCCGCTCTGACTCACTCATACAGTAACAGGGATGCCTAACATGACACAACCTGCTTCCAAATGTACAGGGAGTGTAGTATGTGTATCCGACAGAGGTGGCCCTGCAGCAGAACCTGAGGCATGAATGCCATGTGTTAAGTAATGTAATATCATGTACAATATGCACACCTGAGGACCCCAACTAACATCCATATCCACGCATATGACCCTGTGGAAACAGCTGCACGTCATACAGTGATGTACATGTGCAAAAACATGGAACAAGATACAAAATGAGGGTGTCTAGCAATAAATAGCATGGATAACCACACACCCATGTTTGTACCACAACAAGAAGCAACATGGAATAGCCATGGTCAAAAAACAATGGCTAAAACCGACTACTACTATATAGCCTTCTGCAGACCACTGTCCTAATAGCAGGAACTGCCCCAGGCCTATGTCCATAGGTTCATACTAGGCTATCTGCCCTAGGGCATTAATAAGCCTAGGCCAGAGTTTTGTGGCGTCTGCCACCCCTGCAAGTTGATGGATATGCCCATTATTTTGCTGTGCCTCTGTCAAGCAGTGATACTGAGGTTATCCCTGGGGTATACCTGCAATCTCCCATCCATTGGTCAAGATCTCACTTGAACAAAGCCAGTGAGGTGCTCAGCCCCACATGTACCAGGATGTTGTTCCACAGCATATGGACTCTCTGGGTGATGAATCTGTCCCTCCAGCACATCCTATTAATATCTGTGTTGAGGTTTAGGTCTCCTGCCCTTGTAGTTCTGATGGATGTAGAGGTCTTGAGGTGAAGCATGTTCATAAAGTCTGGGTTGGACATAGCCTTGTATGTCAGGCACAGATCACCTCTGAGCAGTCAGTAAGTGACTGAATACAGCTGGAATTCCTTCAGTCGGGCAGCATAAGAAATATGTTTGAGACCCTTTCACCTCCTGTAGAGGAATTTGTGGGCCCATCCAATCTGAATGGGGCAGTGTATGCAATCATTGGTGTGATGAGTACAGGGGAACGATGACCTCCCTTGATCTAGATGTGAATCACTGCATGATGAGGTGGCCAATGTAGAAGGCCTTCCAAACTACCCTGGCAATGTGAGTGTCAAGCAAAGGTCACTGTCAACCTGGGTGCCCAGGTCCCTGATAACCTACGTTGTGCTTAGAGGATTGCCACCTAGATGGGAAGTAGTGGTAACCTTGTTCTTCCTGAAGGGTATGGCTATGCATTGTTTAGTGTTTAATGTAAGGCCATGGCCGTGGCACCAGTTATCTGTGTCTATGAGACCCTTCTGAAGGATGTCTGTGTCAGATGGGTTTCCAGCTATGCTTCCCAGTTTGCAGTCATCTTCAAACTTTGTCAGCCATAATCCTCCTGTGTTTGCTCGCACTTCTGAAAAGTAGATACTGAACAAATGTGGGCCCAGGACTGAGCCCTGTGGGACACCACTTGTGACAGCTCTGGAGTGTGAACTGGCACCAGCAACTTTGACCCTGTGTGTTCCGTCACTTAGCCAATTTGCAACCCATGCTGTGATGTATGGGTTCACAATTAAGCTGGTGATGTTTTCAATGATACCTGAGTGGGGTATTGTGTCGAAAGCCTTTGCCAGGTCAAGGTAGGCTGTGTGGACTGCCTTGCCCACGTCAATGGCCTGGGTGAGTGTTTTGAAAAAGTCAACCAAGTTTAAAAGGCATGATCTGCCCTTGACAAAGCCAAACTGGATTGGATCCAATGTCTGCAAGTCCCTATGTCTTCATTTAGAATTCCCATTATGATCCTCTCCATAGCTTAGCAGAACAGGCTTGTCAAGCTGATGGGATTGTAGTTTCTGGGGTTGGTGGAGGCACCTCCTTTGTGAAGTGGGTCCACCATTGCTGTATGCCACTCCTTGGGAACATATCCTGAGGTGAGGCTAAGATTAAACAGCTGCCCTAACTGCGGGTGTAATTACTCATTGAGTTCATGGAGCACACAACTGGGGACACCATCTGGTCCCATGGATAAAGTGTTTTCTGCCTTGGATTGAGCAGTTCCCACCCCAGCAGTGGAGATGTTTGGGGGCTACAATCCTCTGGTGTACATACCCCCAGTTGGGGAGGGGAGAAATCTGCACTGAACCTGTCAGTCAGTATGTTGCCAATGTCTGTAGGTGCAGTGATATCAACATTATTCTGAACTAAGTCTGAGCATATCTGGGAGTTTCCTCCCAGGTTTCAAACATAGGTAAAAAGGCCTCATGATTGTCCCTGGAGTCCTGAGTGGGTTTACTCTCAAAACATGCCTCGGATGATTGTATGGGGAACCCAGTGTTTTACTCACAATGAGCAGGGGTGCCTTCCCCACGGATTACGCTCTATCTTGTAGTAGCTCCTTCCTTGTGTTGTACAGCTTGTTTATGGCTAGGGTCCACCAGACTGGATGCTTGCCTGTGGTACAAAGAGTCATTATTATTTGGGATTGCCTGAACCATGCAGTCCTGGAGGTGCTGGTAGAAGGCATTTCTAAGTGATACAGTGGCTTGGGTAATGGTGTCTGCTGGCCTGGGGGCCTTGAAAGAGACCACACCAGTCCTCAGAAATGTGAAGTCGGCATTTGAGAAGGTCTTCACCGTTTCATTTCCCATCTGGGGTGTGGGTGGGATGTGGACTCCCACTGAGAATAGTCCATGATCTGATCTCACCAATGATGGGTATATGTCTGGTGTTGAACAGTGTGACCCCATGTTCGTGATGATGTGTTCTAGTATGTTGCCTCCACTTGAGGGGATTGGGACCAGTTGTTCCATGGCATTTCAGTGTATGAACTCTTGGAACCTTTGTGTTAGAGTATTGTGGCATGATTAGTGATCCCAGTCTATATGTGGATAGTTGGAATCACCCAGTAGGATGGTGTTTTGAGATACATTTATCCCCTTCAGTGTTTGCAGGATAGCTGTGTGAGGTACCTGAGTTTGAGCGGGTGGCATGTAACATGCTACAAACTGCAGAGCAGTCTTGCCTACGGTCACTGGCACCTGGATGGTCTCTGATGCATCGTGTGTTGCCACCAACCATGAGGTGAGGGTGTCCTTGATGAATATGGACACCCACCATCCTTCTTGGTGTTGTCGGGATGCTGGTGCCGGAATGCATGATATGAGGTAACACCCGATAGTGCCGGGTGCTGTCAGAAGCTGTGAACCAGGTTTCAGGCACAGCACAGACATCAATGTGCTACATACTGAGAAGGGCATAGAGTGTGTGCAGCTTGAGGTTGAGACCTTGGGCATTGAGCAGCATTACCCTTAGTGTCTTTCCTTTACTGTGTTCTAGGGTGGTAGGTGTAGAATCTGAGTCTTGCATAAAAAGGCACAATGGGGTGGCAAGAGCATCATCTGAAATCCGGAAGCCCAGGGTGACAGGTGCAAGCTGTCCCTTGCAAATCACCGTGGCCTGTCCAGCATGTCATCCCAGGCAGACAGACATTGGCCCCCCTTAGAATGACACCATAGTCTAAGCAAAATACTACAGCTGATCATCTTGTCTCTGTTTATGTGGCATCATACTTGGTGAAGGTAGGATACTGCCAAAGGTCAGGGTCATACCTGCCTGGCCTACATAATCAGAGGGATCCTCTATGTCTCTTTCCATGTAATCCAGGGAGGTACATCTCAGGTCGTTCACACCAGCATGGATTATGACTGGGTCAGACCTGTACTTGCAGTTTAGTGACCTGAGTGCTTGCATTATGTGGTGGATTCCACTGCCCGATAGGCAGCTTACTGTGACCTCCTCTGTACCTGATCTGGTGAGTGGGACATCAGTGTGTCTGACTATGGAGTCACCTATGACAAGTGTGTCCGGCATTGTGTTTGGCCTTAAGGGCTGTGACTGTTTGGCACACCAACTCTGTGGTCAATGTGTTGCATGTGCTGTGCCCTGTGGAGGCAGTTGTGTGAGTGTCTGCTGTGGTGGCCACCGCCATTCTGGTAGACTTCTGAGCAGAGCCTCCGAGAGTGTCTCTGTGTGTCTATGTGTATGATTTTAAGTTGTGACAGTGCCATGTGAGACTGGATTAAAGATGTGTGTGTGGTTACCTTCACCCTCTCTCTGGTCTTGCTAGTCCTATGTTGAGAGAGCTCAGCCTCCACTTTGGCTATATAGTTGCATCTCTCACATGTATGTGTGTTTTATGGCAGAAGGAGAGGGTTGTCAGTGTACATGAGGCAACTGTAACAGTGCCTCAATATTCCCAGGTTCACCAGCTGAGCAGGAGAGGACACTAGCAACTGATCCCTAGACATGCTAGAAGGAATAGACAAAACAATGTTGGAATACAGGGAGATATCAAGCCCCCAAGCCACATCATACTGTTTGATTGACAATAGCTACACATACACCGGTGTTTCATAGTGTCATAGTGTACTACTAGGCTATCTGCCCTAGTGCATGTATAAGCCTAGCCATAGTGATGTGGCTATTGCCACCCCTTATAGTGGTAATAAGTGTACAGAATAGATTCTGAATATTGTGCCTCTGACTTAGTAGTGACACATTATGACCCCTTACGTAATTGAATAACATGACTGTGTCTCTGTCTAGTCTGTGCCTCTGTCTCATATGCAGTTGTCCAGATGTCTCCTGAAGAGAGTCAGTGAGGGACTCTGTCAAACATGAACTGGGATACTCTGCTAGAGTGTGAGATGCCTCTGAGTTATGACTCTGTCCCTCCAGCATGTCCTATACATGTATGTGCTGAGGTTCAAATACTCAGCTCTCATGGCTCTGGTGGATTTGGATTGCTTGCAGTGGAGTATGTCCACCAAATCCTGATTGGACATGGTCTTGTATGTCAGGCATAGGTCACCTGTAAGTATGCGGTATGACACTGAACAAAGCTGGACTTCCTCTATTCTGGAAGCATATGACATGTGTTGAAGAACCCTGATCTTCATGGTAGGTACTTTTCGGGTGCAGAGGTGCAAAAGGCAGGATCTGCCCTGTACAAAGCTGAACTAGGTGGGAACAAGGGTCCGTAGGTCAGTAATGTGTCTGTGTAAGAGCTCCATGACTCCTCCCATATCTTTGCAGACAAGGCTGGTTAAGCCTGTGTGGTGGTAGTTGCCATGGTCTGTGGAGGCACCCCCCTTGTGGAGTGGGACCACTGTTGCCGTATGCCAGTGTTCAGGTACATATCCTGTATCAAGACTAAGGTTAAATAGCAGTTGTATATATGGGTCCAGCCCCTTCTGGAGTTCACATAGCATGCAACTGGAGATACCAGCAGGTCCCATGGATGCTGTGTACTTGTCTTTGCTGAGTGTGGCTCTCACATGGACATCCAAGATGACAGTGAGGTTACATACAGCAGTGATAACTATCTTGTTTTGGGGGTGAGGGAGGAGGTAAATCGCACTGAAGCTGTCCGCCGGAATGTTGCCAATATCTGTCAGGTCACTGGAATATATGTTGTTGTGTACCAACTCTGAGCATATCCGAGGGTTCACAACCAGGTGTCTGACATAACTGAAGAAAGCAGTGTGGTTACCTTCATTGTCTTTGGTGATTTATGTCCCCAAGTTGACCTTGCATGTCTTTATGAGATAATGTAGCTTTCTACTAGTGCTGATCACAGCTGTCTTCCCTTTTGGAGATGTAGCTCTGTCTTGCATTAGTAACCCTCATCTGTCATACAGTTTGTTTATGGCTGGGGTCCACCAGACAGGACACTTTCCCTTTGTGGAGAGGGTCCTGTTTTCAATTGTGATTGTATGGTCCATGCTGTCTGACATCTAGCTAAGGGGAGGTCATTCTGGTTCTGCAGTTATCTTTCATCAGCATTAGAAATGACCACAACAGCCCCTGTGGAGTGTACCTCATGCACACACATCCAGCACCTGTAAAGTCCACAACAGTACCTCACCAGGAGTATGACAGAGCTGGAACACATGTAATGTGTAGTCTGATTAAACAGAGTGCAGCTCCACGCACTGCCATGCTGTCCACCCAGATGCAAGCTGTGCCTGATGTAGAAAGCCATGTCCAAGCTGGAATCAATGCACATGCTGCACCTTGTACAATCTGAATGGCAGGGAGCTATGCACATGAGGGACCTGAACACCAGCACTGACATATATAGGACAGGCTGTACTGCATTATCCAAAACACAGAAGCCACCCCACACATGAGTAAACTACCAGTACAGGTTGTCCATAGAGACACTGGTTGAGTCCCCTCAACAGGAATCCTAATGAGTGGATGGGAGATGGGAGGTTTACCCTGGGTATCAATGTTATGTCACAGGTAGACAGAGGCACAGTATACTAAACAAGACATATGACATGGCAAACTACGCTTACAATGTGTTGATGGACAAACACATTCTCCGACTAGCATTAGGTCAAGATACCTCTTGAACACAGCCAGCAAGGTGCTCTGCCTCAAATGGACCAGGATTGTATTCCACAGCATAGGGAGTCTCCGAGTGATAACTCCATCCCTCCAACATGTCCAACATACATCCCTGCTAAGGTGTGAGTCACCTGCACTAGTGATTCAGGTGGATCTTCTGAGTCTGAGGTGGAGCATGCCCATTAATCTCTGTTTGGACATGGCCTCGCATGTCAGGCACATGTCACCTCTAAGCAGACGGTATGTGAGTGAATAGAGTGTGAGTGTCGTCAATCTGGCAGCATATGACAGCTGTTGGGGTTCCTTGATCCTTTAGGTGGGGGACAGTCAGGGTGTCTCCAATTGCTGCAGATGTTGGGTGAGATACAGCCAGAATAGGGCATTCGACTCGATCACCGGTCTGATAAGTGAAGAGTACAGGGAACAATGACCCACTAGATCTGGATGTGAATCCCAGCCTGATCAGGTGGGCAATGTAGAAGGTCTTCCTAGCCACTTTAGCAATGTGAGTCTCAGAAGAATGGCGACTGTTAACCTGGGTCCCCAGGTCCATGATAACCTCCTCTGTGCTTAGAGGATTGCCACCTATATGGTAGCTTGGGGTCACCTTGCTTTTCCTGAAGGGTATGTCTACACATGTTGTGCACTCTGACTTCAGGCCATGGCCCTGGCACCAGCTATCAGTTACTGTGAGTCCCTTCTGAAGGATATCTGTGTGTGATGCACTGTCCACTATGGTGCCCAGTGTGCAGTCATCTGCTAACATTGTCATCCAAAGTCCTCCCATGTTGGCCTGTACTTCTGGGAAGTACATGACAAACAATGGGGCCAAGGACTGAGCCCTGTGTGACACCACCTGTGACCAGCCTGGAGTCTAACATAGTGCCAGCAACTCTAACCCTGTGAGTCCCGTCCTTAAGCCAGTTTGCAACCCATCTTGTGACATATGGGTTTACATTTCAGTTGTTAGGGTTTTCCACAATACCTGAGTGGGGTATTGTGTTGAAAGTGTTTGCAAGGCCAAGGTAGGCTGTATGGACTGCCTTTCCCCAACAATGGCCTAAGTGACCAATTTGAAGATGTCAACCCAGTACAAAAGGCATGATCTGCCCCTGACCAAGCCAAAATGGGATGGGTACAATGTCTGCATGTCCCCTATATCTTTGTTTATGAGCTCAATTATGATCCTCTCCATAGATTTGCAGACTACACTTGTTAAGCTTATGGGGCAGCAATTAACAGGGTCTGTAGAGGCACTGCCTTTGTGCAGATGTGCACAACTGGACCCTAACCAGGCTGTTGTGCACACTATGGAAATGTAAAGCAGTGATAGGACTAAAGCCCAGGATACTGACCACCACAGTGAAAGTACTGAAACACTACACTAGACAGTGCTACAGTGTTAGGTCAGTATGAACGGATGTTGACAATTGTGTGCAAAGTATCCCATGCAAAACCTGCAGGCACAGTATACTCCCTGTTTTGTTCACACAAAAAGCATTCGGACAGTAAATACACAACATGGCACAGAACACACAACCATAAACTTCAGGTATTTGTTGAAGGTCACACTCATCCACAAATGTGATGGGCTGCAGAGTTCAACATATGTAAAGCCCACACTAGGCATGCTCACACACTTAGATAAATGAGACATCTTTCACACAACATGCCACGGGAAGGCTGAACTGGGCATGCTCACACACTTGGTCCAAATGTTACCCCTAGCAAATGTGAAAACACACCAGAGGATGCTCATCCCCCTTTCTAGACACTGATCATGTAAGCACCCTATAAGTATATTGGAGAAAAGGATTCTCTCAGTAATCCGAATAGCACGCCGTGCTAATGTGTCCATCTCTAGTGTCATAACATAGTTAGGTAGGGGTTTGAATCCAGCAGGTGGTAAGTGTGTGTGAAGGGGTGTAACTGTGTATGAAAGAAACATCCCTTTTGGCAACTGGGAAAACACACCACAGGATGATCATTCCACTTTCTAGACTCTGATGATGTCAGCACCCTATAAGTATATTGGAGAAAAGGATTCTCTCAGTAATCCGAATAGCGTGCCGTGCTAGTGCGTCCATCTCTAGTGTCATAACATAGTTAGGTAGGGGTTTGAATCCACCAGGTGGCAAGTGTGTGTGAAGGGGGGTAAGTGTGTATAAAAAAAACATCCCTTTTGGCAACTGGGAAAACACACCACAGGATGATCATTCCACTTTCTAGACTCTGATGATGTCAGCACCCTATAAGTATATTGGAGAAAAGGATTCTCTCAGTAATTCGAATAGTGCGCCGTGCTAATGCGTCCGGTTCTAGTGTCATAACATAGTTAGGTAGGGGTTTGAATCCAGCAGGTGGCAAGTGTGTGTGAAGGGGGGTAAGTGTGTATGAAAGAAACATCCCTTTTGGCAACTGGGAAAACACACCACAGGATGATCATTCCACTTTCTAGACTCTGATGATGTCAGCACCCTATATGTATATTGGAGAAAAGGATTTTCTCAATAGTCCGAACAGCGCGCCGTGATAATGCGTCCGTCTCTACTGTCATAACATAGTTAGATAGGGGCTTGAATCCAGCAGGTGGCAAGTGTGTGTGAAGGGGGGGTAAGTGTGTGTGTAAGTGTGTATGAAAGAAACATCCCTTTTGGCAACTGGGAAAACACACCACAGGATGATCATTCCACTTTCTAAACTCTGATGATGTCAGCACCCTATAAGTATATCAGGGGAAAAGAAATTCCCCAGTAATGCGAATAGCGTGCTGTGCTAATGCGTCCGTCTCTAGTGTCATAACATAGTTAGGTAGGAGGTTTGAATCCAGCAGGTGGCAAGTGTGTGTGAAGGGGGGGCAAGTGTGTATGAAAGAAGCATCCCTTTTGGCAACTGGGAAAACACACCACAACTTTCTAGACTCTGATGATGTCAGCACCCTATAAGTATATCAGGGGAAAAGAAATCTCCCAGTAATGCGAATAGCTCGCTGTGCTAATGCATCCGTCTGTAGTGTCTTAACATAGCTAGGCAGGGGTTTGAATCCAGCAGGTGGCAAGTGTGTGTGAAGGGGGGTAAGTGTGTATGATTCATATATCCCTTTTGGCAACTGTGAAAACACACTACAGGATGCACATACCCCTTTCTAAACGATATCACAATTATGTATGGCTTTTGATTACAGACATGCCATGTGTGTTGTGCACACACAGAATGCCCATGTGTGTGGGTTGTCCCTCACAATAATGCATGACATTGATTACACCGGTTATGGCAATGAACACATGCTGTATGTGTGTGCCAAATACACATGTACCTGTGACTTTCAATAGTTACCATGTGTGATGCCTGCCACATGTGAATACATGGTATTTGCACAGGGTAACATTATGACCGTGGTCTTCTGTGCAGATGCTGCATGTGGGATGTGTATATACAGTGTGAGATGTAGATGCTATCAGCCTAGTAGTGAGGGATGCACACCTGGTCTGGGGCATAAAGTCTACATGTTGTTAATGTACAGGAGCTGCATGTTCTCACCTGTTGTGGGAGTGGTAAGACAGTATTCCATAGCAATGCAGTGACTGCATGCTAAGAACCATTCAGCTAGGGTGTTGTAGCTACACTTATTCATTAGCATTCATTAATTTGTCGGAATCCCTGGTGAGGGTCTGATGCCAACCAAGGTCAGGGGTCTACCAGCCTGTGTCACTTGCTCAGTGATCCCTTCCATGTTCCCCATCACGTATCCCAGTGAGCGACATCCCACATCAGCTGTGGTGGCATGGACAATGACTGAGTCATGTGTCCATGCATCTGACTGACTTGTATGTTGTTGTTACAGTTTGGCCATGTGTTTCTATCTCATACATGTGATGTACATCAATGGGTAGGGGATAGGGTTGACTGTGTACATGTGGCAGCTGTGACATTACTACATGACACACATATTCCACAACTGTACCATAGAGGTGACTGACAACTGACCTTTGCACATGCTACCGGAGTATTGAGATTACATTGGTGATTCACAGCACATAGGGCCAATGGTGGAAAACAGACATAGGTCCATAGGTTCGTACAGGGATATCTGCCCAGGGCATGTATCCACCTAGCCAGGATGTGCGTGCCTTTCAACATGCATTGTGAATCTGTCTTGCTATGCCCTTTTCCAAGGTTAGTATACTGTGCCTCTTTCTCACAGTGACACATAAGTGATACCGAGGGTAACCCTACAATGTCACATCCAGTCATTAATATCGCTCTTGAAGATAGTCACTGAGTCAGTCTGCCTAACCTCTATTGGGATAATAATCAGGAATGAAGGGAGCCTCTGAGTTGTGAATGTGCCCCTCCACCATGTCCTATGTATATCACTCCTGAGGTTCAAGTATTTCCAGCGTGTATCCTGGTGGGATCTGGATATTCTGAGATGCAACATGGCCATTACGTGAGGGTATGACCTGGCCTTCTATGTCAGGCACAGATTGCCTATGAAGAGGCAGTATGTCACTGAGTAGAGCTGCTGCTACTTTAACCAGTCAGTATGTGGCATCTGTTTGAGCACTTTGATCCCCTTGTTGAGGTACATATGTGGTAGCCCCAGTTGCTGCAGGTGTCTGGTAAGGTGCATGCCGACAGGTTCATCATAGTCAATTATGGGCATGATGAGGGATGAGTAAAGGGGCACAATGTCCTCCCCTGGCCTACATGTGGATCCCATGATGATGTGGCCCATATAACATGCTTACCTAACCACTTTGTCCATGTTGTTGTCAAATGGTAGAATGCTATCAACCTGCACCCCAAGGTCCATAATTCCTTGGTCTGCACTTACTGGATTAACACATATGTGGTACATTGTGGTCACTTAGTGTTTGACAAAGGGGATGACTATACTCTTTCTGTCATTCACGTTGAGGCCATGGCTGTGGCACAAGTCGTGTGTTTGCAAGAGTCCCATTTGGAGGATGCGTGTGTTAGCTGTTGAGTTGATTATGGTGTTCGGTCTGCAGTCACCTGCGACTTGCTGAGCCACAGTACTTCCATGATGGCCTGTACCTATGACAAATATATAATGAACATGACAGCTCCTAGGGCTGTGCCTTGTGGGACACCACTTGTACCAGGTTGGAGGCTGACATGGCTCCAGCAATTCTACCATGTGTGTTCTGCCCTTGAGCCACTGTGCAATACCCATAGTGACATAGGGGTTATTATGTACACTGGTGAGCTTCCTAGAATGCACAAGTGGGGTACTGTATCCAAGGCTTATGCAAGGTCCAGGTAGGCTGTGTGGACCTCCTACCCCTTGACAGTGGCCTTGGTGACTGTTTCAAACAAAGCAAACAGGTTTGATAGGCAGGATTTGCCATTGACAAAGCCAAACTGTGTATGGTGACATGTCTGTAGGTCCACAATATCTAGATATGTGAGGTTCATGATGATCCTTGCCATAGCTTTGCAGACAAAGCTAGTCAGACATATGGGGCAGTAGTGTCCAGGATCCGTGACAGCACCACCTGCATGTTGAGGGACCACTGTTGCTGTATGCCACTCTCTGGCCACATATCGTGTATTAAGGCTGGGATTGAACAGTGGTGTTATGTCTGGGTGTAGCTCTTCTTGTGGTTCATGTAGGACACAGCCTGGGACACTGTCTGGTCCCATTGATGCAGTGTTTATTGCTTTGGGAAGGGCATCTCTTACCTGAGCATCTGTGATGTCAGGGGAAGCACTGTGCTGCGAGACATATGTTCCCTTTGGTGTGGTGGGGAGAGAAGGCAGCATTGAACCTGTCCACTAGGATGATGGCAATGTCTGTGTGTTTTATATTTTGTGTGACATATTGTATTACCTCTGAGCATATCTGGGTAGTACCACTCAGGTTACTAACATAACTACAGGCAGCCTTGTGATTATCCTCAGTGGCTTGTGGAATCCTCTCTCAAAGATGGCCTTAGACAATCATATGGGTGCCTGTAGTTGTCATCCAATACTCATCAGTGGTACCTTCACATTTTGGGAGGTTGTTGTATCATGTAGTGGCGCCATCCTTCTATTGTATAGTGTGTTTATGGCTGGTGTCCGCCGCCCAGGACATCTGACTTTGGAGAATTGGGTCATGCTTTCATATGTGGCTTCATGATCCATGCATTCCTGAATGTGTCCACAGAATGACTCTATACAGGTATCTGCAGTCTGGTCCATATTTTCAACACGCCTTGGGCCTTTGAAGGTTTCCACATCATTTATGAGGGGTGTGCACTTGCTTGACATGAGCTGTTGACAGACGTGCCGCCCTCCAGACAGAGCAAGGGAGGGTCACAGTCAGCTACCTGTTGGGACGTACCTCCCTGGACCACATGGAAAGAGACACAGAGGAGCTCTTACAGCACCCTCTCAAACTCAGGTCTCCCACACAGCCTTCATGCTGACACAGGAGAGTTTAGATTACTCTGCAAACACCATCATACTGGGTGATGCCAGCTACCCAAACATAGACTGTGAACATTACACAAGCCACAATACCCAAGCTCTAAGGTTCCCATTGATCGGACATTCTTTGGCTATGGAACAGGTAACCAACCTTCCCACAAGAGGGGCAGATATAGTAGAGCTGATCTTTACAAACATGAGTACAAACTGCTCACCACTGGGAGTATACCCCTCATTGTTGCAATCAAACCATATACTAATCACACTGGAGTTCTGGATCCCCACATATGCAAACCACCAACACATCGATGTGTGTGTGGGAAATGTCCCTATTAGCAACCGTGACAGTATGGTACAGGATGCAGATCCCCCTTTTGAAACAGTGATGATGTCAGGACTGTATAACTATATCACCTGTAGTAAAGTCCTCAAATAATTTGCATAGCGCACTCTGCTAATGCGTCTTTCTTCAGTGTCATAACGTAGTTAGGTAGGGGTTTGAATCCTGCAAAGGGAATATGAGTGTGGTTTATGTGTGTGCACTATGCTGGGAGGGTTAACTGCCTTTTGCCAACTGGGAGAACACACTACAGGGTGCACATCCCTCCTCCTACACACAGATGATGTCAGCACCCTCTAAGTACAGCATTAGTAAGGATTTCTCCAACTACTGCAAATAGCACACTCTGCTAATGTGTCTGTTTCTACTGTCATTGCACAGTTAGGTATGGGTTTGAATCTTGCAAATGGAAAGTATGTGTTTTACTGTTGGTGGGGTTAGTGTGTGTGCACAATGATGGGGTGGGATGTGGCTTTTGCCACATGGGGCTTTGCACTGCAGGGTGGTCATTACCCTTAACAAGCAGTGATGTTGATAGCACCCTATACAAACAAAACTACAAAACAGAAGGTGGTGGTACTGATAACACATGTAAGGTAACACTTCTTCAAGTAATGTCCACAAAACGGAGTAGGATAATCAAACAATTCTTTTATTCTATACAGACAACATGACAACAGACAAGTAACTGCCAGTACTCAGTATAGTGTTACATGCTACTGTAACACGCACATGTACCGAATATACCTAGATAGTGTTCTGAAGCCTGAATGTGGCAAGTGTGTGGATGTGGGATGTGTCTGTGTGTGCATTTCCGTATGGGAAACATGTTTGCTGTGGCAATCTGGGTACTACAGTACCTGATGCACATTACATCTTCCAACTGATGAGGTTGCCTGAACCCTGTGAGTACAGGTAGAGAAGGGGATGCCAGTAGTAAACAACATAGTGCACTTCTGAAATGTGTACCTGTCATGTATCAACAGCTACTCATGTAGGGTGATAAATAATGGGAATGGCAGGTGAGTGTGTGCATCTGTGTGGGTAGCAGGGTGTGTATAGATGCATGTGTGACAGAACAGATACATGTAGCTGAATCTACATAACAGCACAAGATGCGCATTGCCATAGTCAATGTTAGCATGTGATGGTGTGCAGCTGGTACACTTTGTTAAGTAGTATGGGTGCAGATAACAATTGAGGACATTCATACAGTTACTGCAGCAGGACTGCTGGGATATACACACATTTATACTGCAAGAGTCAACAGTTACCAACATGTTACTACTTATACACATCTATGTAGTCACCCTGTGCATCAGCAACGTGTTTACCTTTACCTGCACCGATGTTGTAGTATGCAGGAGGTGGCACAGTGTCATCATATGCACAGGGTGTGGATTAGGTATGCCCAAGCCGGCCACTGGTAACACCAATTGACATGTGTGTGTATGTGTGTTTGTGAGGGGCAGCAGTACAGGGTGGAAAGTTGTTGGTGCAGTGTGTGTGTGTATGTGTTTGCCCTAGGTGTTAGGTTTCCAGGTTTCTGCATGTGTGTAAGCACGCACACAGTCCCACATAATGGCTGCCATGTACAGGGTTTTGTGGACAGCCACAGACTGCACCTGTCAGGTCATCCAGATCAGTGTCTGTGGGCACGGACACGGTACCTGTGCCTGGCAGGGGTGCTACGGGCTGTATCCGGTACTAACCCAGACTGGGTACTGTCATCGGAAGCAGGGGTGTGTTGACTGGACACAGTTCCCTGTTGGGACTGTCCAGAGCCACGTGCACGTGGTCTCCTGGGGCGTCTGGATGACAGCACAGACCCAGCATTGCTGGGGCTGGTGCTGGCACTTGAGGCGCGCGAGTGGGCCTGTTGTCGTCCGCGGCCACTGCCAGCTGGTGCTCTTGCTGGCATACGGCCACGTCGACGCCGCAAACGCACACCATCGCCCTGGCCCATGGACATCTGGTTGTGGAGCAGCTGTTCTATGCCCCACAACGTCTGTCAACGACATCTGTGAAGTTACGGATAGCATTCGCAACATCATGCATGCCGTCTGTCATGGCTATGCGACATGCTCTCAGCTCCCTCAGACCCTGTCTGGTGTACCTTTCCATACGTGCCTGTGCCTGCATGACAGTTCTAAACATAGTGGAGGTTGACATACCTCCTTGGGCACGTCGGCCAGAGGCAGTACGGCCACGGATGCCCCCACGAGAACCCATGGGCGACTGTCTGCGTGGTACCATCGGAGGCCTCTGCACATGGCTGCCTTGTGAGGATGCATGTACCACAGGTACCACATTACCCTGATCTATGCCCACTGCTGACTGTCCATCACCTAGGGACAATGGTGACAAAGGATGTAACGGCAGGATGACTGTGCGCATTGACGGGGTTGAAAGCTGTGTACTGTCAATTGGCTGACCAATGGCGGACCCAGACACACCTTCCTGCACCATTACAGACATTTCATCATCATCAGTACCTGGGGCACAAGATTCAGGTTCCCTGCTGCAGGTCACCAGAGCAGCACCAGAACCTACGGGAGGAAAACATGGAACACAGATTACAGTCTCAATACATATTTGAAAGAGATGCACTTCAATACTAATGCACACATTCAGAAATGGACACATACACTCATGGACACTAACACACATGCACACTTGGGCACAGGCACACTTGCACACATGCACACCCCACAGTAAACACACACATCAGTACCGTGTTACACTACTCAATTTACTACCTGTCAATTACAGTTATTGTGAACACAGTCACCAGCATGTCTACTACAGAGTTACACTACTCTTCCTAGTTTTATAAATTGTTTTACAGATAATTTTAAAAAGACTCACCAGCATGTATGGCCTGCCTCATTGCTACATGGGAGGGACCTGGAAGTGTGAAGAGAGTAATGTCAGTGGGCACATGTGTGCCATTCATTTTGCACATGATACAGTACAGTAGTACACTAGTTCCCTTATACACATCAGCTGCACATCATGTCTGTATATATATCATGATGACAGATACATACCACATGCACACCTTATGCGTGCATGAAGTAACAGCGTACAGAACAGTCATATGTACATACCAGGAGTTAACTCTAATCTCACCCTTACCTCTCTTCAAACGTCAACTCAAACTGTACTTCCAAACCCACTGGCTTTGTTCTTCTTGGAGTCAGGCTAACATCCCTCTCCTACCCTCTCTTCACCTTTAACCCCTCATTGTGCATAGAAACTAGCTTCTACCCTGTTTCTTTCACCTTGATGTCCTTCTATGCTCTGACCTACTTCTCCCATCCCTCCCACCTCCTCTTGACTGTCTTCCTTCTTTTCCTCACTTCCCTTCTTGACTCCTGCCTCTTCCATATCATTGTATCTGTCATACTCCTTCTACTTCTCTACCCTTCTGAGCCCTAACTATTATGTATATGGCTTTTGCCTTATTGCATAACCATTATGCTTTAGGTAGGATTGCTTTGAAACCAACGGTACATTGTGTATGACTCTAAACTGTTTGACTTCCTTACATGTATGTTGATTTAATTAACAGGCTGGTGTACAATTCTATTATGTTGGCTGTCTGTAATGACAACTTGTCTGTCTGCCTTTATTACGTTATGTGTGGAGCTTTTCTCCACAGGCCTCTACTGAAAATGAACTTATATCCAGCTAGACTATCTGGGTCAACAAATGTAAAAGTAATAACAATAAATGAATATGGCATCTTACCTGCACGCTCGCTGTCTTGCTGCTGTGTGGATCCAACCTCCATCAGGATGCATGATGGTTGCTGTTGTTCTGGGGCTGGATCCACAACACTTAGCAGTAGCCCCTCCTGTCTGGTGAGGGGGGGATGTGTGGCCACCCCCACCTGTGGCAGCCTGTTGCCTGCGGATATCTGCAGCACGCTGGCGGACATTTCTTATCAAATCACTGCAGTGATGTCTCACCTGCTCATATGTCCTATCATGCATGCCAACATCATTTATCCTGCTAACAATGTTTTGCCACAGTGCAGACCTCTCCTGCTGATTCTGGGTGGTGCGTGAGAACAGGATGGCATAGTCACGCACCAGGCTCTGGTGGATCACGTCATCCTCTGCAGCAGAGTAGGCAGGATTCCGTTTAGGTGCCATGTCTATCTGGAAAGGTACACAAACAGGTTATCAGCATAGTATCTCAACAATACATGGTACACATTCTATACAGGTAGTGTTAACTTCTACTTATTACTGATTGGTTAAAACCTGATTACAGTGTAGCTATCATTCTATGTCATTTGTACTAAGTACTTGGCCTTCAGACCAGTTGTTTTACATTAGGGAGGTTGGTGGCAAGCACTGTGGTGGCAGGACACATATCTTTCATCCATTGAAGTTGGGAACTGCTGATTGTGGGACCAGTGTACAAGTGTATTACTTCTGGTATGGGCAGTTGGCCTTCAGGCCAGTTATTTAACATTAACGAGGTTTGTGGTCTGCACCCATGTGTGACAATAGGCTGTACTCTGCCATTCATAGCTGGGGACATCTGGTTTCAGGTTTATAGTGCCTGCATATCTGAGCTGTATCTTACTGACATTGCTACACCTTGTTTGTTGTAGCAAACACTACATCCAGGCCTCCTGCATCTACCTTTGTTTATATGCTTGTTATCTGTTAGCTTGTTATTTCACTGGTATGCTACATCCACATAGTACACATCTTTGCAACACATCTGTGACTCACTACTGTTATCTGCATTGCTTACTGTACGTACTTCCATGTTACACATGACAGCAAGTGACTGCTTGTCATTGTTGCATTTACTTCATTGTGACACATTGCACTTAGGTTACCTGGCATTTGCTCACTGGCGCTTTTATATCAGTCAGCAGTTGTAGGTAATGTCAGTACACCCTCACTCCCCACTGGACCTTGTTTTCAATCATTAGTGATTACAGAGTTCACAATAGTATTCTAGCATGTCCAGAGGTCAGTTGTCAGTTCCTCCTCAGTCCAGCTGGTGAGTGTGGTACTCCAGAGACAATGTTAGAACAGATGCATGTACACAGACAACCCCTCCTCCTAACAACAAATTCAAACTCATGTGAGTGATGCAACCATATACCAGACTGGAGGCTAGGCTCTGTCTAGTCAATACCGCCATAACCAGTCACGTGGCAAAGGGGATCACTCACTACACTTCCAGTCTCATGTAGACCTACCACAACAGCGGACCTAACACATGATC
Organism: Protopterus annectens; assembly: GCF_019279795.1. NCBI lineage: Eukaryota > Metazoa > Chordata > Ceratodontiformes > Protopteridae > Protopterus > Protopterus annectens. Next base: position 415,777,172 of record NC_056744.1, on the reverse strand, counting down.
ACACATGATCATACTTGTAGGCTCAGACCACAGCTCTGCCTATGCAGCAGAGACCTCCTAAGCAGACATCCAGGCAACCACTACCACATAAACGAACATGTGCAACACATATCACACAAAGCCAATGTGCTGAACACTCACAGCCATTAACAGTTAACAACACACCTCATACACCTGTACTAGGTGCCTCTATCATCAGGCACACTCACATCACGTTCACCAGGCTTAACGAGGTGAGGGTCACGGTGTGCAGCCTGTCAGGCACTATGAACTGCCACATAACACAAACAGTCAGGTAACCCCAAGGCAGGTACAGGTATGACTCAGTCAATGTCCATGCTGCTGTGAATGGCCTGACACATTCCTCCCTGGACTACATGACATGAGACATTACAGAGCTCTCTGAGCACGTAGCCGAGACAGACAGTTTGACCCTGACCTTGAGTAGCATCCTACCCTCACCTAGAACAATGCCACAATATCAAGGCACGATGATCCCTTCCAACAATTGACTGACATACTGGTGTCATTCACAGGTGTGCCAATGCCTGCCATCTTGGGGTGGTATGCTTTGCTAGGGACAGCTTGCACCTGTCACCACAGTCCTATTGACATTTGGCGGAGCCTCCTGCTACACCCATAGTGCCTGTATTAGGCAAGGCTCATAAGGCAAACCCACATCCATTTGTATCACAAAGGATGAGGAAGTAAGAGTGATGCTACTCAACACTGGACGTCTAGACCCAAGGATGCACGCACCCAAAACCCTACCTAGCATTCTGGACATCGATATCTGTGCAGTAACATGAACCTGTTTCAGGTTTCACAGGAGCATACCAGTACTACCACGTTATAGCTGTTACCATTCTTGTCGGCCACAACACTTGAACAAGGGAGGGAGTATCAGTATTCAATGCAGATTCCCGCGCCTCGACATTGGTGGCACAGTACAACATAGGTGTTAGGCCATTGAGTACAGAAGGCGTGGTTGGGGACCTGGGGAAGAAACATGGTAGCGGTCTGTCATTTGTCTACCACATGGCCAACGTGGATTGACAGACATGTTATATAGCCCAGCTAATCATGACTGATTCACATGTATGGCAGGGGAGGTCATTGTGCCTCTGTACTCATCCATCATCAGGCCTATAATTGCGTACAATGCACCTTTTGGGATGTACCTAACCAGACACCTACAGCAACTGGTACAGGACAACAGTACATCATCAAGGGGATGCAATGGCTCACACAGATGTCATATGCTGCCCAGGTAAAGTGAATCCAGCTGGACTCAGTGGCATACTGCCTGTTCAGAGGCAATCTGTGCATGCCATATACAGCCATGTCCTACCTAGCAGTAATGAACGTGATGCACCTCTGGCAATCAGAGTCCCATACAGCCACATGCTCAGGAGAGCTGGACCTCAGCACTGACATACATGGACATGCTGGAGGGGCATATTCCTAACCGAGAGGCTCCCTTCACTCTGTAATGAGCTCACACTACTGGTTAGGCAGAGTCCCTCATTGACTCTCTTCCATAGGAATCTGGATGAGTGGATGGAGATCATAGTTGTACCCCAGGTATCACTTCTATGTCGCTGTTAGACAGAGGCAAAGTATACTAAAGTCGGACAAGGGCATAGCAGCATAAGATGTGATTGGGTGGCAAAAGACAAACACATTCTACTAGGCTTACCAATGCCCTAGGGCAAATAGCCTAGTATGAACCTATGAACTGTTCATTCTCAACTGTTCGAGCTCATTACAGAGTGAAGGGAGCCTCTCAGTTAGGAATTTGCCCCTCCAGCATGTCCATGTATGTTCTATTCAGTCGCTTACCGCTTGCTCAGAGGTGACCTTTGCCCAACATACAAGGCCATGTCAAACCCAGATTTGATGAATATGCTTCACCTAAAAAACCTAGATCCATCAGAGCCACAAGGGCGGGAGACTTAAACCTCGACACGGCTATTAATAGGACATGCTGTAGGGATAGATTCATCACCCAAAGACTCCCTATGCTGTGGAACAAAATCACGGTATATGTGAGGCAGAGCACCTCGCTAGCCTTGTTCAAGAGAAATCTTGACCAATGGATGGGAGATCGCAGATATACCCCAGGGATTACCTCCATGTCACTGCTCGACAGAGGCACAGCAAAATAATGGGTATGGTTCCCCATACTAAAGGGGTGGCGTAAGCCACAAAACGATGGGCTAGGCTTGTAAATGCCCTCGGGCAGATAGCCTAGTATGAACCTATGAACATGTGTGTACTGCTATAGTACATCTGCCATATGTTGCATGTGTGTGTGTTGTGGGGATGCACAGGTAATGGCCAGATACTTCTGCACAGGTGACACGTCTGACACATTCTGGGTGTTCATCCATACATACTGGATGTGTGCTGCCATCCAACCCTGTGATGTGGACACACATTACTCAGCCTGGATATACATATCTGAACAACACCACAAGCACAGTACACTACCTTGCTATGTATGCATGTTATTACACAGTTATTCAGTAGTTATGACAGTGATGCTATCCATGCAGCCCACTGGGCCAGTGGAAGCCACAACACACACCGCCAGCACCTTTGCATATGCATACCACAGACATCCCACATACTGCATGTACTGTGCACACAGTTATCTAACCCAGAACAACTGCACACCACTTATTAATCCTGTCCAGTGGACTACAGATACAGGCATATTGTATAACAATAGTAGGAGGCTACTGCAGCACAGGGCAGATTCACATGACGAGAAGGCATCTGTTGTCTGCAGTGTTAAGATGCTTCACATTCACCAAATGCACAGATATTGCCAACATTGTTGCAGACAGTTTAGGTGCAGGTACCCCCCCCCATTGTCCTACACATGTGTTATTAGTTATCCCAGATGACTGTAACCTCCCTATCCTCTCACATGTCCAGGTGAGAGCCACCCTCATCATTGCAGAACACATATCATCACTGTTACGAAATGGTATCCCTGGATGTGTGCTACATTCACCCCTGGAGGACATAGCACCACATGACAGACTGATATTAGTCCCTGGCCATACTACAGGATATGTACCTGAACAGTGCCATACATACACAGTGGTCCCACACCAATGAGGAGGAACCTCTACTGACCCTGGGAACTACTGCATCATATGCACAACTGGCCTTGTGTTCTAAGCTATGGAAGTGTTAGTTATGGCCCACATGTACAACAATATTACATATGTTTATATTTCATGACTATGTACACACAACCTATCTCATGGACATACCTATAGATAGTGAAGTATGATACATTTGGAAGTGTCACAGTATACACAGGATTAACCTGCTACTTTGCATTACCTGTGTTTGTGGCAGCTGTTGGTGTGTCACTGGTGCTGCTTGAAGTTTGCTGCTGCTGCTGCTGCTGGTTTTGCTGCTGGCTGTCTTTATTTCTGTTTTGTTCTGTTTTGTTCTCTCTCTGTCTCTCTCTCTCTTTCTCTGTCGGTTTTGTGCAATGAATGTATTGCATGAGTGTAGTGTGGGTACTCATTGTTTTGTAGGTATCTGCATAGGTCCATGTGATGGCCTCTGCACCAATTGTAAGGCAGCATTTGCTAATTGCATGCAGCTGGGTGTGTACTGATTGCATGTCTCACTGTGATTTCAGGACACTGCTATAAAAGGGTATGTGAGATAGGTGTTGCCCTTTCAGATTGTAGGGCGTGGACCATGCTGGTATGCTGTTGACAGTGTTTTGTGAGTGTGAAGGTTAGTACATCTACCATGCTTCATGCTGTGTTGTAGATTCAGGTTGCTGCATTTATCTTGCCTGTTCCCTATAGTGAGTGTGTATGCATACTGACACCTACAACTATATGTCATATGTATTGCTATATAAATATATATATATATATATATATATATATATATATATATATATATCTGTGTACATATACATACTTTCATATATGTACATTAGTTGACATTATTGGGTACAAGCTAACAATTAGCAGGGCTGTTTCTGTTAACACTACACTAGTATGGGAACCCAGTAATTGGGACTATAAAAGTCTGCATGACATGCTTTGGGTAGTAGACATACTATATTGCCTTTATCTTCATTCATACTATTACGTGTTCCACTTATTTAGCACTATATTCCTGTATGAGAGTCATGGCTTAGTGGTAGGTCATACAGACTAGTGTTACAATGGTCTTGTGGTGGGGCCTACTAGTATGCTCATATTCTGCTTTTGAGTTGAGTATAGGGCCTATCAATCAAAGTGCTGGAGGCACCTTTAAGCAGTTAAAGGGCTTAGTAGGTCTCACAGGAGCCAGGCTGTGTTGCAGATTCAGGTTGCTGCATATATCTTCACTATTTCCTGTAGTGAGTGTGTATGGCTACTGAGACCTACAACTATATTTCCTATGTATTAATATATATTTATATATATGTATGTGTAGATATACATACCTTCACATATGTACATTACCTTACATTATTATGTACAAGCTAACAGGTAGCAGGGCTGTTTCTGTTCACACTGAACTAGTATGGGAATCCAGTAATTTGGCCATTAAAACTCTACCTGACATGCTTTGGATAGTACATCTCCTATATTGCCTTTATACTGATTCCTACTATTACATGTTATATTTATTTTAGCACTGTGTTTTTGCAAAGCAGGCATGGCTTAGTGGTAGGTCATACAGACTATTGTTACCAAGGTCCTGGGTTTGAGACTGACAGTGGGAATTTTTTTTTACTTTGCAAACTTTCAAACTGAGTACAGGACTTGTCAATCAAAGTGCTGAGGCCACCTTTAAGCAGTTAGAAGGGTAAGTAGGTCACACAGGGGTCAGGCTGTGTTGCAGATTCAGGTTGCTGCAATTATGTTCACTGTTTCCTGTAGTGAGTGTGTATGGCTACTGAGACCTACGACTATATTTCATATGTATTAATATATATTTATATATATGTATGTGTAGATATACATACCTTCACATATGTACATTACCTTACATTATTATGTACAAGCTAACAGGTAGCAGGGCTGTTTCTGTTCACACTGAACTAGTATGGGAATCCAGTAATTTGGCCATTAAAACCCTACCTGACATGCTTTAGATAGTACATCTCCTATATTGCCTTTATACTGATTCCTACTATTACATGTTATATTTATTTTAGCAGTGTGTTCTTGTAAAGCAGGCATGGCTTAGTGGTAGGTCATACAGACTAATGTTACCAAGTTCCTGGGTTTGAGACTGACAGTGGGAATTTATTTTTCTTAGCAAACTTTCAAACTGAGTACAGGACCTGTCAATCAAAGTGCCATAAAGGCACTTTTAAGCACTTTAAACCAAGTCTGCGCTCGTTTGCGCGTAGCTCACGCATGCGCACTGGCGGTGAGCTCCGCTAACACAAGCGCACACCCGCGCTAATTTCTTTGAAAGAAAAGAAAAAGGGGTGACAGGAAAGTGGTGAAAAAGGGGTCACAAAGAGGGTAAGACAGTAGGGAAACAAGCGTGGGATTTGCAGGAGGGATGTAGGTAAGGCCCATAGATGCCCATGTCTTTGGCAGCAACAGCTGTGCATTTCCATGTATTTTGGTGAGACATTAGAAACCTTTCACACCTGAGAGAGGTGTCAGGACAACATTAATAGTTGTTGTAGAGCCAATTGTAATTAACTGTTTCAATGTCAAGCAAACATGTGTGCGACATGGACAGCTATGTATGGGCGTAATTTTTTGTGGGTACAGAGTGCCCTTTTTTTTTTTTTTCAGGTGAGAGTGGTATGTCAGGTGAAGGAAGTCGGTATAGCTGGGGAGGTAGGGTGGGTAGGTTAACAGACAAGACAGACAAGACGCATACAGGGGCGGTGTATGACACACGTGGGGGGTTACACAATTGACGGGGATGGAGGTTGGGATTTCCAAGATGCATGAGCCCACAGATGGCAACAGTGGAACTGATATCCCCACCCATAGGCAGTTGCCACTGTTCCTTCACAGCCCAGGACGGGGCTGTGCTGGGGCTGTAGGCGGGCAATGGCCGGGGCCGTTAGCTGTGCCACACGAGCCTCGAGCTGGCGAGGGGCCCAAGAACAGTGTCTTGGATCTCCTTCGCACCACAGACTGGACACATGGAGGGTGAGTGGGCGAACCCCTCTGGCCACACTTGCAGAGGGGACGGGCCCCATCCCCTGCAGCGCTTCCACCCGAAGGTGGCACAGGGCCACCGGAGGGTCCGCCTGGGCACTAGTGCCAGGTGCAGTCACCAGCTGAGGTGGGAGAGGTGGGTCCGCTGGGACCTGCCTTCCCAAGCGTTCTAGGTTTGTGAGTAGTTATGTTAGTTTGGGTTAGTGGCATTGTATTCCATTCAGATTAGTTGTAACAGCATGCATTGGTATTCCCATCAAACAAACACCCAGATATTAACACCATTGAACAAGGGGCATATCAATATCACATGCATTATTTGAACAGAAATACACAGTCAAACAACATGCAGGGTTGATTAATGGCAACAGGCCATCAGATTTGCAGGTATGAACAGGGCACATGCACGAACAGACATGCATATATTTTTGAAACGGACAAATGTCCATGATTAATGAAATGTTCACATACCATTATTTAGTGGGTGTTGTTATATGGAATTATAGGGTTGGGCGGAGATAGAAAGTGATGACACATTCATATGTTACACATTGATTTACATTTATAATAGGTACACAATTAAGTTGAGGCTGATGTTTCAAAATAAATTTTATTTGACTGTCAAGCTACACCTGTTACAAATACATCACTATCCTACTTATTTTGAATCTGATCAGATACATCACCCTGCTACACTTTGATGACAGGACAGGGGACAACTATGGCTGTTTAGTCTGTCAGATAATCATTCATTCTATCTGCAAATTGTTTACTGTGATCACCATATACAGCATTTGGCTAGACATTCCAGATTCTGACACACTGAAATCAGTTTGGTATATTAAGTTGTACTTCCCACATGCATTTAGTTCTGTAGAAACACACTGGGGCTAATATATTCCGGGGTTATTACTACTTTATTTATTCAAATATGACCCTTTCTGTCAGTCTCACACTTCCTGCAAATTCACAGTTCAGGTTGCTACTTCTAGGCTTTGTTCACATGTTAGACTAGTGGTGATTCAAACACTTTCCAACAGCCTCACTTCTGTCATGATTCAGCATTTCAACAGGGGATATATCTCACATGTGACTACCTCAGATTCTGAAGCTGTACTCTTGAGACTACTGCAGGTTACACTATATTTAATTAATGGTGGGACATCTGTATGACAGCACTGTTTAATTCTATCAATTATATTTCCAGTTACACTTGCATACTGATGAACTTGTTGCAGCCATACCTGCAGACTTTCAAATCTTGCTTGCACATTATATTACTTTTAATCAATACACTGCAGTGTTCTGATACATGCTACAGTATAATATTTATTTACAAGTACTGGGTGGGGTTACTAACCTGCACGGTGGCGCATCCACACCAGCCTACGGGCATGCATCTCGCGATTCGTAGAGCGGACACCTGCAGCTGTAATACAAAAGAAGTAATATTGGACTACACATCTCCATGGTATCAGCTAGTTGAAATCCTTACATACATAAGTAAAATGTAACTTACTCAGTAGTGGGGCGTTGGGCATATCCCGGGCCTCCTGGATCCATTCGGACAACTGGTCTTGCTTGCGTCGTTTCAAGTCCGCATGGTGGTGACGGACCTGCTCACCAGTGCGTGGAATGCCAGTAGCACTGGTCAGATCACGAGCCAACTGGTCCCATGCCTCTGCCCTATATGCTCCCCATGAGACCTGGCCCTGCATGAGTTGGGCCTCGTGATGGTGGACAAGGAGCCAGACCATGTATCTGGACTCCTCAACGCCCCAACGCTGTGCTCGAAAGCAACGTCCCTCACCTACTCCACTCAGTCTGACTGCAGCTCTGATCTACAATCGTTTCTGCTGTGTATTCCCGCCTATGGGGCTTATGTATGCTGATTTTCCCGCACATTTCTCTGATTGGCCGTTTTGGAATTGTATCTACTTCACTGAAAATGCTTTATCATGCTCCATTCTGGATTTTATCCCATATATATGCTATTTCTGCATTTCTAGGTATTGCTGTCATGGCTTAGTGGTTTAGTACCTTGACTCTAGTGCATGGTATCCTGGGTTCGATTCTGGCAACTGATTTTTGATTTTCCTGACAGAAATGAGTTGAGACCTGTCAATCAAACATGCCAAAAGCACTTTTAAGCACTTAAAACCAGGTCTGCGCTCGTTTGCGCGGAGCTAACGCATGCGCACTGGCAGTTAGCTTGTGGGAGCGCCGCGCAAACGGTGTGCGCTGGGATAAACCTTAATTGGCTAGTGACACACATGTTCAGCTAAGCACAGCTAGTTGCAAACAGTTTCACTCTGTTAAACTGATGCCTAGCAACAGGCACGCAGTTTACAGCTTTTTAAACACTACTCAGCTACAGGCACTCCGTCTCACAGCAGCTTACCTATCAGTACATTTCTGACTATTTTTGTTATTGTGTTACTTCAGAATATATGCTCCGTTTCATTCCATTTTACAAAAGGGAATACATTTACATGTGTACAATACTGTCAGTGGGCTTTTAGTGCTTATTTACAAAAAAAAAAAAGGTTGTTGTGGGGGCTCGAACCCTGCCTGCCTACTCTTAGGCCGACAACTCTACCGCTAAGCTATTACTTCTTGGCTTACTTTGCATATTTAGTTCTTATATCCTTTTCCACTGATTGCTAACTGTGATTGCGCTAGTAGCACACCCGCGCACACGGGCGCACACAGTAGCAAACATTTACAGGGTTTTAAAAAAAAAAGGTTTTAATTTAATTTTATTACATCTCTTCACTTTATACAGTGATGGTCTATCGGGGCATGTGTTGTGTAGTGCGTGGCTGTTTACTTTCAGCCATTCTAGTCTTCCGGGGGCGTGTCCGCTTGCAGGGCTTAGCCTACAGACACGCCCCCTACTCTCTTACACGGACCGTATAAGAGTTACTAGTGTGATTCAGCATGCCTTATGCACCTCATGCATATGCATGACATGCTGACATCACACAATTTCACTGCAGCCTCCGTGTAAGAGTTATAACTCTTACACGGAGGCTTCCTGAATCTGGCCCTGTGTATGTAAGGCTAATTCAAGGTATTATGTCATCATCTAGTGGAAATTGGCTGGAATAATGTGGAGGAGAGAAGCCTTCATTGTTGTGCACACAGCAGGAACTAACACACCTTTTAACATTAAGCCTTTGTACTTTACAAAAACTAAGTTGTAATTCACCTGTTGCAACAGAGAAGCTGTAGGATGTCAGGTTCTTGCTTCTCAAAGGTTTTATTTAGATAAAAGACATTCAGCTTCAGTGGACAATAGACTTTGTTTTCTTGCAGTTTAATTCCAAGTGTGTGGGGGGGGGTGGGCCACATAATTAAGAAACCCGTGCAAACTGAAAAATAAAGTTAAATAAGGCAGAATTAGTGCAAAGGTTACAGGAATGTGAAGTGGAGACCATGCTAGGTATACAGATATACAGTTAAAGATGAGAACTGGTTATATTGCATAGCATTTTTAGGGATGGATTACAGAATGACATCACATGCAACTGGTCATCAGACTTCTGGTTCCCATGCTTTCCCACTTGGCTAAAAGCTGTCAGGATTTCACACGTTTGTCAATAAGACGCACACATAGAGCCTTGCTAAGATCTGCTGCAGCTCCTGGAAGTCATAAAACAATTTCAAACCTCCACCCTTCCAGAGTAGCAATTAGTTCTCCCCAATGGCAATCCAGGAAGCTTCCTAGTACAGACTTTTTGTTTATGGCTGCATTGAGAACTGTAAGATGCAATCTTTATGGCCTAAGTCAGGTAATTTAAATTCAATTTTTTTTTTATCAAAGTTTGAGATTAACTTCTTTTCTTCCACTATCCTCTATTAAAATATATTCATTTAAACAGTTACAATAATACATGTATATTTCTTTTTATGTCAGGCAGGACATACTGTAGGTACATTTTTAGCACAAGTAGCTTTACAAATACATTTTTCCACACAAGCATCTCTACAAGTCAGTTTGATATACAAATGACATATAATTATTTACAAAATTCCAGCTAGCTGTGCTGGCATATGTTACACATCCACTGCCCTACTTCTCCCGTTATAGCTGGCGAATGCCTCACATCGTCACAGTATGTACAATGTTTTTTTTTATTCTTTTGTTGAACTTTGACAGAGCATGGGACCTGTGGCAGCTCTTCTGTCATGTACAGGAGACAATAACATGCCAGACCACTGCCATGTAACTCTGACTCTGTAGACCATAAAAATGACTATGACAGGGACAGTGATGACAGTAACAGACTGAGACCTGCACATACCATCACTCCTGTTATCATGGAAGACATCTTTCCCATGATAGGGAGAAGATTTTTTGGGACCAGATCTGGGAGGTGATGCCATATGTCTTACAGATGTAGATAATGGAGCCAATAGGCAACTTCTTTCTGGACATGCTTGGGTCATGCGCAACTCCTTCTCCGAGCTTGCTGGAGACATCTTTTATGATGTTCAACTCCATCAGGGTGGCCCCTCAGGACTGTATTGTCTGTGTGATCCTCTTATGTAATACTGCCATATCCAGCTATTGATGGTATGTGCAGAACTGTGCATGCATCACATTATGCTGTCATGCTTTTCTGACATACATCATAATGTACACTGCACTCATCATGTCACATGTGGCATTATGCTGCTGCTGCATTATGACACTAACAAATTATACATGCAGTTTGATGTACATGATGTGCTGTAATTACTGCATACATTGCTCCACATGGGCAGGGGTGCTATTCCTTAAATCTGTGTGACTGTGTACTCCTATGTGTGCAGTGCCATATAATATTATGTCCAACACACTCTGGCCGTGTATGTGAAAGATATGGCTATTGCAGTTACTATAATGCAAGTGAGACACGATTGTTCTGCTTATGTTGTTCGAGTGTATAGGTGAGTGGAATGACAGCAACTCACAAACTACATTTTTCCATACATCACACATAACACACCCTATTCTGTTTATTTCTACATGTTATCCATGTGTATGCATTGCACCCATTTATCTAATGGTTGTTGCTGTCTTATGTCTGTTCGGCAACATGACAGGTCATTCCTCACATGATTTTTGTACAATTGTTGTGTCATGATGTCACACTGGCACAATGCCTTGGTGTGTGGCATGTAGTGGTAAATATTGTGCTATGCTATATAAAATTGCTGTGACTGGTATAAATAAGCTGACATCCTTCGCATACCACATAGATATTCAGAGGTCCATTAGTGGATATGTAGATGAGGTGATGCTTTATTTAGCATCATTCCTAAATGCCTTGTTTGTCCATATCTTGCATATATTATTAGCTGGTCTTTTTGATAACAGCTTATCTTATGACATGCATAAAAAAATTGCATACATGTCCATGTGTATATATTTGTAGTACATATGAAATGATTTAGATAGATGAACATGTGCATGAATGTATTATGATTGGAACACAGCCACCCTTGTAATATGTGACTGTGTATGTACAGTTATTCCATTTTTCGTGTGCTGCAATGTTGTTCACAGGACTGTCCTTTGATCAGCGCTACACATATATGGTGGTAACTATATCAGTAATTGTGTTTGTGGCACCTGTTTGTTTGCATGACAGTATACATGTGTATGTGATAAACAAAAGTACTTTTGTTGTGCATCTTTGCATCTTGCTGTTTAATAGTTGCACATTACTGTGTTTTTGTCATTTGTATACAGACATGTTTATAGCCATCAGCAAACCACTATGCCCATGTGAGATACATTTGCCGTTTGCTTCAGTGTAGCTTTGGAGGACTTCCACACCATGCTATGTAGTGAACACATGCTTGCACAATGTGTCTCCTTAGATAAGGATACCCTGCTTTATTTTAGGCTTACTTTCTGTTGCTAGCATTTTCTCACTGATTTGGGCCTGTGTTGTCCCTCTCTGTTTTGCCATAGCTTTAGCCTGCACATTACACATATACATGGCATATGTTATTTGTATATTTACCAAAATAGTAAAAATGGGGATTCCAACCAATGTAGCCACCAGTAACAGAAAAAAAACAGGCTGGAAAGAAGTGCTCAGGTTCACAATTTCTTCAAGGTTTAATGGCACAAAAGAGTAGATGAGCAAAGCACCAAAATGCTGATCACACTCCAAATATACCTTTATCTGCACTTTTTTTTCAAACAATACAGTATTTAAATTGATTTTAACTGTGTTGCAGGAATATTAACTGAACTGGAAGTTAGTCAGTGTTTGCTGAATTTTGTTATTTGCTAGTAATTACAGGTGTGGGGATAGCCACATTCTTTGATTTCCTGTCCTTGCCTATTAAAGTGGTACAGTGTGAAATATTTTCTGCATAAAAACCTCAGCTTTGGCCGGCTAAGAACTAGCTGTATTCAACTGGACGTATAAGAGAATTTAAGTACCTTTATCTGCACTTTTTTTCCCAAAAATACAGTATTTAAATTGATTTTAACTGTGTTGCAGGAATATTAACTGAACTGGAAGTTTTGACTCTGCTCTTCAGTTAGTGCCACCCACCCTCCCTGTTTTTGTTTTGGTGTTAATCTTACTGGCCTTGAAACTGCCCGCCCCTCTTGTAAATTTGTGTTTGAATATTCCTTCTGGGCCCATCTCATTTTCTCACTCAACTGAGTGCATTGAGATCATATTCTGATTTCAGGCACTCCTACTGTGTGCAAAGAGGGCACCTGGGAAACAGAAAAAAAAATTTAAGCTTGTTTCCTGCCTTTCCTGTTAAGTGGTATAGACTATTTGTAGGCTTCTGAGCCCCCAAGCCCTTCTGTGTTGGAGGGAAGCCTTCTAGCTTAGTTTTCTTTTCTTATAACTAGCCAGTTTTCTAGTTTCAGCACTCAAATCTGTTTCTTTGATCTCAGCACTTGTTCAGAAAAAAAATTCATCTGCTTTTACTGTACTTGTGTTTCTACCTACTTTATTTTACTTTTGCATCATCTTAAAAGTACTCAATTGTATTTATTACTGCTTGGTGTAACTCATTCTAAGCCTTTTGGTTTAAATACTTGGGCTTCGGACCAGTTGTTTTGCACTGAGAGGGTTTGTGGTCTGCACTGTAGTGGCAGAACAGGTAGCTTACATCCTTCTAGGTTGGGAACTGCTGATTGAGGGCTCAGTGTCTGTTATTCTAAAAGTGTATTAATTCTGGTTTAAGCAATTGGGCTTTAAGGCCAGTTATTTTACATTAAGAGGGTTCGTGGACTGCACTCTTGTGGGAGGAGAGGCTGGACTCTGCCCTTCTGAGCTGGGAATTTCTGGTTAAAGGCTTATAGTGCATGCATATCTGAACTGCTTCTTACTGAAGTTGGTGTGTCTTGTTTTCTGTGGCATAGACTGGATTCGGGCCTGCTGGATCTAGCTTTGTTTGTGTAACTTGAGCACTAATCCAGGCATTTTCTAAAGTATTCAATTGCATTTATTACTGCTTGGTAGTAACTTGATTAAAGTGTAGCTATCATTCTAAGTCTTTTGGATTAAGCACTTGGGCTTCAGACCAGTTGTTTTACATTAGGAAGGTTTGTGGCATGCACTGTGGTGGCAGGACAGGTAGCTTTCATCCTTCTAAGTTGGGAACTGCTGATTGAGAGCCCAGTGTCTGTTATTCTTAAAGTGTATTAGTTCTGGTTTAAGCACTTGGGCTTCAGGCCAGTTATTTTACATTGAGAAGGTTCGTGGTCTGCACTCTTGTGGGAGAAGAGGCTGGACTCTGCCCTTCTGAGCTGGGAATTTCTGGTTAAAGGTTTATAGTGCCTGAATATTTGAACTGTATCTTACTGAAATTGGTACACCTTGTTTGCTGTAGCATAGACTAGATCCAGGCCTGCTGAATCTAGCTTTGTTTATATGCTTGTTGTTTGTTTGCTTGTTATTTCCCTGGAATGCTAATTCCACCTAATACGCGGCTTCTCAGCACTTCTGTGGATCACTAGTGATATCTGCATTGCTTACTGTACTTATTTCCTTGTTTCACTTGAAAGAAATTAACTGTTTGTCATTTTTGCATTTAAGTTACCTGTAACACATTGCACTTAAGTTACCTGGCACTTGCTCACTAAAGCAATTATATGTCAGCACTAAAAATTAAAAGCACTACACCCTCACTCCCCACTGGCCCTTGTTTTCAATTATAAAAGAATTCCCAATATTATTCTAGCATGTCCAAAGGTCAGTTGTCAATCTCATCTCCAGTCCAGCTGGTGAATCTGGGAATCTTGAGGCAATGTTACAACTGCCTCATGTACACAGACAACCCTGTCCTCCTCCCAACAAATTCCAATACATGTGAGAGATGCAACCATATAGCCAAACTGGAGACTAAGCTCTCTCAACTCAGTACTGGCATAACCAGTCAGGAGGAGAAGGAAACCACACTCACTACAATTCCAGTCTCACATAGACCTACCACAACAACAAACCAAACACATAATCACACAAAAACATACTCGGAGGCTCTAAATAAAGATCTGCCTAAGCAGCAGAGACCTCCAAAGCAGACACCCAAGCAACCGCTACCCCAAAACAAAACACGTGCAACACATATCTCACAAAGCCAGTGTGCCGAACAGACACAGCTCTTAAGACTAAACAACACACCTGATACACTTGTAATAGGTGACTCTATCGTCAGGCACACTGACGTCCCACTCACCAGGCTGAATAAGGAGAGGGTCATGGTGAGCAGCCAGTCGGGCGCTAGGATCCGCCACATAACACAAGCACTCAGGTCACTCCAAGGCAAGTACAAATATGACTCAGTCATTGTCCATGCTGGTGTGAATGACCTGAGATGTACCTCCCTGGACTACATGAAAAGAGACATAGAGGAGCTCTCTGAGCATGTTGCCCAGGCCGGTATGACCCTGACCTTGAGTAGCATCTTACCCCCACCAAGAATGATGCCACAATATGAAGACAAGATGATCAATTTCAACAATTGGCTTAAGTACTGGTGTCATTCAAAGGGGATCCAATGCCTGTCAACTTGGGATGATATGCTCGACAAGCCACGATACTTTGCTAGGGACGGCTTGCACCTGTCACCCCTGGGCTTTCGGATATTGGCAAAGGCTCTTGCTACCCCCATAGTGCCTTTTTTAGGCAAGGCTCAAAAGAGAAACCTACCTCCATAGGTATCACAAGGGATAAGAAACTAAGAGTAATGCTACTCAATGCCAGAAGTCTAAACCTCAAGATGCACACACTCGAAACTCTCCTTAGCATGGAGAACATTGATACCTGTGCAGTAACAGAAATCTGGTTCAGGGCTCCTGAGCGCACCCCAGTACTGCCAGGTTATACCTCATACCATGCTTTTCGGCCCCAAAACTTGGACCGAACCACAAAAGGAGGGGGAGTATCGATATTCATCAAAGATACCCACACCTCCAGGTTGGTGGCAAAGCACGAAGTATCAGAGACTATCCATGTGCAACTAACAGTGGGTAAAACTACCTTCCAGTTTATAGTCTGCTACAGACCACCCTCCCAAACCCAGGAACCCCACTCAGCCTTCCTGAGAACACTGGAAAATATAAAGGTCTCTCCAAACACCATTATATTGGGCGACTTCAGCTACCCAAACATACACTGGGAGCATTACTCTAGCTCCAACACCCTAGCCCAAAGGTTCCTAGAATTTATAAACTCAAATGCTATGGAACAACTTGTTACCACTCCCACAAGAGGGGAAAACATACTGGACCTGATCATCACCAACATGGGGACTCTATATATCGGGAGCTAGGATCCGCCACATAACACACGCACTCAGGTCACTCCAAAGCAAGTACAAATATGACTCCGTCATTGTCCATGCTGACGTGAATGACCTGAGACGTACCTCCCTGGACTACATGAAAAGAGACATAGAGGAGCTCTCTGATTATGTAGCCCAGGCTGGTATGACCCTGACCCTGAGCAGCATCTTGCCCTCACCAAGAATGATGCCACAATACAAAGACAAGATGATCAGCTTTAATAATTGGCTCAAGTACTGGTGTCATTCTAAGGGGATCCAATGTCTGTCTGCCTGGGATGACATGTTGGACAAGCCACGCTGCTTCGCAAGGGATGGCTTGCACCTGTCACCACTGGGCTTCCGGATATTGGCTAAGGCTCTTGCCACCCCCATAGTGCCTTTTTTAGGCAAGGCTCAAAAGACAAACCCACCTCCTTAGAAAACAAAAATGGAAAAAACTAAGGGTAATGCTGCTCAACACCAGAAGTCTAAATCTCAAGATGCAGGCACTTGATGCACTCCTCAGTATGGAGAACATCGACGTCTGTGCAGTAACTGAAACCTGGTTCAAGGCTCCTGAGAGCACCCCAGTGCTACCAGGCTATACCTCGTATCATGCTTTTTGGCCCCAAAACCCAGGCCGAACCACAAATGGAGGGGGAGTGTCCATATTCATCAAGGACACCCACACCTCCAGGTTAGTAGCAACACATGAAGCATAGGAGACCATACAGGTGCAACTAACCATAGGCAAAACTGCTATACAACTGGTAGCATGTTACAGACCACCCTCCCTATCTCAGGAATCCCACTTAGCCTTCCTGAAGACATTGGAGGATATGAATGTATCACAAAATACCATCATACTGGGAGACATCAACTACCCTAACATAGATTGGGTACATTATTCTAGCCCTAACACCCTAGCTCAAAGGTTCCTGGAATTCATAAATTCAAATGCACTGGAACAACTAGTCACCTCTCCCACTAGGGGAGATAATATACTAGACCTGATCATCACAAACATGGGGACAAAATGCTCCACACCAGAGGTATACCCCTCACTAGTGAGATCTAACCACAAACTAATCACCCTGGATATACATATCCCACCTCTACCCCCAGCACAAAAGACCACAGTGAAAAACTTCTCAAAAGCAGACTTCACTCTTCTTAAGACTGAGATGGTATCCTTTAAGCCCACTGGGCCAGTGGATACCACATCCCACAATGCTGAATCCTTCACAAATGCTTTCTATGGACATCTCCAAGAATGCATGGATCATGCAACCCCAAATAAATCCAAGTCCCTCTCCACCAAAGGCAAGCGTCCTGTCTGGTGGACCACAGCCATTAACAAATTGTATAACAAAAGAAGGAAGCTACTGCACGACAGAGCAAAATCCCATAAAGGGAAGACATCTCTGATCAACACTAGCAGAAAACTATGTTCTCTCATAAAAACATCCAAGGCCAACTTTAAGAGAAAAATCGCTAAGGACACTAAAGATAACCACAAAGCCTTCTTCAGCTATGTTAGAAACCTGGGTGGAAACCCTCAGATATGCTCAGAGTTAGTTCACAACAATAAAAAATACACTGAACCCACAGATATTGCCAACATTCTGGCTGACAGGTTCAGTGCAAATTTCTCCCCTCCCTCCCCCCCAAAAGAAGAAAGACTTATCCCAGCTGAATGTAATCTCCCTGTCATCTCAGATGTCCAAGTGCGAGCCACCCTCAGCAAAGATAAAAACACAGCATCAATGGGACCTGACTGTATCCCGGGTTGTGTGCTACGTGAACTGCAAGAGGAGCTAAACCCGCACATAAAAATGCTATTTAACCTTAGCCTTACTACAGGATATGTACCTGAACACTGGCATACAGCAGCAGTGGTCCCACTCCACAAAGGGGGTACCTCTACAGACCCTGGGAACTACCGCCCCATAAGCTTAACCAGCCTGGTCTGCAAAGCTATGGAAAGAATCATTATGGAACTCATAAACAGAGACATTGGGGACCTACAGACACTTGACCCTACCCAGTTCGGCTATGTAAATGGCAGATCCTGCCTTTTGAACCTGGTTGACTTTTTCGAAACAGTCACTAGAGCCATTGATGAGGGCAAAGCAGTCCATACAGCCTACCTGGACTTGGCTAAGGCCTTCGACAAAATACCCCACTCAGGCATCATATATAAGCTCAACAGCTTAAACGTAAACCCCTATGTCACTAGATGGGTTGCAAACTGGCTAAAGGACAGAACTCATAAAGTTAAAATCACTGGAGCAATGTCAGACTCAAAGCCAGTCACAAGTGGTGTCCCACAGGGATCTGTCCTGGGACCCCTCTTGTTCGGCATTTATTTCTCAGATGTTAAAGCAAACATGGGAGGGTTGTGGCTGACAAAGTTCGCAGATGACTGCAAACTAGGCGCCATAGTCGATACACCAACGGACACATACATCCTACAAAAAGGCCTTACAGAAATGGACAGCTGGTGCCGGAGTCATGGCCTTAAACTAAATGCCAAAAAATGTATAGTCATCCCTTTTGGGTAAAACAAAGTACCCACAAATTATCATATAGACAGCAACCCACCGAGTACAGAAAAAGTAATCAGAGACCTAGGGACCCAAGTCGACAGCGACCTCTCATTTGACACCCACATTGCCAAAGTGGTTAGAAAAACATTCTACCTTGCACACCTTACCATGAAGGGATTCACATCCAGATACAAGGATGTCATTGTACCCCTATACTCCTCCCTCATCAGACCCATGATTGAGTACAATGCCCCATTTGGTATGTACCTCACCCGGCATTTGCAACAACTGGAGAGACCACAAAAGTACCTCACCAAGAGGATCAAGGGTCTCCAACATATGTCTTATTCTGCCAGACTAAAGAAACTCCAGCTCTATTCAGCAGCATACCACCTGCTCAGAGGTGATCTCTGCCTGACGTACAAGGCCATGTCCAATCAGGAACTGATGGACATGCTCCACCTCAAAAAATCCAAATCCAGCAGAACCGTGAGAGCTAAAGACTTAAACCTTGGCACAAGTATGAATAGGACATGCTGGAGGGATAGATTCATAACCCAGAGGCTTCCCATGCTCTGGAACAAGATCTCAGTTCATGTTAGGCAGAGCCCCTCACTGACTCTCTTCAAGAGAAATCTTGATGAGTGGATGGGAGATCGTAAGTTTACCCCAGGGGTCACATCTGTGTCACTACTCAACATGGGCACAGTAAACTAATTCTATTATATAAAGGGACCTTCACTGTGTCACTACTAGACAGAGGCACAGTATTCTAAATCTATTCTGTGCATTTTTGTACCATTTCATGGGGTGGCAAATGCTACATCACTATGGCTAGGCTTACAAATGCCCCAGGGCAGATAGCCTAGTACTAAACTATGAAACTATGAAACTATGCTCCAGACCAGAAGTGTATCCCTCACTGGTAAGATCAGACTATAAACTAATCTCACTGGATATTCACATCCCGACCCCAGCCCCTGCCCAGAAAACCACAGTGAAAAACTTCTCTAAAGCAACTTTCACACTCCTCAAAACCAAGGTGGAATCCTTCAAAGCCCCCGGGCCTGTGGAAAATACAGCCCAGACCGCAGAATCCTTTATAAATGCATTCTATGAACACCTTCAGGAATGCATGGATCATGCGATCCCAAATAAAACCAAGACCCAATCCTCCAAAGGCAGACGTCCTGTCTGATGGACCCCAGCCATAAACAAACTATACAATAGAAGGAGGAAGCTACTAAATGATAGAGCAAAATCCCAAAAAGGGAAGGCATCACTGATCAGTATTAGCAAAAAACTACAGGCACTCATAAAATTGTCTAAGGCCAGCTTCGAGAGAAAAATTGCCCAGGACACTAAGGATAATCACAAGGCTTTCTTTAGTTATGTTAGGAACCTGGGTGGTAATTCCCAGATATGCTCAGAATTAGTCCAAAATGACAGAAAATACACCGAACCCACAGACATTGCCAACATCCTGGCTGACAGGTTCAGCGCAAACTTCTCCCCCCCCTCCCCACCAAAAGGGCAAATATCTATCCCAGCAGAGTGCTGCCCCCCTGACATCTCAGATGCTCAGGTAAGAGCCGCCATCTCCAAAGCAAAAAACACAGCATCAATGGGACCAGACAGTGTCCCGGGCTGCGTCTTACATGAACTCCAAGAAGAGCTAAACCCAAACATAAAACTACTGTTCAATCTCAGCCTTACTACAGGATATGTGCCCAAAGAGTGGCATACAGCAACAGTGGTCCCTCTCCATAAAGGTGGTGCCTCAACGGATCCTGGAAACTATCGCCCCATAAACCTGACTAGCTTGGTCTGCAAAGCTATGGAAAGGATCATCATGGACCTCATAAATAAAGATATTGGGGACCTACAGACACTGGATCCTACCCAGTTCGGCTTTGTTAAGGGCAGATCCTGCCTCTTAAACCTGGTTGATTTCTTTGAAACAGTCACCAAGGCCATTGACGAGGAGAAGGTGGTCCAAACAGCCTACCTGGACCTCGCAAAAGCCTTCGATACAATACCCACTGGCATTATAGATAAGCTCACCAGCTTAAATATAAACCCCTATGTCACTAGATGGATTGCAAACTGGTTCAAGGACAGAACCCACATGGTTAGAATTGCTGGAGCCATGTCAGACTCCAAACCAGTTACAAGTGGTGTCCCACAAGGCTCAGTCCTGGGACCTCTCTTGTTCGGTATATATTTCTCTGAGGTACAGGCCAACATGGAAGGACTGTGGCTGCCCAGTTCGCATATGACTGCAAACTGGGCACCATAATCGACTCTCCAGCTGACACAAGCATCCTCCAAAAGGGCCTCATAGAAACAGACAACTGGTGCCAGAACCATGGCCTCAAGCTAAATGCCAAAAAGTGTATAGTCATCCCCTTTGGCAAAAACAAAGTGCCCACAAATTACCACATAGGTGGTAATCCATTAAGTACAGAAGAAGTAATTAGGGACCTGGGGACCCAAGTTGATAGCAATCTCTCATTTGACAACCACATGGCCAAAGTGGTTAGAAAAACATTTTATATAGCCTACCTAATCATGAAGGGATTCACATCTAGATCAGGGGAGGTCATCGTGCCTCTTTACTCATCCCTCATCAGGCCCATAATTGAGTACAATGCCCCTTTTGGGATGTACCTTACCAGACACCTGCAGCAAATGGAAAGACCCCAAAAGTACCTCACCGAGAGGATCAAAGGGCTCACACAGATGCCATATGCTGCCCGGTTAAAGAAACTCTAGCTCTACTCAGTGGCATACCACCTGTTCAGAGGCGATCTGTGCCTGACGTATAAAGCCATGTCCAACCCGGAATTAATGGACATGCTGCACCTCAGAAAATCCAAATCCCATTGAGCTACGCGCTCGAGAGACTTGAACCTCAGCACTGAAATAAATAGGACATGCTGGAGGGACAGATTCATAACCCAGAGGCTCCCTTCACTCTGGAATAAAATCCCAGTCCAGGTTAGGCAGAGTCCCTCACTGACTCTCTTCAAGAGGAATCTTGATGAGTGGATGGGAGATCGTAGGTTTACCCCGGGTATCACTTCTGTGTCACTGTTAGACAGAGGCACAGTATACTAACCTCGAAAAAGGGCATAGCAAAATAAATTTAAAATGGGTGACAAAAGCCAAACACATTCTGGCTAGCCTTATAAATGCCCTAGGACAGATAGCCTAGTATGAACCTATGTATCTATGAACCTAATATGTTTTCGTTCACAAGAACTTCATCAGAATAATAAATGACATAACAAAGGCCCATTAAATAGTGCCCCCAATCAAAAAATTACCAATTTTTTTGTGTCTTTCAATTTTTCCGGTTAGGGGTCGCCACAGCGGAACTCCGGTCCACTAATGATTGGCAGTAGATTTTTACGTGCCGAGTTGCCTGGTCTGACGCACAACCTTCCTTCAACAAAGGTACGCCCATTCACGCATGTCTCCACACAGAAGATGCTTTAGCTGAGAATCGAACAGGACGTCTTACTGTGAGGCGACAATGCTACCACAGCACCACTACCGCAGTGAATCAAAAAATGACCAATAAAATCACAAAATACAATTTAAAAAGACATTTAAAATTTCAAGTGCTGCCACCTGGTGTCAGAACATACTAATTACATCCTAAAAACAATGGTAAAAATAAAAACTGTTCATGCAATCACTCATATAATGTCAATATAATAACTCAATAGTATGTTTGTAAAAATTAATAATAAAAATACATATTTATACTAGTAAGAAAAGTGCATTTGTAAAAGAAATGTAAGTAAATGTGTTTGTTTCAAAAGTGTATTATAGCTTGGTAGACCTGAGTTTTAGTAGAGGTGCTATTGAGATGTTCTCATTTAATCCGGGGGTCCTGCTTGCATCTAGGGTGATCTGCCACAATAATTCCCTATACTCAAGGATAGTCTCACATGCACCCCCCCTCACATCCTGAATAGCAAACTCTAAAACAAAAAAAACTCAAACCTTGCCTCTGGGCAGACCAAGGAATGGTTATATAGAGCATTTTTGACATTATGTTTCTTAACATCATACATGTGCTCATAAATGCATCTTTTCAATGTTCTTTCAGTCTTGCCCATGTAAAAGGCTTCACAGGTCTTGCATACAACTAAGTATACTAGCTAACGTAATGTCAAAAGTGCTCTATATAAACATTCCTTGGTCTGTCCAGAGGCAAGGTTTGAGTTTTTTTGTTTTAGAGGTTGCTATTCAGGATGTAAGGGGGGGGGGGGTGCATGGGAGACTATCCTTGAGTATAGGGAATTATTGTGGCAGATCACCCTAGATGCAAGCAGGACCCCCGGATTAAATTAAAACATCTCAATAGCACCTCTACTAAAACTCAGGTTTGCCAAGCTATAATAAACTTTTGAAACAAACACATTTACTTACATTTCTTTTTCAAATGCACTTTTCTTACTAGTATAAATATGTATTTTTATTATTAATTTTTACAAACATACTATTGAGTTATTATATTGACATTATATGAGTGATTGCATGAACAGTTTTTATTTTTACCATTGTTTTTAGGATGTAATTAGGATATTCAGACACCAGGAGACAGCACTTGGAATTTTAAATGTCTTTTTAAATTTTATTTTGTGATTTTATTGGTCATTTTTTGATTGGGGGAACTAGTTAATGGGCCTTTGTTATGTAATTTATTATTCTGATGAAGTTTTTGTGAACGAAAACGTATTTGGAGTGTTATCAGCGTTTTGGTGTTTTGCTCATCTACTTTTTTGTGCCATTAAACCTTAAAGAAATTGTGAACCTGAGTGCTTCCTTCCAGCCTGTTTTTCATTTGTATATTTACCTTACTCTGCATTACCATCAGTGTCATGTGGGTGTACTGGTACAATATGACCTTGTGCCACCATGTTGGGTATTATACATATGCAAGGCATATACACACGGTGCTGGCAAATGACTTGATCCCATCACTGATTATTTTATACTTGTGTGTTGAGCATTACCCAATAATTTGTTTGCTTTCTTCCTATGCACAGGCTGGCAGTCCTTAACTGTCATTACTCATACATATCCCGTTACTTACATAATATTCTATTTTATTGGTGTGTGTATGTGCAATGACATTTCTTTTTTGACTGGAACATGTTATTCCATTGCATGTTACACATATACATTGTAAATCTGACAACCCATCTGTGTGGTCTCTGACATGGTATATATCTTTGACATACATATTTTGTATGACTGTTCTACAATTTGAAACATCTCAGCATAGACTTGCTCATAGGAACATATGTATTTTTGCATTACACCAAGGATGGTATACATCCCTAACCTTTTTGCCCATTTTCCTACACCCACATTGTATAGTCTGAATGTGTGCTGCCTGTGTACCTTAACTCTCCATTATGTTTATTTCCAACCTTTATCTGACATGTATTTTGTTATTTCTTATATTATTGTACATGCTGTTTCACACTTCTCCTTCTCTTTTCCTGTCTTTTATATTCCTTCTATTCTCAAAAATAATGGGGCCTATTGCCACCAAAAAAGTTACCCATGCCCCTCTCACGCTCCCTCAGACCTTCCTATTTCATCATACCTCTTGTGTGTTATGTTTTTCATCCTCACCCCATCTGCTTTTCTATCCCCCTATTTCCTTCAGTATGTGCATTTCTTGTGTTTCCCACACATGTCCAGAGCCCATTGTTAGCCACTGTTTGCTATGGTGAAAGTGGCTGTGATTGCCCTATGCCTTAATTACTTAATTGTTTTATTAGAAATTTTGCAGATTATGTCAGATGCCACAAATTCTGATGACTATATTTCCCTATGAACTACAATGATATCTGTAATTCTGTGTGGATATTTGTCACATTTCAGACAGTTTGCTGCACATTTCTATTCTTTTAGTAATTTTCATTGATTACAGTCATTTGCATTGAGCTTGTATAATTTTTGCATAGGTACATTGGTAATGCAGATTCATATCTCAATTCATGAGCAACTTTTCTAGACATACAGATCTGACGTAACTTCTTGAGGTTGCGCAAATGTTGCTGGTTACATGTGCTTTGAAATTAGTTATTCTCTGTACATTGAGGCATATTTGCATATTACTTGGTTATCCATAGCTTTTGAGTGGAATTTGGCCCACTGCACCAGATTCTGCAAACTTTATGGAATCCAACCCATGATACAGTGGTATATCTTTAAAAATCAAGCTATCCCATAATGATTTAATGTTGTTGTGCTAGTTGCTGGAGATATGAGATGAAACTGATATCTATCTTTCTGTTATGCTGCCATTTTGTGAGTTAACAAAGTTGCATCTTTTTCACATTTCTGAAAAAGATGATTGCGTAACCACTGTTATGCATTACGACATGAGGTCTGAGCTAGGATCTGAGTAAAATAACCAAAAACAAAATTTCATATTAGGAAACAATGCCAAATAGTCAAGTGAATGCCGCGAAGATCAGACAAAGCCAATTTTACAAGAAATGTCTGTTCTACTTCACAACATAGTTGGGTCACTGAATATCGGTCATTTAATCCTAAATAACCAAATTATTATGGAATTTGTTAAAGTTTAACCCACTGGCACTGTCCAAAATTCTGAAGCTATTTGCCTGGCCAACATGGTGGCAGAAGTTTACACATTTCAAAACTGTAGCCAGACTGGATAAAGAAGGTGAAGAAATCCAGATAAACACTTTATGTTATGAGCAAAGCAATGGAAGCATCTTGCAGATGGTGGTTTCATTTTCTGAGGGTGTATGTTATGTATGAGTCATTAATAAGTAAGGTTAATGGGCATCTTTTTTTCAAAAAAAATATTATTCAGGAAATGGCATGCTTTCACAGATATCTTCAAGCTAAATATAGTTCTGTTTAAGCTTTTGTCAGGGGACTTGTATGAGCTGTCAGGAAATCTGGGGCTTGACCAGGCAACAGATGAACAGATTGGAGAGAAAAATGTGATTTGACAGGCTGGTACTGAATTCTCTAAAAAGTTACAGCTAGGAGTGAATTTAATTGTGGAAAAAGGAATTCAGATTGGTAAACAGGCTGAGCTGATAATGAGATAAAATACTGCTATGAATGCAGGAAATATGTGTGTTGGTGTGCGTGTGAAGTAAAAAGAAAATTTCAAATTGAGAAAAAGTACGATACTGGCCACAATAAATATGTGCAGAGAAGCAGAGGGAATGCTAGCTCAGCAAATGCACAACATGCAGCCATTTGTCCATGAGTCAGAGTAGTATACGGAATATGGCAGAAGGTGACATCAGCAAATGCACAACATGCAACCATTTGTCCATGAGTCAGAGTAGTATGCTGAATATGGCAGAAGGTGACATCAGCAAATGCACAACATGCAACCATTTGTCCATGAGTCAGAGTAGTATACGGAATATGGCAGAAGGTGATGTCAGCAAATGCACAACATGCAACCATTTGTCCATGAGTCAGAGTAGTATGCTGAATATGGCAGAAAGTGACATGACAGCAAATGCACAACATGCAACCATTTGTACATGAGTCAGAGTAGTATGCTGAATATGGCAGAAGGTGACATGACAGCAAATGCACAACATGTAACCATTTGTCCACGAGTCAGAGTAGTATGCTGAATATGGCAGAAAGTGACATGACAGCAAATGCACAACATGCAACCATTTGTACATGAGTCAGAGTAGTATGCTGAATATGGCAGAAGGTGACATGTCAGCAAATGCACAACATGCAACCATTTGGGCATCAGTCAGAGTAGTATGCTGAATATGGCAGAAGGTGACATGTCAGCAAATGCACAACATGCAACCATTTGGACATCAGTCAGAGTAGTATGCTGAATATGGCAGAAGGTGACATGTTGCTGTTGTTTGTAAAGCTAATACTGTGAAGGAAGTAGCTACTGAGAATAAGGCTGAGAAAGGTGTTCAGAAGGCATTTTCCAAGGTTCAATGACTGTTACTCCAAATACTGAAATCAGACCAAGAAGTCATGGAGCTCATTAAGCTTTAAGATTCATTCACTGGCACATGTTACTGAAGTATCAAATGCTCCTTATACGAGCATCTCAAACTGTCCACACTTGCACAAATAAAAAAAAGATGTAGAAATGCGTATCCCTGAAGCCAAACTCAAGTGCATTGGTTGATTTCTAGCCATGAATGAGTGGAAGGGGCACAGGTACAAATTCTAGGTTTATATTTTGGAAGGTGTTATATAAATATTTGACATTGTAAAACCATGTTACACACAACTTACCTTTGCCCCTGAACTCATTTATATACCTGAGTGTTGCTCTTCCCTGAAAAATATCATTGAACCTTACATCCCATCCAAAAATCTACACTCTAACAACAAACACCTACTTAAAGTATCAAAACCTAGTAAAAGAGCAGATAGCTGCCTCTATTCCCATTCCATAACTAAGCTGTGAAATGCCCTCCCATCATCAGTTACAGAATTAGACAACATAATCTCCTTTAAAAGAAAACTAAAACAACATCTCACTGATAACCCCAGCTGCACATGCAAAACATATCCATAGCCTCCTTAATCTAACAAAACTATTTCACATGGCAAATATACTTGTGTATATGAAATACTGTTACGCCATATGAGTTATCCCTAATCTTTAGTATCCTAGTCCACACATCTATACAACTATCTTAACACATTTTCTCTTCTCTGTCACTTTCTATTTTAATACTACCATTAAATATATGTCACCTATAATCTACTTAGGGTGCTGCGGTAGCATTGTCGCCTCACAGTTAGACGTTGCCCATTCGATCCTCAGTTAGAGCGTCTTCTGTGTGACAACATGCATGAATGGGCATTCCTTCATTGAAGGTTGTGCGTTAGGCCCAGCAAGCCAGCACATAAAACTCTACTGCCAATCATTAGCGGACCGGAGTTCTGCTGTGGCGACCCCTAACCGGGAAAAAGCCGAAAGACACAAACAAACCTATAATCTACTTATTCCCACTACCTAGCTATAAGAGTCTAACCATATCTGTCTTACCTTTAAGTTTAACTCTCTAATTCTATATTTCCCTTTTCATACCCCCCCAAAAAAAGTTGAGCTGTATTGTTAAATATTTCGAACTCTATAATTTTCCTACATGTTAATGTTCAATTGTCACTGTATTGTGCCTTTTTACAACATATTTGCTGTTTAGACAGTTTTCTGTATTATTTCACTTGCTTTATAATCATAATTTTGTTTTCTTACAAATTCATGTAATGATTTTCATGTAATTTGGGGCTTTTCTCCCCGGGCCCCCACTGAAAATGGGTCTCAAGCCCAGTGGACTTTCCCGTTCAAAAAATGTCAATAAATAAATGAATAAATAAATAAATAAATAAAATTTTATGTAAGTTGGGAATTATTGCAAGAATAAATTAAATACATTTTGACAAAACCAATGACCGGTCCAGGTGGGTGAATCTTTGAATTAAAGGAGTGTTAGGAACACTAGGGGCAGAGACCTAAGGCTTTGGATTGAGCAAGTGCTTCTGGAAGTGTTGTGAATCCCAGATCATCTTATCCCCATTGTGGAGAGGACTTATAAGGTGAGGAATGAGGAAGAGAAAGCAGGCACACAGCAGCTCCAAATCATGTATTGGTCACCATGCATTCTGCATGGACTAGAACTGGATTATTTATAGCAGTCAAAACCATCAAGGACTCATCTGGGGTAAAGCAAGTTGTTTTTTCACAGCAGACTATTCATAGCACTTGTTTGGAGCAAATTCTCAGATGGAAGAATGAATTAGCTGATCTAAGTCTTCTAACATTTTTGCTCCATCCAGCCATTTTAGCTGTTGAAAGTGAAGGAAAGAAGGTGTTTCTACATAAAGTAGAAGAACCAAAGGAGTTTCTGTAAAAATGGAAAGCACGGTGCGTTTCACTGGAGTTGGGGGAGGAGGACTGAAAGAGCAGCTTCCTGGAAAATAAATGGAGTAAGACTTGATAAAGACAAAAAAAAAAGGTGACCATCATCTAGAATGAGGTCACCAATGAAAAAGATGGTGATCACAGAAAAATCCCCTTCTAATGCTGGCCAAGTGCCAGAACAGATTAACTGGATGACAGAAGAGAACTCTCCATGCATATGAGAAAGGCGATCTATGAAGGTTAAGCAATGACTGATGTGTTCTGTAACTTTACCATATGACAGACATTTTGTAAGTTCAATCTATTTTGTTTTCCCTTTATTTACTACTAATAATGCTTACTTATGTTTTTTGAGCATCTCTTTTCATTGGTGAAAGGTCTTGTATTTGTCTGAGAGGTATGTATGCTCCTGATACATTAATGATATTACTGAACCAATACGATACAAATCAATTTCTTTCTTATCCTCACTCTAGGTGGGTGTTTCCCAGAAGACATCCTGGGGATGGTGAGGGCAAGGTGTGAAGGCAAGATTATTGTAGTGATATGATACAACTTTATTTAAATGCTTAGCCTGTTGAATTATGAATCAGTTTAAGTTGTCATACCTGTCTAATTAAAGAGTTGGATCAATTTATTTGTCCCTTTTTTACAGCGGTATTATATGTATACTGCTTGCAGTGAGAAGAAGGTGGAGTTACTTAGCGATAGTCACTTTTCCTTTTAGCGTGCACTGCACTGTTGTCAGAACAGGTGGAGGTGCTTCTGGGAGTACTGGGAGGAGGGTATCTTTTTCTTCAGCCTTTTATTTTTAGTGGTTGAGGTTAACATAATAGTTAAGCTGTTTACCTTACAGACACAGGGTACAAGGTTTGATTCTTACCTTTGGGTAACATGACTAGACTTACAAAGGCCTTATGGAGTGATTAGCCTAGTAAGTACTTATAAGGCCATGAACCTGTAGATGACAGTGAATAAACTTAGTAAGGGGGAGGGGGCTCACAGTCAAAGAAATAAATTGCAAAATGAGACACAAATGAAGACAGAATGTCAGGGGTGGCCTACTGTTTACAACTTGGAA
This sequence comes from Protopterus annectens, assembly GCF_019279795.1. NCBI lineage: Eukaryota > Metazoa > Chordata > Ceratodontiformes > Protopteridae > Protopterus > Protopterus annectens. The sequence continues at coordinate 415,747,643 of NC_056744.1, read as the reverse complement.
TAGGGTGGGAGCTTGCATCCTATAAAGATAAAAGAATTTTACAGAAACTGGAAAGGGTATAGCGTCAGGTCAGTTGCTGGCAGGAAATGAAGCTGAAGTTAAGGAAGTTGATAAGTTTAAGTCAAATGATTTCCCCTGAATATATGCTGGCCATAAAGCAGGTGGGGGTAGTAAATGAGCTATGATTTTATTTAATAAATTATTGACAATTACTATAGAGAGGTTTACAATAAGTGACAAGGACACATGGATCATTTGGAAAGGGTATCTACTAAGGAATAGGTAGTTGATAGGCAACATTTATACCCCTAATAATAATGATCCTGAATTTTTCTGCACATTTATCTTATTGTATTGGAAAGGGAATTGGTGTAGGTGGATATGGCAATCTTTAATGGAAGATTTTAGGCTAGTTTTATTAAATTATCACTTCTGACATAGGCTCTTTTATATTTATACAAAAGTAATCGAACTGTATTAACAAATTAATCTATATATATGGGATCCATTCAAGTGATCGAAGTTTCAGAATTTCGAATTACATATAGCCGAAACCATATGAGTGAAGTTTTAAAACTCTTTACACCAAATGGAGATCTCCATACAGCGTGGAATGGGAATATTCCCTTTTCCTCACTGTAGTGTGATCTCGGAGTTGGTATATATTAATAGCAGGAGATGTGGGGGTAAATGTGTTTTAATTTGTTTTTTTTTTTTTTGAATGTTCGAAGTTACAAAACTTCTATCATATGGTTCCAGCCATATGAGATTCAAAGTTTTGTAATTTCGATCATTCAAAGTAGACCCATATATAAATATATATATATATATATATATATATATATATATATATATATATATATATATATGTATATATGTGTGTGTATATATGCATATATCATATAACCTAAGCAACATTACATGAATTAATTCAATTCCTACCCCTTTTTTAAACAAGAAACATATTTATTAAACGATCATTTACAACATAAGCAATCATACATTTATGTAAATGAAAACAAACCACATCAACACAATCCTAGTTGCAAGCATTTTACATCACAAGCCATACTGACACACTCTGAGTTGCAAACAGGGTTCCTATCACATAGTCGAACTTTTTCAAGTTTGGACCTCATATGTTCGAGACCTTAAGTTCGAATTTGTAAAAGTTTGAGCGTTTGAATGGAAATCTCCATAAGTGGAGGTTTCCATTTTGTTCAATGGAGTGTGATCTCGGAGTTGGTATAATTAAGTAGCGGGGGTGTGGGGGGTGCAAGGTGGCTTGCTCCCCTGCTTAAAACAGTTTATTTTGTTTTCCGTTGTTTTTTTTTTTTTATCCATAGTCGAAGTTTTGTAACTTTGAACATAATGGTTCGAACATTACGTGTTCGAAGCTATAAGACTTCTAGTATGTGATATAGACCCTTGCAAACATTATACATCACTTGGTAAAGATAATAGAATGGGAAGATGCCAATAATTTATTTGGACATCAGGTTAGAGATTGCATTCCCTATCAAGGATTATCAGCATTTAGTCAAAGAGAAAGAAATAGTGGGGTAATAAACAAAAAGACCAGCACTGGTAGAGTTTTTAGTAGAATCTAAAACAGAAGCTGCTATTAAAAAAAAATAATTAGTAGAGCATATAAAATATTGCATGGTTTTAAGCTAGTTTTAGATACCAGAGTGGATAGGTAATTTGGGAAAAATGAGTCACCTATAAAGCGCATCAAGTAGTTAAGGACTGGTTAAGGAGATGGGTGGACAGTTCGAGAGAGACACATGCCCAGAAAATTGCACTCACTTTTTTCAGGGTTCTTAAGGAGGTAGGTGACTAGATTTGATTTTACTCCCTCAGGAAAGGCTGAAATAAATGACTGAGGTAGAGATACCTGAATCTATCTGATCATGCACTGGTTTTACTTCAAGTTATGGAGCTGAAAAGATTTGAGAATGAAAGGGAGAAGATGGGCCCACTATAAATGAAAGGGGGAACAACAGAAGAGACTAAAATAAATCCTTTTAAATGTGTTGCATGGCAATAAAGAAGACAGTGTGATTTAGAACTGTTTGGTGGGTTGCAAATCAATGTTATGATGGGAACTGATGCAACAAGATGATAAGAACAGAAAGCAGAAGCAGGGCCTGCGTACAATAAAACAACCCGGCTTAGAGTGGAGAAGCAGAAAATACAGCAGGGAAAACTGTTACAGAAGAAGAAGAGGGCAAAACAGAAAATCGTGAGGTGGAAATTAATATACTAGATATAACGAAGATTGAAACAGAATTCAGGTACTGCACACTGGTTAACTGGATAGTTATCAGTGTCACAAACTGTGATAGCTAGTTCTGGAGAGGATTGGGAGCATTTCTTGTGATGGCGTGGTTTGTGCTGGCAGGAAACAACTAACAAAAAAGAAAAGTCATTGTCAAGTTCAATAGCAGCAGCTTTCACAGAGACAAGAACCAGCTAATTCAACTAAACAAGAAACTAAGAGTTCCAATAAGGTCCAACAAGGCTAATTAAGTGATCATCATAGGCTCTCAGGCTAAGGACAATCACAAGACATTTATCAGCTTTGTCAGGAACCTTAAAGGTAGAACACAGCAGTGTGTAGAACTGGTGGTTAATGACAGAACCTTCACTCACCAGGGTGACATAGCAAATCTTCTAGCTGATAAATTTAGCTTTAACTTTCTCCCACTACCCCCTTGTGAAATCCCTTCTAACATATCCCCCCAGCTATCAACAGCGAGCAGGTCCTGGTGGAGTACACTACGGCCAAAAATGCTAGTTTAGAGGGCCCGACAATAACCCGGTGGCCTCATAAATAGCTTCAGCCATGACCTAGCATGACCACTAGATGCAATCTTTAACTTCAGCCTCAAAATAAGTTATATACCAAGTGAATGGCTGGCAGAAATAGTGACTCCTCTCCACAAGGGTGGACCATCAACCATCCCTGGGAACTACAGACCCATCAGTCTGACAAGTCTAATGTGCAAAGTCATGAAACAAATTATCATTGAAATAATCAACAAGGACATTGGCAACCAACATACACAGTATCCATCCCAAGTTTAGCTTTGTCAAGGGAAAGTCTTGCTTACTCATCCTGCTAGATATCTTTGAGTGTGTCACCAAGGCTATGGATGAGGGAAAAACAGTGCACACTGCCAAAACTGCCTACCTCAACCTTGCTAAGGCATTCCATAAATGCGTCATGCAGGTATTGTTAACAAAATGTGAGAACGAGGCATAAATCCCTACATAAGTCACTGGATTGTTGGCTGTCTAATATATAGGAGCCAAGAAATCAGGACTGGTGAGACTACTTCCACCAGAGGAACAGTCACCAGTGGAGTACCCCAGAGCTCTGTGTTGGGCCCACTCCTGTTTGGCATCTATTTCTCAGAAGTCAAGGTTAGTGTTGAAGGCCTCTGGCTCACCAAGTTCACAGATGGCTGTAAACTGGGAGCTATTGTAGATTCCCCATGATACCAACATCATACAAGAGGGTCTAACATAAGCAAATTATTGGTGCCAGAGCCACTAATTAAAACTCAATGTGAAATTATAGTGCCCTTTGAGAAGTCATCAACCCAAACTAACTACTCCATTTATAAAACTCCCCTATGAGCTGGCCCAGTAGTTAGGGATGTGAGAACATATGTAGATAGTAGTTTGGCCTTCAACCAACACATGGCCAAGATAGTAAGAAAATTATTATGTGTTGCCAAAATCATAAGCAAGGGTATGATATCTAGGTCCAAGGAAGTTATAGTACCACTATATTCAGCCCTTATTAGACCCATCTTCAAATACAATGCCCCCTTCGGCATATACCTTACCATGCACCAAGAACAGTTGGAATGCCCTCAAAGGTTTCTCACTAGGAAAATCCAGGGTACCAATACCCTGTACTACATGGTTTGCTATTAGATTTCCAATACTGCTTCAGTCAACTCTCATGTGATCGAAAGGTAGTTTTCAAGTGGGCAGAATGCCGAACCAGAAAACATCGACTACACTACAGTGAATGTGTAGTGCAATTTGATTTCCTGAGTTTGGCATTGTGTAGTGATATTGTGGTTCAGTGAGGAACAGGGAATTAACCCATTCCCTCACTGTAATTTGATCTTGGAGTTGGCATATATAATTTTCAGGGGGTGTGGGTTGTGCAGGGGGGCTTGCCCCCTGCAAAATAGTAAAATACACATACCGTTGACTGTGGAAAGTTATGGTACGGTAAGCTGCATTGCATGGGTGACTGATGTCACCTCCTACTATGTAGAATACATCAAACTCTGGTAGTCAATGTATTCCATTTTGAGTTTGCTGTGTATCCGATGGTACTGATTCGTCTTTCCAGGTCGATGTTTTGACTGGTCGACCGAAGCAGTTTCGGGAATGTAATAATAAACCGTACTACACAGATCACCTCAATGCCCAGTCTCTTTACTCATTCTCCTACAGTTTACTGAGAGGTGATCTTTGCCTGGCATATAAGGCACCCTCAGACCCAGCTCTGATGGAACTCTTGCACATCCACAAAACAAACAGCACCATGAACACTAGATCTAAGGACCTGAACTTTGCCTGTGACATAAATAAAAAATTCTGGTGAGATGTATATGTGTCTCAAAGGATCCCAACACTATGGAAAAGCCTCCCCATCCACGTGAAGTGGAGTTCTTTCTAACCTTGATCATCGGATGGGAAATTGTAAATTCACTCCCAGTCTGATCCCCATGTCACTAATGGACAAAGGCCAATAGTAAGTTAACTAAACCCAAACTAACATGCCCCCCACATAACCTTTAATTACCTCCTTATAAAATACCCCATCATATAGGCACCAAATGTACTTGAGGACAAAATTGAGTTGGATTGCACGGCTAGGCTTATAAAGACCCTGGTAATCAATAGCCTATGAATCTATGAAAGGCAAATAATGTTTAAGATAAATAAAGAGGCACAGTATTGTTTTCTTTACTTCAAGTTCAGTAATTGAAAGGAAAAGACAGTCAGGTGGCTGAATTTTATTAGACGTCACAAGCTATAACAGGTAATAATACAGATACTTAAAAGAATGGATTTTGTCCCTAGAGATAGCTCAGACTTTAAAGGACAGACAATCGGGAATCCAGACTAAAGTTACAGGGAAAGATTAGTTGTCTGTCCATTAACAGACATGCCAAGACAGGTTCTGTCCTAACCTGACCTTAACACACCTTACACTGCTCAGAGAAAACTACATTCAGTTATCAAGACAGTGACACACAAGGAATCTAACCTACCTTTGAGCTGTCCAGATTTTCACAGAATGTCAGATTTGTGCCTCATAATTTTAGTTTGTCCCTCATAAAATGTGTAGTTTTCTGGTAAATTAGTGAAGACTGAAGTCACTAAATAATGGCAAACATTTAAGTTTCAGACTTTGTATCCTTCTAAAATGCATGCTAATACAACTAGCAACTTACTAAGTTTAAAAGAGCAATATTTAAAATCAGTCCTTATTTTTGGGCCTTTGTTCCTCCCCCACTATTTTAGGCCTTGGCCAGATTTCTGATACTAAGAGGGTGAGAGGTATAGAAGAACTTTACAGTCTGTCAGCAGGTGTGAATATTTTCTAAATCTTGTCTTTTACCACAAGTGATCATTTCACTTCAAAACTAACATCCAATCTCCAGAACCAGTAGTGGACACCAGAGAAGCTAAAGATTCAGTGGCAGACTATGACGCAAGTGAAAATACCACAACACTGCCTTCAAAATTACCCCCCACAAACATTTAAAAAAACAGATGATTCAAGCAGGACTGGATATTTCTTTGTAGTCTCCTAGAACAGATGCACTGTCTACATATCATAATGCTCAGATTACAAACACGGTTGAAGGAGTTCATGATACATCAAACAAAAGCAGCGGTATTTGGAGTTACATGCTATTTGTTTCATTAACAATTAGCATAGGGTTTCTGAGAGTAAGATGATGAATCCTTGGAAAAGTAGATGCCTGTGGTATGTTGGTAAAGACAAACTGCTGAACAGCTTAATCTTGCATCATGTTAAAAGTGCAAATTATGTTTTCTCAACAGGATATGCCAAAAAGCTGCACAGAGCATCATCTGAAAGGATAGCTAAGTGCTTGAAATGGCTTTTCTCAGAGACCACATGAAATGGAATCATGCATACACCCATGTCAGTTTATTATTACTGGGCATGAAGTAAAGAAAATGCCTTTTTTAATGCACAAAATGCAGAAAATGGTCTTGCTTGAACATATACAAATAACTGCCACACTGCACATGTGCCATCTCACCACCCTACTAAACCCTGGGAAATGCAGGATCACTTCCTCCTTCCAAGCTGAAGTCAGATCTTTATTCCACAGAGGGGACTTCTGAATTGAGGTAAACACTTATAAAGCTGATAGACTGCAGTGGTGGTGCTGTGGTTGCGTTGTCGCCTCACAGTAAGACTTTGTCCTGTTCGATTCTCAGCTAAAGTGGAGACATGCGTGAATGGGCGTACCTTCATTGAAGGTTGTGCATCAGAGCTGGCAACTCGGCACATAAAAATCTACTGCCAATCATTAGCGGACCGGAGTTCCGCTGTGGCGACCCCTAACCGGGAAAAGCCGTAAGACACAACAACAACTTATAAAGCTTATACAGATATATGAATTTTCATCAGTCAACGTGTTCACATGGGGTGTCTCTTTACATCACATAGTTTATTATCACTGTTATTATTATTATTATTACTACTGTTAATATATGTTGTGACCCCTATGACTTTATTAGGCGATTTATAAAACGCAGTCTAACCGTATTGTTTCAGCACATCAGATATGTAGCTCCCAGTTCCTGAAATGTGGTACTTTCTCCCTGAAGCACTGTGATGCAAATTTCACAGGTGCTTTTGTGATGTGTGGTTAGATAGAGGTACCTTTAAATAGCTGTGTTATGCAAAAGCAATCTGTAGTAGAATCTACATGCCAACAGTACTACAGGTATTGGACCCATTCTGGACATGCTGGGAAAGTCACCCTAATTTTTATGTTACAGTATAAATTTGTTAGCAAGACATCAGTGTCAAAAAATGAAGATCACATGAGCTAATATGTCACAATAATGCTTACATTGAACTGAGGTGTGATACAGAAACCATTAAAGATCATTGGTCTCTACGTGTGTGTGTGTGTGTGTGTGTGTGTGTGTGTGTGTGTGTGTGTGTGTGTGTGTGTGTGTGTGTGTGTGTGTGTGTGTGTGTGTGTGTGTGTGTGTGTGTGTGTGTGTGTGTGTGTGTGTGTGTGTGTGTGTGTGTGTGTGTGTGTGTGTGTGTGTGTGTGTGCGCACACACGTGTGTATCAGTGGGTGTCTGTGTGTGTTTCTTTGAAAATATTACTTACTATCAAAAGCAATTACCATGGATAAACAGGCACTGGAAGACACTGGTTTATAGAGACAGTGCTGAAACACAGTCCTAGGGTGCTTGCCCAATGACTCAGCTCCATAAGTGGACTGTGTACAGACTAGTCTGTGTAATGATGTTGGAAGGCCATAACTAAGCCAGCAGTCTGTATCTCCTTGGGCAAGGTTGTATTTTGTTAATTAAAAAAATGAAATAGTTTTGCATATTTTTTTTGCTACTTATCTCACTCTTGATTGGTACTGGTGGTGTTCAGTCCCCACTGGTGGCAGCCATCCTGATGTCAGAGTTGGAGCATACTGCCATCTGGAGGTCACAGTAGTGGCAGTAGTATCATCACCCTCATAACACTGGCCGCAGTGGTCACATCACCCCTTTATGCCATCCTCTCAGCAGTATCCTCAGTTGAAGTTAACATTTCACACTAGTGTTGAGGACAGCCTGGGGAATAGCCCTACCATTCCCACAATCAATCAACAGTTTGGGCAATGCCCCCATCATCCCCACAATTGATGAATAGTTTGCCCAATACCTCCACCATCCCCACAATCATTGAATAGTTTCAGCAGTACCCCCGCCATCCCCACAATCAATGAATAGGTTGCCAGAACATCTTAAAGGTCATTCAAAAGTTATTCTCCATGGAATTACCAACCTCCTTGCACAACCAAAGTATTAGTTGCTTTTTTGGGCTTTTTGGCAATTATGGTAAGAATCTAGAAGTCCATAGTAGCTTTGTATGGAAATCCTTTTTTCTTTAACATTAGCAACTCTGTTTTTCAGCAGTGGACCATAGGATTAATGATATGACAACTGCAAACACTTCTGTCCCTGCCTCCTTGCTGCCACCTCATCTACTGAGGCCTAGAACAGTGACTACTCATAATCCACATAGTCAACATCCACTGGTATATGGGAGAAGCTTTTTTGGAGATGAGAGTTACTTATGACACACAAGTTTTGGTTGGGCATTCTCAAGGCACTGGCAATGTATGTTTAGATTTCCTAGTTCTGTCAAACCATTAGTCTGGAGATCTGACTCAACTCACCACCAAAAGACCATCAAGTGACAACTCAAGACCTCTATTGACCTAAGTGTCCTGGTATCCAAAATGCATGTTATCAAGTCTGATGACATGAATACAAAGGCAGTCATTGGCCACTGATACAATATGTTTTAGTAGCAAGTAAATTTATGAGGAGTCTTCTTCTACTCAAAAATTGCATTTGTTAGGGACAATCCATGACCAGCACCGAAGTCTAAAAAGTAATTGTTCACTTGGGTTCAGATCACATAAGCCATTTTCACAATCATGTCCCTAATTTCTACATCATACATGCACTCAAGTCCTTACACCCCAAGTATACATATGACTGAGTCATAGTTCACAAGGGTGTACATGACTTGAGATGTACCTCCCTTGACTATGGGAAGAACAACATGATGGAACTTCCAGAATATGCATATGAGGCAGGTATGAATGTAGCCTTGAGCAACATTCTTCTGACCCCAAGAATGATGTCACAATATTACCAATACAGTACTGACCTCAACTACTGACTTAGCTTCTGGTGTCATTTAAAGGGGATACAATATATGTCACCCTGAGAGAAGATGGTAGACAGCCTTAAGTGCTTTTCCAAGGATGGCCTGCATCTGTCTGAGAAATACCTTTTTTTATATTGGCTAAATCTTTGTCCATTCTCATAGTGCCTTTTTAGGCAATGCCAGTATTCTAAAGCTTCTAACACAATCCGGGTAACATAAAGGCATTGCTGCTCAATGTTAGGAGTCTTACCAAAAAAAGTAAAATAAAATAATCTACTCCCTACAAGTAATCCTTACCCTGGAAAACAATGTTGTATGCATTGCTATGGAGACCTAGTTCTAGACCAGTGAGAGCTCTCCATCAGTGCAGGGTTTTAATGCCTACCACATGTTCCGACCTGCCACAGTAGATGAGGGCAGTAAATGAGGCAGTGTCTCCATATTATTACAAAATAATTCACCTCATAGGTTCATAGGTGTGTACTAGGCTAATGGCTCTGGAGCCTTTAGAAGCCTAGCCCATAGGATTACCCTGGCATATTGCCACCTGACCTTAGTTCCCAGTGCCGGGGTGAATTTTCTATTTCCCATCCACTCATCAAGATTTTTCTTGAAGTCGGCCAGTGAGCCGCTCCACTTGACATGTATGGGAAGTATATTCCATAGCATGGGCAGTCTCTGGGTTATGAACCTGTCCCTCCAGCTTGTTCTGTTGATTGTGGCAATGAGGCTGAGTTCTCTGGAGCATGTAGTGTGGAGGTATTGAGATTTCTTTAGATGTAGCATTTCTAAAAGAGCTGGGTCAGACATGGCTTTGTAAGTGAAGCAGAGATCACATCAATGTAGGTGATATGAGACAGAGAATAGTTAGAGTTTTTTGAGTCTGTCCATATATGACAAGTGTTTAAGGCCTAAGATCCTTTTTGTGAGGTATTTTTGTGGCCTCTCCAGTTGTTGTAGGTGCCTAGTGAGGTACATGCCAAATGGGGCATTGTAGTCGATGATTGGCCTAATGAGGGAAGAGTAGCGAGAGACAATGACCTCTTTCTAACTAGATGCAAAAACCTTGGTAATGAGATATGCCACATAGAAGGACTTTCTGACCACAGTGGCAATGTGGTGGTCAAAAGAGAGGTTGCAGTCAACCTGTGTTCCCAGATCTCTTATGAAATCTTCTGTATTTAGTGGACTACCATCGATATGGTAATTCATGGGAACTGGGTTTTTCCCAAAGGGGATGACGACACATTTTTTGGCACTGAGCTTAAGGCCATGGTTCTGACACCATTCATTGGTCTCAGTGAGTCCTTTCTGTAGGATGTCAACATCACTTGGAGAGTTAATTATGGCTCGCAACTTGCAATTGTCTGTGAACTTTGTCAGCCAGAGTCCCTTTGTGTTGGCCTGGACTTCAGAGAAGTAGATACCAAACGTGGGAAGACCCAGGAGCAAACCCTGTGGGACTCCACAGGTGACTGGTCGACAGTCTGACTTGGAGTCAGCTACTTTCACACTGTGGGTTCTATCTGTGAGGTAGTTTGCAACCCACCTAGTGATATAGGGGTTGATGCCTAGCTTAGTGAGTTTTTCTGTGATTCCTGAGTGGGGAATGGTATCGAAGGCCTTGGCCAGCTCAAGGTAGCGTGTATGAATCACCTTGCCTTCATTCACAGCTCTGGTGACTGACTCAAAGAAGTTGACCAGGTTGAACAGGAATGAACTATCCTTCACAAAAGTTTGGAGGTTCCCTATATCTTTGTTTATTAGGTCCATGATGATGCATTCCATAGCTTTGCATATCAGACTTGTCAGGCTAATGGGGTGATAGTTCCCAGGGTCTGTAGTCGCTCCTCTTTTGTGGAGAGGAATGACAGTACAGTGCACCATTTGGTAGGGACAAAGCCTGAGGTGAAGCTGTGATTAAACAGGGCACACAGGTGAGGTGCCAGTTCACTCTGTAGTTCATGTAGAACACAGCTAGGGATACTGTAAGGTCCCACAGAAGCTGTATTCTTGGCATTGGACAGTGCAGCTTTAACCTGTGCAGCAGTAATACTGGGTGCCTGGCAATCTACTGATATTGTGATTGGTCCTTTGGTGGGGGAGAGAGGGGTAAAGTTGGCACTGAATCTGTCGACCAGTATATTGGCACTATCTGTTGGTTCCATATAGGAGGTGCCATTGTGCAACAGCTCTGAGTAAATCTGGGTATTGCCGTGGAGTTTCTTTACATAACTATAGAAGGCCTTGTGGTTGTCTTTACTATCTGCTGCAAGTCTGTTTTCATAGTTAGCTTTAGAGGATTTGATGAGGAATCTCAACTTTTTTTGAGGCTGATAAGGGAGTTTTTCCAGTCTTGGGACTTCACCTTATTTCGCATCAGTTTACTCCTTCTGTTGTAGTGTTTGTTTATGACAGGGGACCACCAGATTGGCTTCCTTTTTTGAAGGAGAGCATCTTGGTTCTATTGGGTATGGCGAGATCCATGCATTTGTGTATGTGTTCGTACAGGGCATTAGTGTATGATTCAGTGGTCATGCAGCTGTTCTTCAATCGCATGGATGCTGTGAAGTTAGCCATCTCTGTTTTTAGGAGCCCAAAGTTAGCTTTGGAGAAGTTTTTCATGGTGGTTGCCTTTGCGGGTATGGTGGGAGGGATGTGGATTAGCAAGGTGATTAGATTGTGGTCGGATCTAACCAGGGAGAAGTTGACTATTGGTACAGAGCAATGATCACCCCTGTTAGTAATGACCAGGTCAAAGATATTGCTACCTCTAGTGGGGGTAAGAATGAGCTGGTCCAGGGCATTGGAATAACTGAATTCCAGGAAACATTCGGCAAATGTATTGGTACATGAGTATTTTTCCCAGTTAAACAAATGAGCTGGACTGTATGCTAAAACCACACCGTTTATTCATAAAACACAATCCAGTAAAGCGCTTTTCGTTTAGTCCAGTGGCTAAACTTCATCAGACAAATTGCTATACACCATTCCTTTCTTAAATAGCGTGTAAATTACATTTTAACCAATTATTCAATTTATAAATAATCACTAGTTTGTAGTGAATATTCTTGCCTTAAGTTGCGTATCCGCAGTCGTACAGCGGTAGCATTGTTACCTCACAGCAAGAGGTTCTCCTGTTCGATTCTCAGCTGGAGTGCCTTCTGTGTGGAGTCTGCATGTCCTCCCCCCAGTCGAGTGGCCTCCAAAAGACATGCGTAAATGGGCGTGCCTTCGCTGAAGGTTGGGCATTGGGCTGGCAACTTGGCACCATAAAAATCAACTTCCAATCATTAGCGGAGCAGAGTTCCGCTGTGGTGACCCCTAACCGGGAAAAAAGCCGAAAAGACAAACATTCTCGCCTTAAGTTAAAATCATTTAAATACCATATATACATCTAAAACCATGCAAAACAAATTTCTGTCAATAAACCTTTCTAAACATTAATAAGACTTAGACCTTGATTATATATATTAAACATACACCAATATCCAATCCTTAAGAAACTTTTAACTATTGTGTACGACTCTAACAAAAGGAGTTACCTACCATCAGTCATGGAATATAAGGCATATAAAAAACTTGCAGGGCCGAAACTAAAATTATAAATTAAAATCAATAATTCAACATACATAACTAGCCCTATATTGTGCAATATTTTACAAACCTAGAATAAATTAACATTATAGAGACTTCAGAAACATTAATATGTGACAAGAATAATATTATTCAGGCACACAGACAGAGTTATAGTGAACTCTTATCTCAATAAACTTTTAAGTTTTAATTCACATGATATTGAACAAAAATCATTCAATCTTGGTATGAGTAAGAGTTCAACCTTAGTTGCCACATTAATTCCAGTTTTTCAAGTAGTAAACAGGTGGGACCACATTGATTATCTGATCTTACATTATCGATTACTCGGAATTTAAAAGAATGTCCCCTATGCTCCATTGTGTGTCTTGCCAAAGCACTGTCTATTTTGTTCTTCTTTATGTAATAGGTGTGTTCACACACCCTCTCTTTAAATTTACGATCGGTTTTACCAATGTAGAATGCTGGGCACAGTTGGCACTGCACTAAGTACACTATTGATTTCAAATTGCAGTTAAATTTGTCCCTAGTACAAATTGTTTGACCCCTAATAGTAAATTTGGTCCCTGTGTCGATGTGTCTACATTGGTTGCAAGCATCACATCTGTAAGTTCCAGAGTTACGCTTTAAAATGTTTGTTTCTCTCCATTATGTTTTTCAGATTTTGTCCTTTCCTAAATATAATACATGGCTGGTCACCCACCTTGTCTTGTACTTCTTTCTCCATCCTAAATAGCTCCCAGTTTTTACATGATATTTCCTGGGAATCTATATTAAAGGTAATGATTAGGCTAAGGGGGTACTTCTTATATGACTTTATGGTCTCAAAAGTGTGTTCAAAGATGTTTCCTTTTTCGCCATCTGAGTTAGCCCTATTCAACAGTGGTCGCTCTACATAACTAGCTGTATTAGTGCTAATGGTAGCCTTTCCCCTTAACAACATCCTAAACGTTTATCTTAAACAAATGTTCTTACAAAGAGGTTACCCAAATCAATTAGTCACCGAGTTAATTGTTGAGGTTAAAACTAAAACAGATTTGTGGTTACTACAACCCAATTTTAAGGGGAAAGGTTACCATTAGCACTAATAGAGCTAGTTATGTAGAGCAACCACTGTTGATTCCCAGGAAATAAGACAAATATTATATAAAAACTGGGAGCTATTTAGGATGGAGAAAGATATACATTTGTTTTGTATGGTTTTAGATGTAGATATGTTTTTTTAAATGATTTTAACTTAAGGCGAGAATATTCACTTCAAAGTGCTTTACTGGATTGTGTTTTGTGAATAAATGGTGTGGTTTTACCGTACAGTCCAGCTTTTTTGTTTTTCTTCAGTTTTATTTGCGTGTCTCAATTCAGTATTTTTCCCAGTTAATTGAGGGGTAGTTGAAGTCACCCAGTATGAGAGTGTTAGGTTGGACCCTAATATTCTCCAGGGTGCTTAGGAACATGGAGTGTGAGTCTTGGGTCATGGTAGGGGACCTATAGCAAGCTACAACCTGAATCGCTGTCTTACTCAATGTTAGCTGCACCTGAAGTATCTCTGATGCATCATGTTGGGCTACCAGTCTGGAGTTGTGCGCATCCTTTATGAATATGGAAACACCACCGACCTTGGAGCTTCGGTCCAAGTTCTGGGGCCGAAAGGTATGGAATGAGTTATAGCCTGGTAGCGCAGGGGTGCTATCTGCTGCCTTGAACCAGGTCTCTGTTTCAGCACAAATGTCAATGTTCTCCATTTTAAGGAGTGTTTCAAGAGAGTGCATTTTGAGATTTAGACTTCTAGCGTTGAGCAGCATGACCCTCAAATTGCATTTGTTTGTAGCTGTTACGGTGGTAATTTGGTGTTTGGAACACCACCTAAAAAAGGTACAATAGGGGTGGCAAGAGCCTTGGCCAGTATCCAGAAGCCCAGGGGTGACAGATGTAGGCCATCTCTGGCAAAGTATCTAGGTCTGTCAATCATGTCATCCCAGGCAGATAGATACTGGATCCCTTTAGAATGACACCAGAAACTTAGACAATTGTTGAAATCAATAATTTTCTGCTTGCACTGTGGTATCATTCTGGGTGGTGGTAGGAGGCTGCTTAGGGCTAGGGTCATACCCGTCTGGGCTACGTAATCCAAGAGCTCCTCCACGTCTCTTTTCATGTAGACCAGGGAGGTACATCTCAGATCATTCACACCCACATGTACAATGGCAGAGTCATATTTGTACCTGTTGTCGAGGGACCTGAGTGCATGCATTATGTGGCAGATCCTGGCACCTGACAGGCAGCTGACTGTTACTTTCTCCTTATTCAACCTAGTGAGTAGAAAGTCACTGTGCCACACTATTGAGTCGTGTATGACTAGTGTGTTGGGCATGCTGTTTTGCCGTACCGGCTTTGGTTGAGTGGCACACTGTTTAGGAGAGCTATGTGTCTCATGATTAGTGTTGTGTTGTGGTGGTTGGGTGTGTTTCTGCCTTGGAGGTCTCTGCTGTTTGGGTAGAATTCTATTGAGAGCCTCTGCAAAGGTGGGTGTGTGGTTTGTGTTTTTATGTGAGGGCTGTGATGGTGGGAGCTCTGGAGGGCTATGTGTTCCATGTGGTGTGCTGCAGGTGTTGATCTTCTCCTCTTGATGAGCTATTCCCATCTTGCCTGCAGAGTGCATGGCTTCCACTTTTGATATATAAGTGCATCTCTAGCAAGTCTGAGTGTTGGGAGGTAAAAGGAGAGGGTTGTCAGTGTAAATGAGGCAGTTGCTACATTGTGTCAGGATGCCCAAGCTCACCAGGCTAATAGGAGAAAGCACAGGGAACTGACCTTTAGACATGCCTGGAGGGGTGGGCATTAATATAAATACAGAAGCTGCTTCCTTGTAGAAGGTTTAGTGCTGGTAGCACTGTTGTGTGCTACAATAATTGCTGCAAGAAATCTGGTAAAGTGCTAGACTAATAAGCTAATAAAAGTGCAGGAGAGCAGACAACTAGCATATCTAAGGAAAAAATTGAAGAGCACTGCTCAGAAGCTTACAAAAAGTCCTGGATACAGCAAATCTACTCATTAGACAATATAACATCATGGAACTCCTCTACATTCACCGTACTATCAAAATAAACCCTTATCATGTAAATAGCTAAGTATGGGACCCCACTGTTGTGCTCCTCAGTCCATAGCTCCTACCTAAATGGAGTCCCTATGCATTACGCCAAACTCCATTCTCCTAGGTAACTTCACCTACTGCTCTATCAACTGAGAGACTCATAGATCCTCAAACATGTATACCCAGTCTTTTCTGGGCTTGCTCAATACAAACTCTCTGGACAGTCAGTCCCAATCAATAGTGATACCATTGTGGGCTTGGTCTTCACAAATATGGGGCATATTTGCTCCCCACCAGTTGTGACTTCCTGTTAATTAAATTGGACTACAAATCAGTCATATTCCCCTTAATTCAGAAGCAGGAAGTATTTTCCAGAACATCAGGTTTGAAGATGAAGCACTAATCTTTTACAATTGAGTGATGACTTGGCTAAATTATAATTCCCATTCCTACTTTATGTCCCCACAATTTATGCTGCATCCCTTACTGCCAAATTCTATGCACATGTAAATTGCTGTAGAGATGGAGCTGTTCCCTTTTACAGTATATACAACCACATATTTAAACATAAATCCCTGTGGTAGAACTCAAATATAATAAAATAAAAAAATGGATTGCACGCAAAACTCATGCTTAACTCTCATAATGCCAAAATGACGCAAAAATGTTATTGGTAAACTTAACAGTCAACTCCAGTGCCTGATAAAATCAAGCAAAGCCAGATATTAGGTAAAAATAACCAGGTGATGGATAACCACAAAGTTTCTTTAGAAATCTCAGAAACAATGCCAGCATTGCACAGACCTAATAATGACTGATATCACATACTCAGACCCAGAGGACATATCTATTCTACAGGCATTCATATTTAGCTCAAATGCTGTCCCCTTCTCCCCTTCAGTGCTCCCAGATCACATACCAGTATCTACATCCCCCTACAAATCTCCCAAGCACAAGTCCTCAAGACACTATCAAAGCCCAAGAATGCTACTTCTATGGGACTGGATAACATCCCAGGATGTCTCCTGGCATGACAGTGAGAATTAGGTTTGGTTTCCTTTTAGGATCAACTGAACCTCTTTCCCTTTTGAAGGATCTCTCTCCCTCTCCCTCTCTCTCTCTCTCTCTCGGTCTCTCTCTCTCTCTCGGTCTCTCTCTCTCTCTCTCTCTCTCTCTCTCTCTCTCTCTCTCTCTCTCTCTCTCACACTTTCTTTATACAAAAAATGGCACAATACAGAAAGCAGCAATAAAGAATATTATAGCTCTCAGGCATGTTGTCATCTTTCCTTATGCAATATTTCTTGCATCTGTTGTAGCAGGCTTACCTCATAAATGTGTGAATCTCTCTGATTTGTAAGTAAGGCTTGCTCACTCAGTATAGCAGTCTTCTTCCTTATCTGCGAAAAACAGATGTTTGAAAAGAAGTACCCCTAACCTATTCTGATATCTCTAGACAAAAGTCCATGAGCAATAAATGTCCTTAAGAGGGAAGTACAGTTTTTGTGCTTATTTCAAGCTGTTTTTATGAGAAATGTTTTATTCTTAGCACTAATGATTTATCATAATAAAAGATTAAGGCTCAGATATCCCGTATTTTCATTACTGTTCCATAATTTCCCTTGACAGCTCACAATCTCAGGAAAAAAATGTTCAGTTTGTTTGTAATGTTGATTGCTAAATCTTATCACATCCAACATCTGCTAAGTTGTATTACCTACTTTAGGCTGAGATTACCTCTTGAAGTCCATGTGGTTAAACTGTATTTTGTATTTATCATTCTCTTTGAGATGAACATGAATAGGACCCATATTTAGAGCTGAGACTAACACACACAGTAAAACCACCAGTCTGTGGCTTTAGATATATATTTTGAATTAACAACAGTTCATTCATTTTTTACTCAATTAATAATGATTTTTTCAACAAAATGGAGTATTATTACATGTTCCAAAACACATCATATATCAGAGTATTAGCAAGGTCAATGAAGAACATTGCATTGAATAACATATAAATGTAATGAATGTGTAACAATAGTGGTACTAATAATAAATATGCATGGAATAACATATAAATGTAATCAATGCATAACAATAGGGGTACTAAATAAAACAATGCATGGAATAACATGTACATGTAATCAATGCATAACATTAGTGGTACTAATATTAATGCATGCAATAACATATAAATGCAATCAATGTGCAACAATAGTGGTACTTGTAATAATGCATGGAATAAAATACAAATGTAATCAATGTGTAACAATAGTGTTGCTAATAATAACAATGCATAAAATAACATGTAAATGTAATAATTGTTTTACAACAGATAGTGGTACTAATAATAATGCATGGAAAAACATGAAAATGTAATTGACGTGTTACAAAAGTGGTACTAATAATAACAATGCATGGAATAATGTATAAATGTAATCAATGCATAACAATAAAGGTACTAATAGTAAAAATGCGTGGAATAACATATAAATGTAATCAATGCGTAATAATAGTAGTACGAATAATAATGCGTGGAATAACATTTAAATGTAATCATTGCATAACAATAGTGGTACTAATAATAACAATGCATGGAATAACATAGAAATATAATCAACGTGATACAATAGTGGTACAAATAATAACGATGAATGAAATAATGTATAAATGTAATCAATGCATAACAATGGTGGTACTAATAAAATCAATGCATGGAATAACATGTAAATGTAATCAATGCATAACAATAGTGGTACTAATAAAAACAATGCATGGAATAACATGTAAATGTAATCAATGTGTTACAACAGTGGCACTAATAATAATGCATGAAATAACATAGATGTAATCAATGCATAACAACAGTGGTACTAATAATTACAATTCATGGAATAAAATATAAATGTAATCAATGCATAACAATAGTGGTACTAATAATAACGATGCATGAAATAATGTATAAATGTAATCAATGCATAACAATAGTGGTACTAATAAAAACAATGCATGGAATAACATGTAAATGTAATCAATGTGTTACAACAGTGGCACTAATAATAATGCATGCAATAACATAGATGTAATCAATGCATAACAACAGTGGTACTTATAATTACAATTCATGGAAGAAAATATAAATGTAATCGATGCATAATAATAGTGGTACTAATAATAGCAATGCATGGAATAACATATAAATGTAATTGATGCATAAAAATACTGGTACTAATAATAATGCATGGAATAACATAGAAATGTAATCAGTGCGTAACAATAGTGGTACTGATAATAAAGCATGGAATTACATATAAGTGTAATAAATGCTTAACAATCATGGTACTAATAATAACAGTGCATGGAATAAGATATACATGTAATCAATGCATAACAGTAGAGGTACTAATAATAACAATGTATGGATAAAATATAAATGTAATCAATGCATAACAATAGTGGTATTACTAATAACAATGCATGGAATAACATATAAATGTAATAATTGCGTAAAAATAGTGGTACTAATAATAATGTATGGAATAACATAGAAATGTAATCAATGCATAACAATAGTAGAACTAATAATAACAGCACTTGGAATAACATATAAAAGCAATCAATGCGTTACAATAGTGGTACTAATAATAACAATGCATGGAATAACATATAAATGTAATCAATTTATTACAATAGTGGTACTAATCATAACAATGCATGGAATAAC
The DNA here is from genome assembly GCF_019279795.1 of Protopterus annectens. Lineage (NCBI taxonomy): Eukaryota > Metazoa > Chordata > Ceratodontiformes > Protopteridae > Protopterus > Protopterus annectens. The sequence goes on along the minus strand of NC_056744.1, from coordinate 415,728,245 downwards.
ATATAAATGTAATCAATGTGTAACAATACTGATACTAATAATGACAATGCATGGAATAACATATAAATGTGATCAATGCATAACAAAACTGGCAATAGTGAAAACAATGCATGGAATAACATGTAAATGTAATCAATGTATTACAATAGTGGTACTAATCATATCAATGCATGGAATAACATATAAATGTAATCAATGTGTAACAATACTGATACTAATAATAACAATGCATGGAATAACATATAAATGTAATCAATGTGTAACAATACTGATACTAATAATAACAATGCATGGAATAACATATAAATGTGATCAATGCATAACAAAACTGGTACTAGTGAAAACAATGCATGGAATAACATGTAAATGTAATCAATTTGTTACAGTAGTGGTACTAATCATAACAATGTATGGAATAACATATAAATGTAATCAATGCGAAACAGTAGTGGTACTAATAATAATGCATGGAATAACATATAAATGTAACTAAAGTGTGACAATAGTTATACTAATCATAATGCATGGAATAACATACAGATGTAATCAACGTGTTACAATAGTGGTACTAATAATAATGCATGGAATAACATATAAATGTAATCAAAGTGTGACAATAGTGCTACTATAAATGTAATCAATGCATAACAACAGTGGTACTAATAATAACAATGCATGGAATAGCATATAATTGCTATCAATGCATTACAGTAGTGGTACTAATAATAATGAATGGAATAACATATAAATGTAATCAATGCAAAACAACAGTGGAAAAAATAATAACAATGCGTGAAATAGCATATAGCTGTAATCATTGCAATATTGGTACTAATAATAACAATGCATGGAATAACATATACTTGTAATCAACGCGTTACAATAGTGGTACTAATAATAATGCATGGAATAATATATAAATGTAATCAATGCGTAACAATAATTTTACTAATAATAACAATGCATGGAATAACATATGAATGTAATCAATGCGTAACAATAGTAGTACTAATAATAGTGCATGGAATAACATATAAATGTAATCAACATGTTAAAATAGTGGTACTAATAATAATGCATGGAATAACATATAAATGCAATCAATATGTACAATAGTGTTACTAGTAATAACACATGGAATAACATATAAATGTAATCAATGTGTAACAATAGTGGTACTAAAAATAATGCATGGAATAACATATAAATGTAATCAATGCATAACAATAGTGGTACTAATAATAACATTACATGAAATAAAATGTAAATGTAATCAATGTATAAAAATAGTGGTATTAATAATAACAATGCGTGAAATAGCATATAATTGTAATCATTGCAATATTTGTACTAATAATGACAATACATGGAATAACATATGCTTGTAATCAACGCGTTACAATAGTGGTACTAATAATAATGCATGGAATAACATATACTTGTAATCAACACGTTACAATAGTGGTACTAATAATAATGCATGGAATAACATATAAATGTAATCAATGCATGACAATAATGTTATTAATAATAACAATGCATGGAATAACATATAAATGTAATCAGTGTGTAACAATAGTGGCACTAATAAAAAAGCATGGAATAACATATAAATGTAATCAATGCGTAATAATAGTGGTACTAATAATAACAATGCATGGAATAACATATAAATGTAATCAATGTGTTACAAACGTAGTACTAATAATAATGCATGGAATAACATATAAATGTAATCAATGAGTAAAAATAGTGGTACTAATAATAATGCATGGAATAACATATACATGCAATCAATGTGCAACAATAGTGGTACTTGTAATAATGCATGGAATAAAATACAAATGTAATCAATGTGTAACAATAATGTTACTAATAATAACAATGCCTAAAATAACATGTAAAAGTAATAATTGTTTTACAATAGATAGTGGTACTAAAAATAATGCATGGAAAAACATGTAAATGTAAATAACGTGTTACAAAATTGGTACTAATAATAACAATGCATGGAATAACATATAAATCTAATCAATGCATAACAATAGTTGTACTATTAATAACAATGCATGGAATAACATATAAATGTAATCAATGCATAACAATAAAGGTTCTAATAGTAAAAATGCATGGAATAACATATAAATGTAATCAATGCATAATAACAGTAGTACGAATAATAATGCGTGGAATAACATATAAATGTAATCATTGCATAACAATAGTGGTACTAATAATAACAATGCATGGAATAACATAGAAATATAATCAACGTGATACAATAGTGGTACAAATAATAATGATGCATGAAATAATGTATAAATGTAATCAATGCATAACAATAGTGGTACTAATAAAAACAATGCATGGAATAACATGTAAATGTAATCAATGTGTTACAAGAGTGGCACTAATAATAATGCATGCAATAACATAAATATAATCAATGCATAACAACAGTTGTACTAATAATTACAATTCATGGAATAAAATATAAATGTAATCAATGCATAACAATAATGGCACTAATAATAGTAATGCATGGAATAACATACAAATGTAATTGATGCATAAAAATACTGGTACTAATAATAATGCATGGAATAACATAGAAATGTACTCAGTGCGTAACAATAGTGGTACTGATAATAAAGCATGGAATTACATATAAGTGTAATAAATGCTAAACAATCATGGTACTAATAAACAATGCATGGAATAACATATACATGTAATCAATGCATAACAGAAGAGGTACTAATAATAACAATGTATGGATAAAATATAAATGTAATCAATGAATAACAGTAGTGGTATTACTAATAACAATGCATGGAATAACATATAAATGTAATAATTGCGTAACAATAGTAATACTAATAATAATGTATGGAATAACATATAAATGTAATCAATGCATAACAATAGTAGAACTAATAATAACAGCACTTGGAATAACATATAAAAGTAATCAATGCGTTAGAATAGTGGTACTAATAATAACAATGAATGGAATAACATAAATGTAATCAATGCATTACAGTAGTGGTACTAATAATAATGCATGGAATAACATATAAATGTAATCAATGCATAACAATAGTTGTACTAATAGTAACAATGCATGGAATAACATGTAAATGTAATCATTGTGTAACAATACTGATACTAGTAATAACAATGTGTGGAATAACATATAAATGTAATCAATGCATAACAATAGTGGTATTAATAATAAAGCATGGAATAACATAAATGTAATAAATGCATAACAATACTGGTACTAGTAATAATGCATAGAATAACATATAAATGTAATCAATGCGTAACAGTAGTGGTACTAATAATAACAATGCATGGAATAACATATAAATGTAATCAATGCAAAACAATAGTGGTACTAATAAAAACAATGCGTGGAATAACATATAAATGTAATCAATGCATAACAATACTGATACTAATAATAACAATGCATGGAATAAAATACAAATGCAATCAATGTGTAACAATACTGATGCAAATAATAACAATGCATGGAATAAAATATAAATGCAATCAATGTGTAACAATACTCGTACTAATAATAACAATGCATGGAATAACATATAAATGTAATCAATGCATAACAAAACTGGTACTAGTGAAAACAATGCATGGAATAACATGTAAATGTAATCAATGTGTAACAATACTGATACTAATAATAACAATGCATGGAATAAAATACAAATGCAATCAATGTGTAACAATACTGATGCAAATAATAACAATACATGGAATAAAATATAAATGCAATCAATGTGTAACAATACTGGTACTAATAATAACAATGAATGGAATAACATATAAATGTGATCAATGCATAACAAAACTGGTACTAGTGAAAACAATGCATGGAATAACATGTAAATGGAATCAATTTGTTACAGTAGTGGTACTAATCATAACAATGTATGGAATAACATATAAATGTAATCAATGTGAAACAGAAGTGGTACTAATAATAATGCATGGAATAACATATAAATGTAACTAAAGTGTGACAATAGTTATACTAATCATAATGCATGGAATAACATACAGATGTAATCAACGTGTTACAATAGTGGTCCTAATAATAATGCATGGAATGACATATAAATGTAATCAATGTGTAACATTAGTGCTACTACAAATGTAATCAATGCATAGCAACAGTGGTACTAATAATAATGCATGGAATAGCATATAATTGGTATCAATGCATTACAGTAGTGGTACTAATAATAATGAATGGAATAACATATAAATGTAATCAATGCAAAACAACAGTGGAAATAATAATAACAATGCGTGAAATAGCATATAATTGTAATCATTGGAATATTGGTACTAATAATAACAATGCATGGAATAACATATACTTGTAATCAAGGCATTACAATAGTGGTACTAATAATAATGCATGGAATAATATATAAATGTAATCAATGCGTAACAATAATTTCACTAATAATAACAATACATGGAATAACATATGAATGTAATCAATGCATAACAATAGTAGTACTAATAATAGTGCATGGAATAACATATAAATGTAATCAACGTGTTACAATAGTGGTACTAATAATAATGCATGGAATAGCATATAAATGTAATCAATATGTACAATAGTGGTACTAGTAATAACACATGGAATAACATATAAATGTAATCAATGTGTAACAATAGTGATACTAAAAATAATGCATGGAATAACATATAAATGTAATCAATGCATAACAATAGTGGTACTAATAATAACATTGCATGAAATAAAATGTAAATGTAATCAATGTATAAAAATAGTGGTATTAATAATAAAAATGCATGAAATAGCATATAACTGTAATCATTGCAATATTGGTACTAATAATAACAATGCATGGAATAACATATACTTGTAATCAACGCGTTACAATAGTGGTACTAATAATAATGCATGGAATAAC
>NC_056744.1:415311746-415319246 GCF_019279795.1 Protopterus annectens | reverse complement strand
GAAAAATGAAATTTAACAAGAGAACTGGATCAAAATGGTATCTACATCTGCCAATACCCTAGACATTGTTCAGTGGCAAAAGAAGTTTAAGTAAAAAGAATCATCTTGGTGGTAATACCTCCATCTCAGAAGTATAGAGAACAATCTGAAATAGATAGGAGGCACAATATTGCTAGCCATGGGAGCCTTCCTGACAATGAGAACAGCATATACTTGCAGTCTTTAAAATTGAATTTATTCATCTTGAAAAGTGTACTTGTCAAAGCAAGGACTAATAACACAACTCATCATTTAATTGCTGAGATGAAATTGTCTAATCTTTTAGAAAAATATTAAGTGTTTTCCTATATATATTATATTTCTTAATTGCTATGGACATTGTATATAGTTTATTTCTTCTTTTCTTATTATTACGCTGTTATGTTATTGTGTTATAAAATGAATAAAACATTTTTGAAGAGAAAAACATATACTAAATTCTTATTCATGTTACATAACTTAGTGGAGCAAGGGATAAACAAGATTTTAGTGATAGCAAGGTAAAATGGAGCAAAAAATGTAGGTCAGTATAATAGAAAAGGAATAGGAGAAGGTATTTATATGACATAAACGTGCCCCAGTGTTAGTTATTATTATTATTATTATTATTATTATTGTTATACATTATTTTAGTCCATTATTATTATTATTATTTTAGTCCACTGCTGGGAGCAGCATGGCTCTCTGGTTATGTGTTGGAGATGTGGGTGTAACACAGCTGGCTAGTTTCACCTAATCTGGGTGTGTAGTCAAGTCAAACTAATGTGATATGGAATTCAGTATGCAGTAACCAATTTGGTATCCGCCTGTTGCTAACTTACAACACCCTTTAAAGATATCTGTTCTCCTGATACATTGATTTTTACTCATCCACATAGTTAAGTACTTCAAAAGGTAGAACACTAGCTTCTTATATGCTTGTGGGATGCATTTAAGCTCAGTAATTCTATTAAACTCTATTAAATAACTCTTTAGTTGCATCCTGTGGGTTCTCAACCCACAGTGCTTAACAGTTCTGCACTAAAGTTGCCCTAACTCTTAGTTTAGTAGGCTCAAGTAAAATCCTAAAATGTAGAAGCAGATTTCTCATATTGACTTTTCCTTGCTGGTGCATTTTGGGTAACAGACCTGCAATGGAGAGGAAAGGAGGAGTAATCCTGCTCTTTGGAGAGGAAAACATAATGGTATACTGCAGACTCAGATCCTCCCAGGGTGCCTGCCATGGTAGCCACCGCTTAATCTGGAAAAACCCAAAGGTGGACATAACTTGCTCTCCTTAAGCATATTGCTGTAGGTCTTGCAGCATGTCATTACTTTCCTCCCCTTCTCATCATATTTAACCAGGTGGCTATTAACCTGTATGAGCAGTCATTCACAGATTGGTGAGACTGCATCCCATTACTTATCTGATAGTCTCATCATATTTAACCAGGTGGTTATTAACCTGTTTGAACAGTCATTCCCAGATTGGTGTGACTGCATCCCATGACTTATCTGATAGTCTCATCATATTTAACCAGGTGGCTATTAACCTGTATGAACAGTCATTCCCAGATTGGTGTGACTGCATCCCATGACGCATCTGACAGTCTCATCATATTTAACCAGGTGGCAATTAACCTGTATGAGCAGTCATTCCCAGATTGGTGTGACTGCATCCCATGACTTATCTGACAGTCTCATCATATTTAACCAGGTGGCTATTAACCTGTTTGAGCAGTCATTCCCAGATTGGTGTGTGTCAGAAAAATATGTACTTAAACATATATGTAGTGCTAGTTTAGAAACAGTATAATATGTAATGCATTTAATTCTATTTAACAATATGGCAGTAGAAATGATCTTGCATGTAATTGCCTGAAGCTTAGCTGCAGTGTGATTGAACTCTGACCCTGGCAGTAGCCAGCTCAGCAGGCTTATGTCTTTCAGCAATTATTATATGCTGGGTTAGAGAGAAATAAATATGTATGCATGTATATCTTTCTTCCTTCCACCGAGGAGGATGGCCTTGTGAGCTCTATCGAAGATAGAGTACAGCTGCTTACCAGAGAGACAAAGGAACGTATTAAGAAATTAACTGACTATTGTATTCGAACCGGCCTGGAACCTTGAAAGAAGCAACATTTACAGAAAGACATTGTAATTGACCAGGTGCCTTGCAAGGCTGTATTATTCTCATGGGAAAGTTTTTAAAAAGTATAACCTCAGCACTTTCTTATGAATAGAATATTGTAGACTGTAATGATGTAAGTGCCCTGTGACTGACCATGTCAGTAAGGTGGGCGCAGCTTGAATGTATAGTGTATTTAAAGAAGTTTATTTCCTGAATGTAATTAGTCAAAACTCTATACTTGTTTTGTATAGTTTTTTGCCTCCTAATGTACATTAGTAAAGAAACGTTATTTGAACTTGAGCTTCCTGTGTTATTGACTGTCATTTTGAAAAGCCTAATGATTTTTACAGTCTGATTTTAACAATTTATTTGACATTTTGGTCCTTCTTAGCAGGAATTCCCTTGGTAAGCTACAGGTCAGAGTACATGGGTGGTAATAAATCTGCGCAGGAGAAGCTGCCAAAATGGTTCTTCTTAAAGTGAAAAGACCTCTGACTGAATTGTTGTGTGTAAAGAGGCTGTCCACTTTCTGATCTGTGGCTGAAGAGCGGAAGACTGGACCCCAAGAAGAAAAATATGCAGTCATAAACGGGAGGCTCAGGTAAGAAGAATTTCCCTCTTTGTCTTTGTTTTAGATCAGGGACCAGGTTACAGTGTAATGTTGTTAAGATTTGTGATAGCAGGTTGAGAATGAATTGAAGTACTGTATATTTGGTCATAGATCAGGGGAAAAACAGAGCAAAGTAAACAGTCATTCTAGACACTACTGTGGATACAGGGAAGAAATACCACGTGGTACAAGAGAAGGGTTACGTAACAGTCTTTTTTTAAGACATGGGAAATCAGTGCACTGAGAGATCACGAGATCTGCCCCTAACGGATAATGTGAAGTATATGCAATTGCAGCGAGCAGATAATGTGAGATATTTTGCAAAATGTGTTAACAAATATGAATTTGATAGTAAACTAGATAAACTTTCACTAGTTAAACTCCTTAAACAGCTTAAATCTGATGCAGGAGGTCAGGCAAAAAAGCAGCACCAACTAGGCATACCTCAAGCACACAGGTGGATTGAGGAAGCAAACTGTAGAAAAACAGAAGCTTAGAAATTCAAAAACATTTTTTTAGACAACATAGTGAAAGGTCTGACAGACAGAATCTCTGAGAAATGAAAACTTAAAAGCAGACTGAACTTGCATTAATCAATGCATACAACAGGAAAATGAGACAATAGATGGATATTATGCTAGATTATTAGAATGCTTTAAACAACAATTAAAAAATGCATTTTTAAAAGGTTGCATTGCCTCTATCAGTAGCTTTATTACAAAGCATATGATAGATCACTGAACAAGCAGGCTGCAAGCCTTACTTGAGTATGCTAGACATGCTGAAAGACACTTTAATAGTGAAAAGAAAAAAAAGGCACAAGTCTTCACTGCTGAAGACGGAGCTGAAGTATTTGTATTACAGTCAGGTAAAAAGGGCATCTAGCTAGGGACTGTAAACAAAATAAGAAAGCAATGACAGAAGACAAAGGAGATGAGGACTGACTATATGATAGTGATAACAATCAAAAATCATCAGGAAAGGTTAATAAACAAAAAGAAAATGTGAATGTAGTAGAGGGAATAGAGGAAGTACAAACAGATGTAGAGGATAAAAATGGAAATGAAATTTTAGATTTAGCATTGTTGAGCCTGGAGCTCTACCTAGCAGATACAAAACCAGAAGTGACACTTCTGGTGGAGGGAAGGGAAGTCAAATTCCTGTGTGACTCAGGAGCGTCACGGACCTTGATACACCCCTCCAAGTTACCAGAACATTCTGAATCACCTGATTATATATTAGTAAAAGTAGCAAATGGACAACTATACAGGGAACCACTCTCCCATAATATAGCAATAACTGACCCTGTTTCAGGTATGACTCAGAAAAGTAAAATTGTAGTTTCTGCAAAATATCCAGTAAACTTACTGGGAAGAGACCTTGTGCAGATATTTGGCATAGCAGTAGTTCCCACCATGAAGGGTATGGAGGCACAAAGACAAATGGATGCTTTTGTGGTGTGATCAGAGGGTGAAGCCTATTATTGGTACAGCCAGGACCTAGTTACTGGTCCAGGGGCAGTAACCAAAGAACTGATGAATGTAGCCATCAGTAAGGTACCCTCCCTTGACACTGATCAGCAGCATTTGTTACATTGTACTCTATACTACTGTAGCACACCAGGACCTGATAAGGAATATGAGCAAGAATTGTTCAAAAATCCTGCTGACAGATTAATATTACGAACTTTATATTGGGATACTGAGGAAAACAGTGTAGTAAGCTGTTCATTACCTCAGGAATTCATGAAATTGTATAAGTCCAATAGACTGCCACATGTCAGCTTGACAAAAAACAAAAGTGTTAAATGGGCAGACTTAGAAAAAAAAGGTAACAAAATGGGAAAACAGACTGATTTAGAACTGTCAGGACAAGGGAATTGGTTGACACAGACACATACAGCTGTACACTTGCAATCTAGTGAGGACAGCTGATTAAGAGGCCTTGTGTAAAATTCCAACAACTCTGTGGTCAACAGGCAAGTTAGATGTAGGGCTTATTCAAACAGCAGGACCAGTTACAATTACCCCAAAGTCAGCTTTTAGACCACAGAAAAGACAATACCTTTTGAGAAAGGATGCAGAAGTAGGAATTAAGCCTATAATAGCAGCATTACTCAAAAAAGGAGTACTGGTAGAATCTCCTGATTCACCATGTGATACACCCCTATTTCCTGTTAAAAAGCAAACGGGGAATGGTGGATGGTACAAGATTTACAAGCTGTAAATAATGCAGTAATACCTAGAGCACCTACGGTGCCAGACCCACATACTTTGTTGAATGATTTAAAACCGCAACAGAAGTATTTCTCTGTGGTAAATATTAGCAATGCTTTCTTTTCAATACCTATACATCCTGATAGTCAATATTGGTTTGCATTTACATTTCAGGGTAAAAGGTATACATATACTCGACTACCACAGGGATATTGTGAGAGCCCAACAATATTTGCACAAAAAAATGGCTAGCAACCTGGCAGGGTTTACCCCACCTGAAGGTAGTCAAATTCTACTTTATGTAGATGACATCTTGCTAGCAGCACCCAGCAGCAGTGCAGGGTGGATACAGTAGCATTATTAAAATTTTTAGCAATACAAGGACACAAAGTAAACAAAAGTAAGTTACAACTTTGAAAAAAACAGGTTAGATACCTGGGACATGTGATATCCAATAAAGGTAGAATACTAGATAAAGGAAATAAGAAAAGGGGAAAAAAAAACAGCAATTTTGCAAGCACCCAAACCAACAACTAAGAAAGAAATAATGTCTTTCTTAGGTACAACTAATTTTTGTTGGAGCTGGGTACCAAATTATTTTACAATGGACAACAAAAGCAGAAATGGCTTTCTGCAGGTTGAAGCAGTTAATAGCTTCTTCATTAGTTTTAGGACTTCCAAATTATCACAAACGGTTCTTTCAGACCATAGATTGTAAGCAAGGGTACATGACATCAGTATTAAAGCAACAACATGGGGATAAGCAATGCCCCATAGCTTACTATTCATCACAGTTAGACCCAGTGGTGCAATCTTTGCCTCACTGTGTACAAGCAGTAGTTGCAGCAGCAATGGCAGTGCAGGCTTCGGCCTGAGTGTTGTTATTCCACCCTCTCACAGTGAGAGTGCCTCATGCAGTTGCAATAATTCTGCTACAAGAAAAAGTTGCATACCTTTCTCCTGCTAGATATCTTTCATGTATAACTATACTGCTGAGCCAACCTCATATGACAATTGATGCCCTTGAATAATGCTGAGGTGACATATTACGTGAATGGCTCATGCAGAAGGGGTCCTACAGGGAAGAATCTGGTGAGGTATGTAGTAGTTACAGACACTGAAATTTTAGAAGCACAGACTTTGCCACACAACTTGTCTGCTCAAGCAGCAGAACTGGTAGCTTTGACAAGAGCATGTACTTTAGCAGAAGGCAAGAAAGTGAACATATATACTGATAGTCAGTATGCTTTTTCTACAGTACATGTGTTTGCACAACAATGAAAAAAATAGAGGAATGATTACATTCAGTGAAAAACCTATTAATCATGCGCAATTTATTTTGGAGCTATTAGAATCTATTCAGTTACCTACCAAAGTAGCTATTTGTAAATGTGTAGCTCATACAAAACAACAGGATAAGATTTCAAAAGGTAATGCACGAGCTGATGCAGCTGCAAAGCAAGCAGCCTCAGACTCAGAAACTTTATTTTTGAATGAGGAATTACAACCCTCTGAGATTTTAGATTTAGACATGTTAAAAACAATGCAAATGCTTACTACAAAAGCAGAAAAACAAAATGGGTAAAACAAGGTGCAATTTTTGAGAATGGACTGTACATTTCAAAGGGAAAAAACAATATTGCCGTCTAATTTATTTAGATATGCAGCTTTGTTGAGCCATGGGCAGAGCCATGTCTCAACAGGGGGGATGGTACAGTTAGTAAATAGAATATTCCAAACATATGGATACATAAATTATACAACAAAATTTTGTGCAGCTTGTCATACTTGTAACAAGCACCATGCACAAGGGGCATTTAAAAACAAGCAAGGAAGTTTTCCTATACCACCATACCCATTCCACACTACTTGTATGGATTTCTTAGAATTAAATAAATGTAAAGGGTTTGACTCCCTCTAAAATGTTTTTTGGGAGAGCATATTATGTGCCTCAGTGGAAAGCTCTCATGCCTGCAGAATAGGAGGCTGACAGTTCATTAGCTAATTATATAAAGAAACTGTTAATGAATAAATCTGTTTTGTAGTTTAACTCTTTTTCAGATGAAAGACAGAACAAACCGGTAAAGAACTTTCAATCTGATAAGAACTTTGTGACTGATACACAAGGGCAAAATGGCCAAGAGTAAAGCAAATAGAAAAGCAGAGCAACCCCAGAACTATTGCATAATTATTTTGTTAGCTGTGCATTTGTTGACTATAAGTGTGACAATTTTTCTCTTATTGTGGTTTTTCCTGCACTCAACCACACGAGTGAAAGTGAGAAGACGTGATGAACTGTTTATAGACTGGCATCCAAATTTTAACACATACCTGGCCATGAAACGTGTGTATGCAGAGACTATGAACATTTCAAATTGCTGGGTTTGTACAGCTATACCAACAGCATATAAAAGACTGTTAATGTCCGCTGTCCCTCTGGGGATAAATGAGACTTGGGAAAATTTGTTTTTGATACAGGAACTGTGAGATCACAGGACAAAATAGCTTTATTTGTACCTGTC
>NC_056744.1:415134246-415306746 GCF_019279795.1 Protopterus annectens | reverse complement strand
CAGTCGAGCTGCATACAGCATCTGTTTGAGGCCAGTGATCCTCTTGGTGAGGTACCTCTGTGTTCTTTTCAAGCTGCTGCTGGTGTCTTGTAAGGTACATCCCAAATGGGGTGCTGTACTGTATGATGGGTCTGATGAGTAGAGGGGCACAATGACCTCTTTTGATCTGGATGTGAACCCTTTTGTGATTAGGTGGGCCACATAGAAGGATTTTCTAACCACTTTGGCAATGTGATTATCAAAAGAGAGATTACTATCTACTTGGGTCCCCAGATCCCTTATTATGTCTTCCGTATTTAAGGGACTACCACTTATGTGGTAGTTTGTGGCTACTTTGTTTTTTCCAAAGGGGATGACTATGCATGTTTTGGCATTTAGCTTGAGGCCATGATTTTGGTACCAGGTATCCATCTCAGTGAGACCCTTTTGGAGGATGTTTGTGTCAGCCAGAGAGTCAGTTATAGCCCCTAGTTTGCAGTCGTCTGTGAACTTGGTCAGCCGTAGTCCTCCTGTGCTTACCTGTACCTCTGAGAAGTATATGCTGAACAGGAGGGGTCCTAGGACTGAGCCCTGGGGAAAGCCACTTGTAACCGGTTTAGAGTCGGACCTAGCTCCTGCAACTCTCACCATGTGCGTTTTATCCATGAGCCAGTTGGCAACCCATCTTGTGACATAGGGGTTTATGTTCAGGCTGGTGAGCTTGTCTATAATACCAGAATAGGGAATGGTGTCGAAGGCCTTTGCAAGGTCTAGGTAGGCTGTGTGTACCACCTTTCCCTCATCTATAGCCTTGGTAACACTCTCAAAGAAGCCCACCAGGCATGATCTGCCCTTAACAAAACCGAACTGGGTAGGGTCCAGTGTTTGAAGGTTCTCAATGTCTCTGTTAATGAGTTCCATGATGATGCGCTTCGTAGTCTTGCAGACCAAGCTAGTCAACATATAGGGCAATAGTTCCTAGGGTCTGTTTGTTGCTCCACCTTTGTGGACTGGAATAACCATTGCTGTGCACCACTCTATGGGTACGTAGCCTGTGGGAAGGCTGAGTTTAAACAGTGTGTTTAGCTAAGGGGTTAGTTCGTCTTTGAGCTCGTGTAGGACACAGCCTGGGACACCATCCGCTCCCATTGATGCTGTGTTTTTGGCTTTGGTGAGGGCCATTTTAACCTGAATGTCTGTGATTTCAGGGTCTCTACATTCTTCTGGTATGGTTATGGACCCTTTTGGGGGAGAGAGGGGTGTGAAGTTTGCACTGAACTTGTCTGCCAGGGTGTTGGCGATATTGGTCGGTTCAGTGTATTTTGTGCCATTCTGCATTAACTCCAAGTACATCTGAGCATTGCCACTTAAATTCTTGACATAGCTAAAGAACACCTTGTAGTTATCTTCAGAGTCCTTGGCAATTTTTCTTTTGAAGCTCACCTTGGATGATTTTATGAGGAATCATAGTTTCTTGCTGATGATGATCAGGGATGTCTTCCTTTCTTGGGATTTAACTCTTTTCTGTACTAGTTTCCTCCTTCTATTGTACAGCTTGTTTATGGCAGGGGTTCCACTTGACTGGTTTCCTTTTCTTGGAGTAGTAAGTCCAAGTAATTTTTGCTTGGGATAGCATGATCTATGCTTTCTTGTAGGTGCCCGTTGAATGCATTAGTAAAGGATTTTGCAGCTTAGACAGCATTATCCTTTAGCATGGGGGCTTTGAAACTTTCCACCTCAGTCTTAAGTAACATGAAGTTTGCTTTTGAAAAGTTTTTCACAGTGGTTTCCTTGTCCGGGGATGGGGATATCCAAAGTGATTTGTTTATGGTCAGATCTAACCAGCAAGGGGTTGATCTCTAGTGTGGAACACCGGTCGCCCATGTTGGTGATGACCAGATCCAATATGTTGTCACCTCTGGTGGGAGTGTTGACCAATTGATCCAGTGCATTTGAGTTTATAAATTCTAGAAAATGTTGGGCAAGGGAGTTAGTACTTGAGTAGTTCTCCCAGTTAATATTTGGGTAATTGAAATCGCCTAATATTAGGGTGCTTGGTAGGACCTTTATGTTTCCCGGTGTTTCCAGAAACATGGAATGGGGGTCCTGGGACATGGTGGGTGATCTGTAGCAAGCTACAATTTTAACTGCAGTTTTGCCCTATGTTAGTTGCACGTGGATGATCTCTGAAGCATCGTGCTGTGTCACTAACCTGGAGGTGTGGGTATCCTTGATGAATATGGATACGCCCCTGCCTTTTGTATTTCGGTCCGAGTTCTGTGGCCAAAATGTATGGTATGAGTTGTAGCCTCATAGTGCTGGTGTGCTCTCTGGAGCCTTAATCCAGGTTTCTGTTATTGCACATATATCAATTTTCACCATACTAAGGAGTACCTTGAGTGCGTGCATTTTGAGGTTTAAACTTCTGGCACTGAGTAGCATTACCCTCAGTTTTTTCTTACTTGTGCTATTTACGGCGGTGGGTTTGCCTTTTGAGCCTTGCCTAAAAAAGGCACTATGAGGATGGCAAGAGCCTTGACCAGTATTCAAAAGCCTATGGTTGACAGGTGCAAGCTGTCTGTAGCAAAGCAGCATGGCTTGTCGAGCATGTCATCCCAGGCGGACAGACACTGGATACCCTTTGAATGACACCGGAAACTTAGCCAATTGTTGAAGTTAATTATTTTTTCTTTATACAGTGGTATCATTCTTGGTGAGGGCAGGATGCTACTCAGGGTCATACTGGCCTCGGCTACGTGATCAGAGAACTCTTCCATGCCTCTTTTCATGTAGCCCTGGGAGGTATGGCTCAGGTCATTCACACCAACATGGACAATGACAGTCGTATTTGTACTTGTTCTGGAGTGACGTAAGTGCTTGTGTTGTGTGGCGGATCCTGGCACCCGACAGGCAGCTAACAGTAACCTTCTCCTTATTCAGCTTAGTGATTGGGACGTCAGTGTGCCTGACTATAAAGTCACCTATTACTAGTATGTTGGGTATGTTATTTTGCCTTAAGGGCTGTGATTGCATGGCACACTGGTTTTTGAGAAGTGTATGTTTCATGGTTTGTGTTGGGGGGTGGAGGTTGCTTGGATGTCTGCTTTGGAGGTCTCTGTTGCTTTTTCAAATTTTTATTCAGAGCCTCTGAGTATGTTTTTGTGTATTTATGTGTGTTTTTTCCCGGTGCTGGTTTAATGGGTCTATGTGAGACTGGTGGTGTGATGCAAGTATTTCTCTTCTCCTCTTGACTGCCTGATCTAGTCTTGGGTTGAAAGAGCTTAGTCTCCAGTTTGGCTGTATAAATGCATCTCTCGCACGTATTAATGTTTGGTGGTAGGAGGAGAGGGTTGTCTGTGTACATAAGGCAGTTGTAACATTGCCTCAAAATTCCCAGATTCACCAGTTGGACTAGAGAGTACACCTGAAACTGCCTTTTGGACATGCCTGGATAGGTACAGTGAACTGTTTTACTGAATGGCTGGTAAAGTCAAATAGACAGCCTTGTCCTTCTGTACAGTATAGTGGGGTCTAGTGCTAGGGTTTATAACTGCTTGCTATGAGTTTTGAGCAAGTGCCAGACTAAGAAATGAATGGCTTGAGTGCTTAAGTTTAAAGTTTATCTAGTTCCAAGGGAAAAATTGAAGAGGAGACTTTGTGGAGCCAGGAATAGTTATACCCTAGCTAACTGGCACTGCCTGGTGTGCAAAACCGGGTATTTTTATAGCAGGGAAATGAAAGATATATAAATTAGCCCAAAATGGCTAATAAATTACTAATTTCTGGGTTGAAACCACTCCTCCAGGGACAGATAGGCTGCTCAAAGCTCCCCTCTCTCACGGGAGAACAGAGAAACTTCCTTCTATCCAAGTAAGGTATGGGCAAACACAGAGATTTTTAACACAGCCCTGAATTCAGCACTAACTTGAAAACTGGACTATACTAGCTTAGAAGTGTGAGAGGTATATTTTGTTAAAGCAAATACAATAAAAAAAAACACTTTAAATGCACAGAAAGGGATACTTATTGTTATATATCTCAGATCAGAGTTGCAGTCAATGCCCCTAGTAATAAAGTAGGAAGAAACACAAATACAGTAAAAGCAGATGAATAAAGTGCAGTTTTTGTTATATATATATATAAAACAATAGAAAATGAACAAACTAATTTAAACAAGTTACCCAATTAACCAGGAAAAAATCTCAAAACTGAGCCCTGTCCCAGCAGTCTTCAATCAGACAAGCTCTAACGCACACTCCTGCCACTGGGGTGCATGGGAACCTTCTCCAAAAAGATGGCCTGGATCAATGCTCAAGTTATACAAACAAAGCTAGATTCAGCAGGCATGAATCTTGTCTATACTACCAGGTGCACCAATTTCAGAAAGAAACAGTTCAAATAAGCAGGCACAATAAGCCTGTAACCAGAAATTCCCAGCTCAGAAGGACAGAATCCAGCCTCTCCTCCCACAAGAGTGCAGACCACAAACCTTCTTAATGTAGAATAATTGGCCTGAAGCCCAAGTGCTTAAACCAGAACTAATACACTTTTAGAATAACAAACACTGAGCCTTCAATCAGGAATTCCCTGCTTAGAAGGATGCAAGCTACCTGTCCTGCCACAACACTGCAGACAACAAACCTTCTTAATGTAAAACAAATGGTATGAAGCACAATTGCTTAAACCAAAATACTCAGAATAACAGTTACAATTTAATCAGGTTACTACTAATCAGTAATAAATGCAGCAGAATAAATAAAACTGAGTACTGTTAAGAAGAGGCAAAAGCAAAATAAAGTAGGAGGAAACACAAATACAGAAAAGGCAGATGAATAAAGTGCAATTTTTTTTGTTAGTAAAGTGCAAGGAGAGAGGAAGGAACAACCTAAGTGGGTTGGCCTTCTCAAATCTTCTCTCTGTATTAAGTAAAGTGAACACTAGACTCAGAATATGATCTCATTGTACTCGGTTAAGTGAGCAAATGAGATGGACCCAGGAGGAATTCAAATACAGACTTACAGGAGTGGCGGGCAATTCCAGAGCCACCAACACTGACACCAAGACAAGAACAGGGAGAGTGGGTGGGGAACTGCAGAGAGACACACAGCACACTATTCAATGAAGCAATTAGCTAACAGAAAAAAAAATAAAATGCAGCACTTTTAAAATTGCAAGTTTGTACTTAACAGAAGACTAAAATTCAATACTGCAAGTTTGCACTTAACTTCAGCTTCTAATGCAGGTGATTATAGCCAACCAAGTCTCTCAGAAATTGAGCATAAAATGAATTCTTAAACATTGTGGCTAGCAATTAAAATACAGAGGAAGCCCTCTAGGCTAACAGTTAAATATCAGATAACAAAGAAGTGAGAAGACCACCACCCTCTCTTATAGCAGAGAGAGACACAGCACACTATCCAATGAAACAATTAGCTAACAGAAAAAATGAAATACAGTACTTTTAAAGCTGCAAGTTTGTACTTAACAGAAGACTAAAATATAATACTGCCAGTTTGTACTTAACTTCAGCTTCTAATGCAGGTGATTGTAGCCAACCAAATCTCTCAGAAATTTAGCATAAAATCTTTGCCTAGATGTGTCTGAAGTACACAGATGATCAAGCTAGATCTTCCAACCACAGTCCCCAACTGCAAAGGCAGTAAAAGTTAGGAAGTATGCCCTTTATCTGGTCTGCAAGAATTATTACATACATTTTCACTTCACAATTAATAAGACATTATGAGGGTCCTTTTCCTTGTTTTGGAAGCACTATTGCACTAGAAACCCTTGAAGATGGGTTAACCTATTAATTCCCCCTAAAAAGAACCTGTACAGTTGATGTCAATGGGTGGACAAGTTGAGTGGTGAATATCTAAAGCAGTTCTGCATTGAACCTATCCAGCCCTGGAGCCTTACCCAAGAGAAACTGCTTAAGAGCTTTGATCACTTGCTTCTCCTGAACTGGACTTTGCTGGAGAGTACAGGGAGCTGGGCCTTGTGTGACAACTCATCCACACTTTCCTCCTATGTCACTCTGTAGGAAGCCCGATCCTGGTGTAGCACTTCTTAAAATTTAAAAAATAAAACTTATTGACATCCAATGAGGACACTGCTATGCCACTGTTCCCTTGTCTCTTAATAGCATAACAAATCTTTCCTCCCCCTTTTCCTTCAGCCTGTAAGCCAGAAATCTTGCTAGTTTAATGGCAAGTGGTCATGTTGCAATTACCACCCTCTCCCAGTACAGCCAGGTCTTAGTTAATTTAGCCTTTCATAACTTCCTACTTGCTTTCCCATATTCTACTAGTGCCTTCTAATCTTCAAACCGTGTTCTGTTACAGGTTGCATAGGGACCTCGACACACTTTTTCTAAACTCTGAATCTGGTCTTTCATCCTTGAACCAAGTACCAATCTGCCCTCCTTGATTAAATCTCCAGGTGCAATCTTAAAGGATTCCCAACATTCACACGGGAGTATGGACTGCAAATGTTTGACTTGTATGAAATCCCAAAATATTGCGGCAATATCTTCTATTAAACCCTGATTATTCAACATTAAGGGGTCCACTCATCATGGCAAGAATTTGCTTTTTTCCTTACAAACGTTGAGCTGCAGAAAGACATATTTATTGTCTGTTGAGAGGGTTGAAATTATATCCATACATTCCATCCCCTCGGCTACCTGCTGTGATACTAACTCATAATCAGACTCACTAGCACGGTTTGCCACAGCTTTTATAAAAGTATATCCCTTCTTCAAGCAGGTGATGCAGTTTCCAGTTCTCACACTCATTCAACTCCACCACATCCTGCTTTAATGCATTCCGTGCCTTCAAATGCTACTCAGGTCAGGGGAACCAGTGTATCCCTAACTGAGTTTAGTGTTACATTAAACTCACCTCTCAAGCAGATATGTACATTATACACTTTTAATTGAATAAGGGCTTACAGCACATTATCAACAAGCTTACTGCAGTCCTGGCTGCATCCACAGATACTGCCTATTATCATTGGTCCCTTTGATGTGGCAACTAGGACACCCACACATCTCCCCCATGTGCTTGTATGTTCCTGACCAGTTCAGCAGGCTACCTGAAGACCAACACAAGACATACTTCATAAAAATGCAAACCCCTGCTTAAATTAACATGCCAAATGTGTATACAACCCCTTCACATCTTCCTCAGTACATAACTACAAATCCTGCCTAGTTTCAGTTCTTATAAACACTAAATATCAGCTTTCACTTTATCAAGCCATTTTTTAAGAACAGAACCTTATGCACGTGAAGTTAAACCTTTAACATTAAGTGGACACACAATCTGTAGGAGCACATTGTGAGCTTTGTAATTTGTAAGGTTTAAAACTGTAACTACTTATGGAAATATTGTACTTTGTTTTGCAAATCATAGTGTCTTTGTTTTTCGTTGCGCTTCTCCATCCAGTTTGTGGTCGAAAAGGGTCCCAGGACCAGCCCA
Organism: Protopterus annectens; assembly: GCF_019279795.1. Lineage (NCBI taxonomy): Eukaryota > Metazoa > Chordata > Ceratodontiformes > Protopteridae > Protopterus > Protopterus annectens. The sequence continues at coordinate 415,299,289 of NC_056744.1, read as the reverse complement.
CCTAACCAGTCAACAAACACAGACAAATAGCTAAACAAACAAACCATGTAAAAAATAAGATACTTAATGGAGAACAATTTGAAACAACCTTACAATGTCTGAACTGCTCAGCAACTGAGCAAACATAGGTTACAAAAATTCTGTGTTTAGTGAGAGTGAGAGGAAGCTTAGCACCAAAGTTCTTACACCACCCATCTCTCTCTCTCATGTCAGAAGATGCTCTACCTAATCTTAATACAACCACCTCAGCCCACACTTCTAACCGGCATTCCTAATTTAACATATTTATTCCCCAGTTTACTTCCAACTGAGACAACATATACACATATATATATATATATATATATATATATATATATATATATATATATATATATATATTTGGTTTTTTTTTTTCACTGCCTTCTCCTTTCCCCTCTTTCTCCTATGCAATTTTAATACTACTAATGCAATTCAACTTATGATCAACAACAATAGTCAAGGTCTTTCCTTTATTTGCTAATTCCATGTCCTCCAAATTACTGCCTTTCATAAGAGGCTCAAACCTGTTACTGATAGGAATGACTTTCAATCCAGGGGAAAATGTGCTTGTTTACAGCTTTGTTTGGTCTTAAGTCCCTTTTACAGCCTTTGTTAATTGTGGAATTCATGAACACAGGACTATCAAGGTGCAAGTTAAGTTTACTTGCTGTCATTACAGCAAGGTTACCATGTCCTATGATCCTCTTTGACAAATCTGCTGACACTGTCCCAGAGGTTTCCTTCCCCTTCACCTTTGAGACATCTTCACTGGGGACCTCTTCTAACTGCAAATGCTGTGACACAGATTTCTGCATCTTGGTCAGCTCTCCTAAGGATTCTTCCCCTCCTACCTCCTGACCAATTCAGCAGGCTACCTGAAGAAGTTTGGAATTTAGTTTTTGTGGCAGAGAGAGAGAGCACTCGGACATGCAGTAAGGCCTACCTTTTCAATTTTGCATTGTGGCATAAGTCCTGGAACAATATACCTTTCAACCAAAAATGCATTTTTGATCCACCCAGTTCAGCAGACTAAAAATTATTTGTCTCTGTGGCTGACCTTTAGAACATTATGATTATAGTTCCCAGTGAGTATTTGATGATTAAGGCTTCTGAATGATTCAAGTCCAAAGCTTTAACTCAAATAGATTATCTTCCCACCTCTGCCAGTAATCCTGCTAGACTTAAGTTATCCCCTCTCTGGTGGAAATCCAATTCATTGATCTTGTGGGTTAAATTTGTCAACAACAGTACTCCACTTCTGAATGGCTGTAGCATTTTCTCTTGCTTACATAGATTGAATGTTACCTGCAATTTTCAAAAAAGGTCATACAACACGGGCACTCATACAGCTTCTGTTGGTGAAGCTTAGTTTTGGCTTCAATAACTGCTATATCTTCCAGTAGATGAGCCCCCAAAGCAGACAGTGTGTCTGACTTATTTAAAAATCATGCAAATTGTTCACTTTCAGCACTCACTCGTGACTGCTTTTTTTTATTATGGAAAGGTACGTTGGAAGGTTTAGAAGGATTCCATAAGATGATGAATGGTTTGACCAGCTGTTTGAAGTTTACTATTAACTGGTCATATACACGCATTGAATTTCTAGATCTTTTCATAGAAAAATTACATAATCACACCATTAATACTGGTGTTTACCGTAAGACATGTCATAGGAATGCCTTTTTGTTTAGGTCCAGTACGCATCCAGGCTACATTTTTCAGAATTTAATTAAGGGACAAGGGATGAGGGCTTCCAGATTGAATCCTACTTTGGATGGATTTCTGGAAGATATGGATAATTTAGAAAATAAATTGCTAGCAAGGGGTTATAGACTTGATGAGATTAACCAACAATGGGATCACCTGGATCAGTTAAGGACTACTACAGCGAAACCTTATTTTGGACCCCTAGTTGAGACTTGTGTCTGCAATGGTAATACATCTGGTTTAGGTACAGGTGATATTAGGATTCCACTTTTTTACACCAGCGACTTTAGAGAGAATACCAACTTGTTTGCACAGCACTGGCCCATCTTACAGGTTGATGAGGGTATTGGTAAGATTGTTGGTGATAAACCTGGGTTCCTGTTCAAGAATAGAAAAAACTTGAAAAGGTTACTTTGTTATGACAAAGGACAAAGTACAGTAGGCCTTGTTCTGGGTCTTACTACACCATGTGGCAATTGTAATTTCTGTTCCTTTATTAACACTTCTAGCTCGTTTCATCATCCTGACCTCTGCAGAGAGTTTACCTTCCATGCCCATGCAAATTGCATGACATCCCATGTGGTCTATTTAGCAGAGTGTGTCATTTGTAACTCATTCTACGTAGGTAAGACCAATAGGGTGTTGCGTAATAGGATGAGAGAACATGTGTATCAAATTAGGAAGGGGTCAGTACATAATGCACTTTCAAAACATGTTATGGACGCTGGGGAGACCCATATGTTTAGCTTTAGGGTCATTGAGACCATCTTCCCTACTGTTAGGGAAGGTGATATTACCCATACAGAACATAAGTAGACCTACTGGATCAGCTTGCTTCGTGCAGACAGAGGGAGAGGTTTAAATGAGAGGGCTTCTATTAAGCCCTTATTGAAGAAAAGAAGACTTCCAAAGTGATTGTGATTATTATTATTTTAGTTGTTTTTATGATAGTGTAAACTATCCTTTCTTATACACATTTATATATACATTTTCATGTGCATTTATGTAATATTATTAAGAGATGTGATTAACAGTGCATCTTTAAATGTTGTTCATCAGTTTTAATTGGTTTGTAATTAACTGACTGGCCCTTGGTTTTTATCATGTGTTTAAACGGAGTGTCTTTCAGTACTTGCATTTGGTCTGATGAAGTTTAAGTGCGAACGCACTTACCATTTGTTGCAATAAATATCATTTTTATTTTTTCTACTGGAGGATTTAGTGACTGTTTTTCTGCCTGGTCTTTCTGTTGTGATTTGGTTATATTTTCAAGTTATTTACGTTTATTTTCACAACGGAGTGTTTGTCTCTTGGCCTGCATGTTATTTTCATTATAAACAAAAATAACTCCAACTACAGTATAACAAACAAAACTAAAATTCAACACAATTACACCAGCAGACATGAGTGTATCAGATAGTGTTTGTTCCACTTCAACATATAGAACCTCTTCAGAAAAAATGGACAGTCACAACTGCAAGGTTAAATTAAATAAAAAAAAAAAGATCAATCTACATATAACAACCGAGTAAAACTAATACAAAACTGTAAAATGTGCATCTTATTTTAAAGATCTTAAATTGAAAATATGCATAATACTTAAAATAGCATTCTGGAACTATCAATCTATTAGCCTGACGTTTCGTCTGCAAGGCCATGGAATGTATCATCATGGAACTCAGAAACAAAGACATTGGTAACCTCCAAACTCTGGATCCCACCCAGTTCGGGATTGTGAAAGGCAGATCATGCCTCCTGAACCTGATCGACTTCTTTGAGGCAGTCACCAAAGTCGTGGATGAGGGTAAGGTGGTTCACACAGCCTATCTTGACCTCGCCAAGGCTTTTGACACCATCCCCCATTCTGGAATTATAGCTAAACTCACTAAACTAGGTATAAATCTCTACATCACAAGATGGGTTGCCAACTGGCTCACTGACAGAACCCACACTGTAAAAGTTGCAGACTCCAAATCTGACCTCAAAGCAGTAACAAGTGGAGTACCACAGGGTTCTGTCCTGGGACCTCTCCTGTTTGGTATCTACTTCTGTGAAGTACAGGCTAACACAGAAGGCCTCTGGCTAATGAAGTTCACAGATGACTGCAAACTAGGAGCCATAATCAAGTCCCCAAATGATGTGGACATCCTACAGAAGGGCCTCACTGAGACAGATGCATGGTGTCAGAGCCATGGCCTCAAGCTCAATGCCAAAAAGTGCAGGGTCATCCCCTTTGGTAAAAACTCTGTACCTATGAACTACCACATAGGCAGCAATCTACTTAACACCGAATGCGTGATAAGAGACCTTGGGACCCAGGTGGACAGTAGTCTCTCCTTTGATAATCACATTACCACAGTAGTCAGGAAGTCCTTCTACGTGGCACACCTCATCATAAAAGGGTTCTCATCCAAGAAAAAAGAGGTCATTGTTCCCCTCTACTCGACACTTATTAGACCCATTATAGAGTACAATTCCCCTTTCAAAATGTACCTCACAAGACATCTGCAGCAGCTGGAAAAGCCACAGAAGTACCTCACAAAGAGGATTACTGGCCTCAGACAAATGTCCTACACTGATCACCTCAAAAAACTCCAGCTTTACTCCGTAGCATATCACCTACTCTGAGGTGATCTCTGCCTAACATATGAAGCTATGTCAAACCCAAAGTTTTTGGATATGCTACACTTAAAGAAATCCCAATCCCTCCAAACTGCACACTCTAGGGACCTAAACCTTGTCACCACAATAAACAGGACATGCTGGAGGGATAGACTCCTGCCCCAGAGACTTCCTGTACTCTGGAACAAGCTACCCATCTATGTCAAGCAAAGTTCTTCATTAGCACTCTTCAAGAAAAATCTTGATGAGTGGATGGGAAATAGGAAATACACCCCGGGGATCACTTCTGTGTCTCTGTTGGACAGTGGCACAGGAAAATAACTTTCTCGGGTGGCATAAGCCATGGAACTTTGTTGGCTAGGCTTACGTAGGCCCTTGGGCCGATAGCCTATTACCTACATATGAACCTGGCTGAAACATAACAGGCAATATAAACTGATAAAATAGTTTTCTAGCTTTGAGGAAGTTATGAAAGTCATACCCAAGGATTTCTTAAAGTCTGTAAACTTTAAGTTGTGTCTTCAGAAAACATTATCTATATTTCTTTGCTTTATAGCTTAGTTATCCATAAATGTGATATAGCAACCTACATGCAGTTTTACCCATAATTTTCTCATTGTCGGTAACTGAAAAAAAATGCAGAGGTGATATACTGGGTCTATGGGTAATCAGTGAAGAAAACATCTGAACGGCTTCTAATTGTGTACTCCTAATCAAAACTCTTTTTCGTTGCATAGGCTTTTCATCATAAATCAAATCATCAGTTATAGGTGGCCAACATCAGGAATGTATAATGATGCTGTTAAATGAAACTAAACAATATTTACATTCAGAAATACAACTTCTGAAGTGCACACTGTATAAAATAAAGCACAGAGCACATTTTATATGTCAATAAATAACATTATCCCCTTATAAATGTGTGATCCCATACTTGGCATATATAATTAGTGGGGAGTGGGGGGGGCACAGCCTCCCACATAAGCAGTGTGTGGTTTACCAAATCACCCTTTTGTGGGGGGGGGTGTGCCCCTCAACCCCCTCGCTAATTATATATCCACTTTGGGATCGCACATTTATAAGTGGATAATATTATTTATTAACACATAAAAGGCGCTGTGTACTTTATTTTATACAGTATGCACTTTAAAGTTGTATTTCCGAATGTTACTTTTGTTTAGTTTTAGTTGATAACATCATCAGATGATCGTGATGTTGGCCAGCTATTACTGTTCGATGATTTGGTTTATGATGTAAAAACATGCGATGAATAGCAGTTTTGATTAGTAGCATTTGATTAAAAGCCGTTTGACGGATATTTTCTTTGACGATTAATCACAGACTTGAGACATCTGCACAATGAACATGTCTCATATGGAAAAAGTTTTCCTTTTTACTGTACACCTTCATTCTGTGTTGTTCTAAAATGTGTTTAGTATTGAAATCTTTTTTTTTGCATTTTAGGACATGATACAGGTACTGTTTCAAGGTCCTCGTTATTCAGTATCATGTTTCAGTCGTTATATATCATCCCTTTAATCAACACACAGGTCATCCTAAGTCATTTGACTCTTGCCTAGTTCTTTTTGTTAAAAGGTGTTTAACTATACCTTTAAACCTATTGTTTCTACGTTGTATTATTTAATCTTTAACTGAGTCAGTCATGTGTTCTAGACATCCCCTTCAGAGAAACACGTCCTTTCACTGAAAAATGTCCATGGTCACTCATTGTAAGTCCAGCCATTCTAACATGCTGACATATTATGGATGCTTCTTTTAAAGGACATCATTGGGATTCTCTTATTAAATGCTCAACTTCTCTGTTCTTTTTCTCCATATTTACAGTCCCTGCTATGATTACACAATACAGCATTTAAAATATTTTAAATCAGCTGTTTCTCTCCACTAGAACAGCACCTTACTGTGGTAGTTTCACTTTGAAAAAACTTTTATCCCACCCTGGAAAAGTTTGCTGCAGTCTCTAATTCATCAATGTCATCAAGGCCAATGAATACAGGTAGTTTTCTGGCCAGTTCCCTCCCCAAACCGACATCACCATGACTGTCCTAAAAACCCACCCATGCTGTGATGTCTCAGCTCCCCGGTCCTTAACCTACTCATACAGAAAGTAAAGGCTAGACCAAGGAAACAGTACATGAGTCAAGTCTCCTGCTGTGAGCTGTCAATCACAGGAGGTAACAGCTCAAATTACCCTTAGGACTTTGACAGCTAGGGAAGTTAGGTGTAAAGGGGGATGGGAGATGAGTCAAAGTAGTACAATTCAGGCTTCACAAAAGACTACAGTTTAGCCATTCTAAACAGAAGCAGCAGTAAAAAGCACTTGAAAGTCTGTTCTGTGGCATTTGCACTGTTTGTGTTTTAAGTACTTATTGAATGGCTTGAAATATTACTTAAAAGTAACTGACTGAAAGACAGCAGTGCATGCATGTAAAATGGGTCTATATCAAAACTTTGAAATTTCAAAAGAGAGAACACTTTTATATCGAAATCAAATAACCGAAACCACACAATGTCGAACATAAGGAACAGTGATTTTTTTTCCCATGGAAAAAAAATCACTGCTCCAAAAAAAAAAAAAAAGCAAATCCACGACATGGGGGGCTGTGTCCCCCATACCCCCTACTTAAATATACCAACTCCGAGATCACACCACATTGGAGAAAATGGCAAAGTCCCAACAATGGCCTAGTGATTTTTATCCCTAGGAAAAAAATCACTGTTCCGGCCGTTCGACATTCTGTGGTTTTACTTATTTGCAGTCGATGTAAGAACATTTGCTCTTTTGAATTTTAGACTTCCTATTATAGACCCTGTAAAATCAATGCAGTAACAAGAGCTTTAGGAAGAAAGAGGCCTGCATGATGTAATTTTTTTTTTTACTGACAAGCACTGCATTGTAGGATACCTACAGGCAGACCAAACAATCAGGATCATTTCAAGATGTGAGACCCCATGTGGTCAGACTCCGAAATTATGTATAAAAATATGTAAAAACCTGTAAATAGTCCCAGAGTAGTGTTAAAATTTAGAAAACTAAACTATGAAGAAATAAACATGTTTTTGAATCTGTGGATGTGTTCTCCTTTAATATGTACTTGTTGAGAACTAGTATAATGTAAACAAATGTAAATGTTAACTTCCCACAGACTCTCAAACAAAGACTTTCAGAGTCTTCTCTTCTGTACATTTTGCTGCATAAATAGTTTAGAAAATATAAACACATTATAAACCTTTCAGCAGACTTCTTCAAATTAAAGATTTATTGTTGTAAAAACTTCACTGTCAGTCCACTGGCACAGCAGCTGATTTAATTTATCTGAAAGACCAAATGCCTGGGTTATAAGGAAGACCTGGTACTAGACATCACTTTATAACCAATTTATGAGGAAACCTAATCAGGACTCTACTAAATTAATAAAGCACATAAATAAAACAGTGAAGGGTGTGTTGTACTTCCTTCAGCCCTAAGTGTAATTGGCTCTAAGGATGCTATATCTGAAGGGAAAGAGTAGTACATGGAACTGCTGAGTAATACTTTACTAACAAAATATGAATATTGCAGTCCTGTTCAGCTCAAGTAAACTGGAGTTTCTGTTTTGCAAACGTTTGTAAATGCTACTGATTTTTTATTCTGGCATGGTATATTATTATATGCATGGGTGTATTTTATTTGATTTATTTAATTTCTGCTTAAGAGTTTACTTTTATTTGATTTTGCGAATTTGATCCGTTTTTGCTCCAACAAAGCACTGTCTACAAACAAGGAGCAGGAACAGTGGTTATACTTGTGAGGGCATTTCAGCTTTCCCTGTGGAGTTAGTAAATTTGAGAAAAGAAGCTCTGTGGGTAGGATGGTACACTAGTGCAGAAAATATCACTGCTACTTCACAGAAGAGGGTTCTCTTGGTTCAGTTTTCAGCTGGGGTGCCTTTATGGTGCAGTCCAGATGTTCTCTCTGTGTCCATATGGGTTTTCGCTGGGTGCTTAACTTTTATCCCACCTTTGAAAGCCATATATTTGTAGAAATGGCATGGTCCATATTGCTTGTAGGTGGTGTGTAGTGTGTGTGTGTATATGTGTGCATTCTACAGTAGAGTGGCACCCTGTCCAGAATGGGTTTCCATGTCTTGCACTTACTGGCTGTTGGGATAAGCTTTGGTATCCCAAAAGCACTAGGTGATGAAGTGGATTACTGGAAAACAGATGGATGGTTTGGGGGAGGGGTGCAAAGCATCTTGCTCCTACCCAGAAAACATTTATTTTTGTCTGTTTGTGTTTATTTCAGTTTTGTAGCTTTCATTATTTTGAATTTGACTTCAGTAGTTAGTATGCATCTCCTTTGGGGTAACTGAAACAAATAGAAAGAGAACCACTGAAACAAACCACATACACCATTACCACACAATTATTTGTCTTTTCGACTTTAAGGGGTAAGGGTAAGGGGTCGCCACAGTGGAACTCCAGTCTGCTAATGATTGGCAGTAGACTTTTATGAAACGCCAAGGTGCCAGCTTGACCCCCAACCTTCAAAGAAGGCATGCCCATTTACGCACGCATGTCTTTCGAATGCTACCCAACCACGGAGAGGACATGCAGACTCCACACAGAAGGCACTCCCAAGCCATGCTGAGAATCGAACGGAAGAACCTCTTGCTGTGAGGTAACAACACTACCGCCGTACCACCACGGCTACCATTACCACACAATTATTTCATTTAAAAAAATCTAGTCACCATTTTCTGTCATACAACTCCATTCATACACTCAAAAAAAATCCATAAACATGTATTTTCTTTTTCTCCTCATACAGTGGTCAGTAGTTACACTGTGGGCTGCATACTTGAATGCCTGCACAGGTTGCTAGTCAATATGTGGACCAGGATAATACAATACCTCTCAACCTTTTACAGCAAGAAATCTGGACAAAGTGATAAATAATGGGGGAGGGGCAAAAGCCCAAAAATAGGGACAATTTTAAATATTGCTCAAAAAGTTGATAAAATAGCAGGTTGTGTTAACATGAATTTTCTGAAGAGTATGAAGTCTGAAACTCAAATGTCTGTCATCATTTTCTAAATTTAATCTGTAATGACTTGCCAACGATTTGTCAGAAAACTACAGTTGTATGAAAAATGGACTAAAAATATGAGGTAAAAATTCGGCCATTCTGTGAAAATCTGTACAATTTAGATGTATGTTCAAGATTAAAGCAACTGAAAACAGCATTCTTGTTCCCATATGGATTCTTGTTCCCCTAAGGATTCTTGTCAGCCCCCGCCAAGCTCCCTGGCTAGTCTTCTTTTTTTACCTTGAGGTCAAGCCAGAGTCCAAAGAAAGAATTTCCTCATTATACATACACCGGTGGGCAGGTGTCTGATGGCTGACTCATCTGCCCCCCCCCTCAGCCTGTACTCTGTATACTGCAGAACTTAGAAGTTAACTTGCGCTACACTACGCAATGCTACCTGCTGCCACCCCGGCCTGCAACTCCTGCTCCATACAAACTTGCTGCTATAACTTCTCCCTTAATTCTTCTGATGAGAGTGAATGTGAGAGTACTCCCCTAACCTCCATAAAGAAGTTACAAAAGCAATCGCGCAGGCTCACAATCATACAGATCTCATTTATTCAAATTTAATAATTGACTAACCACGTCCACACTAGTCAACAGATCCTTAGGTGCAATATAAAACCACATCATGGGGAAAATTTTACTTTTGGTGGGGGGGGCTTCACAGGCTCCTGAAGAATCTAGACTTTTGCCAACAGAAATAGGCACTGGAGCAAAGCTCTTGGTGGCAGCTTTTAAAGCTGCAAATCTGACGACTTTTATAGAACAAAAATAATTTGAAAATATACACAACACATCTTTGAATCTGTTTAGAATCTAAAATCCCAGTTCTGGCTATGACAAAGTATACGTTTTAATCAAAAGCAGTTTTCTCCCACCCTGCACAATCTGAGTGGAATATAGATAAATAAATGTCTATCAACTGCCACCAGCACTGAACATTCTATTCCCTGCTTTAAACTCTTCAAAGGCCACTCCCTACACATGAAATCATACTTCACAAATCGATTCTGGCTCTGCTTTTAAGTCCCTCTTCGTCCCTTTTTTTTTTTTTTTTTTTTTTTTTTTTTAACTGCTAAGCAGTCAGGTGCACAGGCAACCTTAAGCCTAAGGCTCTCATCACTGTCAGCTTCTATAGAAGAAGGAATGTGTGTGCTGCAAGTAAAAACTGTGTACTGCTAGAGCTGCGCTACATGAAACTACACATATAGATGATAACCTGAAAGTTACCAATGCAGTGCAAGTCTAACATCATAAAACCCACAGCATGCCACTAACGTCTGTCAGAACCATGAAAGGAAAGGAAATACAAACCTTACCTGGGCTTAAATGTACAAAATCCATCTAGAAACATCCACAGCTACTAGCTTCTTTAGCAGTACAGCAACACCTCATTGTTTGTTTCAGCTTCCCTTCAGTGGGGTCCACAAGGTTGCCCACTAGTCTGAATTCAGAATTTCAAAAAGATCTCAACTCTAAAGAACGACATACAGAATTGGTTTGGTGCAGAGAAGATGCTTAGCCAGTCATGTGCTGTACGGTGTTGCAATGTAAGTGTGGCTCCCATATAAGGCAGCATTGTGAGGACTGTAATGCCAATGAGGAGAGGAATAGGTCTTGTCTACTTGTTCTTCTGACTGGTCCACTCTACTACATGACCCTCATCCCTTAGGAAGGAAAGAGCTGGCAAGCTAGACCCATGAAATGAATGGACCATGTAGCTCTCACCCCCATGGAGGGGACTGACCCAACCTTTGCCCTGAAAAGGGAAGCTATGGTACTTTGGCAGCAGATAATGAATATGTTGTATGACTGTTTCCCTGCCAAAGTATCAGAGTATTGGGATGAGGGAATTATTGAGCTTGTCCTGGCATACCTCTCGACATGAAAACTTCAAAAATCTGGAAAAGGCCCATGAAAAATAGGTACAAACCTTTACTCTGATTAACATAACATTTGCAAAAATAATTATGTAACCCCGCCTGCTCCAATGGAATTGTGGGATATCAACTTTCAAATGCAAACTGAAGAACAGATAACCAAAATATGGCCCCAGATACCCAGACCCTGTAGCAAATGGTAACCATTTTCTTTTAAATTTGTAGCAATGATGTATGTTCACTAGGAAAGAAGAAGATGATGAACCTTAGGATTTTGTTTTTGGTGACTTGCAGTATGTGTGTTTTATGGTAAAAGTAGGACATTTAATGTTAGGCAATATTCTAATCTTAGCAAACAAATATTATACTTTGCTAGGACCTCCGAAAGTCATTATTCATGGCCTACTGATCAGTGGCATAGCTACAGTTTGTGCTGCCCAGGGCTGTCTTTGAGTTTGCTGCCCTTCCCCCCTCACAAAATCATGGTTGAATGGGGCTTTCCCATATACAGCCCCCCCTGCAGCCATTCGAATGTCCCATTACTTGGCTATTTCACCCAATTTACCATAAACAGTTAATGTGCATACTGCTTTACTTCCCCAATTATGTGGATTTCATTTAAAAGCTTTATTTTACATTTTACAGCACAAACACTAACAGACATCTGCTAAACAAAGCAATGCAGTCTCACAATGAAAATAGACTTAGCATTAAAACTTCTTTGCCATTGAAACAGCATTGAAACCCACATTCAAAGAAAATGCATCTGGCCAGTGGGAGATAAAGATTACCTTTGGGCTGTTTTCAAATTATAGGCTCCTTGCAAACAAAACATTTATGTGTACTTTGATACACCATCCTGATTGTATTAAATTATATTAATTGTATAGTACAGTACAGTTAGAGGGTATTTTAAATGTATTGTTTTGAACATTTTTCCAGTAAACAATGAAACAAAATGCATGCACCAAAAATTACAAAACTGCCCAATTCAGAACATTTCCATCATAAAATGTCTACTAAAACTTCTACAATAAACCAGTATCAGTAAATATGCACAATCACTGCAGAAGTAAGAGTCATCTAAATAATTCCACATTCAAGAGATCTGTAACTAATGAAGAGGTTGCTGCTAGCAAACAACGTTATATTTCATTGTTTCATCTACAAATAAAGTTGCCATTAAAGAATAAATTGCCTATGCTATGTTACATTATAAAAATGATAATCACGTAATATTGCAGTAAGAAATGGATGGCAAACTGAAAACAGGCTCATAGTTACTAGTTATTGCTGCTGCCAAAGAGGACATTCTCCGGACTGCAGCATCCACCGCCCTTTAAAAGTACAACATAGTACAGTATCAGCAATGCATCTACATAATGTGGGAGTAGAATCCACAGACCTGCATCAAAAGCAAGTATTTAACCTGTTATGCTATTAACAATGCAAGCAGACTCAGCATAAGCAGCACTAAACTTTTCTTCCACTGAAGCTCTCAGCTCCTTGTAAAATCCACTCGACACTTAACTGTATTTCTCATCTTTGCAGCACAAGAAATCTGGAAAATGCCAAAATGTATTGGGGGGGACAAAAGCCCCAAAACCAGGGACACATTTTAAACACTGCTTGTACAATCTTGGAAAGTTGCTAGAATAAAATGTTGTGTTACCACCATGCATTTCACTGCCAAGACTTGAACCCAGAAGCCTGTGCACTACAGTCAGAGCAACTCACCACTATGCTAAATCAGCAGTTTCCTGAAAGATTGGAAGACTGAAACTTAAATGGCTATCATTTAGTAAATTCAGTTCTCACCATAGCTCTCAACCTCTTAGCACAAAACACCTGGACAAAGCCAATAATGGCAGAATACAGTCCCCAAACATACACACTGAATTCAGTTCTCACCATAGCTCTGAACCACTTAGCACAAAAAACCTAAACAAAGCCAATAATGGGAGAACACAGCCCCAAAAATGGGGGGGGAGACAAATTTCAAATACTGATCTTATAAACTTTCCCCTGGGGAAAAAATTTGCTGAAGTAGCCATTCGTAGATGTGTGTTTTCACTGTTTACTGGTCAGCAAAGACATGTTCGATGAACCTATATATTGATAATGTGATATAGACCCAATTTACTACTGTGGTACAGTAAAGTTAAAAAGCAATAAGTAAAATACAAAATATTGCATTTTTACAGTATTATGTAAGGTAAATATAATTTGAGTAGAAGTCCACTGAATAACAAAACTAAAATAGATTAATCTAATAAAATATCATAAGATGTACAATACCAAATAACTGAAGTCATCAAACACAGTACAATTAAAATAATAAATAGTATAGCTAAACAGGGTTATATAAAATAAACTAATGCAAGCCCAATAGTAAAATGTTAAGTCCCAAATGTCATTGGGTCAATCACACAGCTAACAAAAAGTACAAAGTAATATAATAAAAAAATAAAAATTTGGTAGAGTTTGGTACAACTTTGTAAGCATCAACTGCATTTAACTGTCTGAGCCGAAATGCCTTAAGAAACTGCTACTGTGGTATGGTAAAATTAAGAAACAACACATAAAAGAACAAATACTACCAGCGGTAGTGGTGCTGCGGTAGCGTTGTCGCCTCACAGTAAGACGCTGTCCGGTTCGATTCTCAGCTAGAGTGTCTTCTGTGTGGAGACATGCGTGAATGGGCGCACCTTTGTTGAAAGTTGTGCATCGGGCCTGGCAAGCCGGTGTGTAAAAATCAACTGCCAATCATTAGTGGACCGGAGTTCCACTGTGGCGACCCCCCAACCAGGAAAAACTAAAAGATACAAGATACATAAAAGAACAAATACTACAGATCTGCAGTGGAGCTGAAAGAATAACAGTACCAAAATAATTTAATAAAATAAACAGTTAAAAAACGTACAACAAATAACTGATGTCAGCATGCACAGTACTACAATAATAATGTGATTAGCAGAAAGAATAACCTAACAAGGTAAAGAAAACAAAGCAAATGGAACAGCAAATTATTAAAGACTCACAAATTATTCTTTACTTTCCAATCCAGACCTTTTTTTAAACCAAAGTTGCAGTTTGAAAATCTTAAATAAAATTCCACAGTCCATGAAAATCTTAAATAAAATTCCACAGTCCATAAGCAACTGAAACGAAATGGATCATGTGTTATGTTATTGCAAATCTTGTCATTTCACAAAAGTTGTAAAAAGCTTTAGAGATAATTTCATATTTCAAAAAACACATTTAAATACATGTCATAAATTACTTCTTAACAAAGTTACTTTCTGCAATGTTGCTTTTACCTCGGCAGAATAAAACCAGGGGAAAGATCATGCAGCACTCTCAATATACATAACAGATGACAAATCGTAAAACCTACCAGGAGCTTTAAAATTTCTAAAGTTGATGTTGGCTAATACAAAATGAATGATGATTGGGCAGTCCTTTTCTATGGATGGATTTTTTGGTTTAAAAACATAGCACTCTTTCAGGCCTTCTCGGTCAAAGACTCTTGGGTCAATTTTTGGAAATGGAAGCTTATTCATTTTTGCCCACTTCTCAGCAAGCAGAAGTTCCTGCAATTCAAGAGTAAAAGAAAACACAAAAGAAAACCATTAACTGAAAAATCATCAATATACTTAAATTTGTGCAAATCACTGATTCTCTGTTTCAGGTTTCTTTATCCTTTATTAACCAGGTCCCACTAGGCTAGTAGGCTCTTTTCATTACAGACCAAGGATAGTTTTTATACTACTAGGGGAAACTTGACCAGTGCATTAGCTAACTCCCCTTACTCTTTTTGATAAGTGCTATGGAATCTTTTACCTTCACCTAAGCTACAACCAACTCAGGCATATGGGGTCTTGCTTTATCAGAAGGATGACAAACTCAGGAGTGCAGCACCCTTTATATGCTGCACTGCAGTGGCAGGAATCCATCTCCCTGGTGTAGGAATAGAACCCACTGCCTTCTGCACTAAAAGTGAGTGAACTAACTGCTGCACAATTGGCACTGCTAATGCCAGGTAAAAAAGAGAAGTTTGGAAATCCATACTAACCTGACTTTAAAACACATCCTCTTACCTAAATCCCCATTGTCAGCTAAAAATGCAACTCCTAGAAATGGTAAAAGGTCGATATTGCATCTAAAATCCCATAACCTAATGAAGCAACAAGCTCCCACTTACTGACACATTCCCTAGTCCATCTGCCTTAACCCCCTCCCCCACACTTAACACTCTTCATACAAATGCAATGTTTAGGTACTGCAAACTCTAGGTCTGTACTGTAAAGCAATCTCAGTCATTTATATAACCCTCTTTTAAAAGACATATTCATTTGTATATAAATGTATGTGACAATAAAACGCAAGTTTTACAAACCTGCTCATCTGGCTCTATGACTCTGCACACATATATCATTAACTTTATAAATACATATAATTCCTGTACATTCCACAATGGTATAATTATATATACTTTACCACTTGCAATGTATCTCTGTAATTTTCAAACTTTAATGCTTTCCCAGGCTGAAGTTAAAATTCATAATTTCTGATTAATGATCTACCTGTGTTAACACAGCTAAATAAATAAATAAATCACAAAAAGTAGAGAAAATGTGTGTTCACACTTTATATCAAGACTGACCCACCAGATGTCTTGGAAGGGGGTGAACATTGATGAATATTTCTGAGGTAAAGTGGTTTCTACTAAGCATGAACTGTTGAATCAGTTACTAATATAGGAATCTAAAGTAATATTGTATCCTGGCCAACAAATAATCAGAACCCAATGCAAAAATAAGGAGCAACAAACAGGACAAAGACTTGAAATCCTTGAATTTTTTCAAGCCCCTTGGGTTTCATTATTCATTAAAATGCTGGAATAATGCACAATGAAAGGTTTATGAATAAAAACATAGCTAGCATAATTCATTTTTAACTAAACTAAAAAGAGGCTGTGCCTAACTTTTCATAGTGCTGTTTCAAAAGAATATTTATTAATTTTTCACAGTGCTATCACTGATGCCTAGATTTCTATCCATTACTCTCATGCAGAGGCTCCGGAAGCTGTTGAAGACTGGAGGGGGGGGGGGTGAGTGGGGCACTTAATGATCTAAAAGGGCAATTTTTTAAAACTGCTTACTACCACGATATAGGTTCACTTGGAGAACATTTTAAGCTTAGCCAGTTTCCCTTTGGGTGCTTGAATTAACATTTCCTGATTGGTCTTACCTATCCCATGGCTGTTAATTGTATATTAGCCCTAGTGAGAATAAATGTGATCATACTATAGATAATTTGAGGGGACCCATGTAAGGGATGCATTTAGGAGCTGCCGCTATCCATTAGTGGCATGAGGGGCAATCCTGCAGTACATTTTCTATTGCCCGTCCTTAGATCCATGTTGCATTTGAATATGGATAGGGATGAACTTTGTTTTACTTGAATGGATAGTCTGTTCTGGAACAGTGGTGGCCTCTGACTCTGTGATATATATATATATATATATATATATATAAATATATATATATATATATCCATCTCTCCACAACATTCAGTTTAGATACCTGGACTGATTATTTCTGATGCCATTTGACTTGCTGATGTTCAGTAGGTCCATCTGCATTAGGTCAGAGGATGCCTTGCATGCCAGACATGTCAATTCTAAGCACTCTGTAGGATACTGAGTATAGTGATAAATCATTGAGGTGGTCCATGCAAGACCTATTGTTTAGGACTTGTAACCTTTTAGTAAGGTATCTCTGTGGATATGCCAATTGTTGCATGGGTCTGGACAGATACATGCCAAAGTGGGGATTATAAAAAATTATTGATCTAATGAGGGCTTTGTAAAGGGGTACAATAACATCTCTAGATCTAGTCACAATCAATTTGTTTATAAGGTGTGCAATATAGAAAGGCTTTCTTATGACTTTGGGCACATATTGATCAAAAGTTAGGTCACTGTACACACAAGTTCCCAAATGCCAAACAACTGGGTCAGTTATCAGGGGGCATTGTCAATTTGGCAGCTTCCTGGAGTAGATGACTTCCCAATGGATACGATAATGTATTTCTTGGAGTTTAGCTTCAATTCATGATTCTGGCACCAGTTATTGTTTGGGACAAACCTTCCTGCATGATGGTTAAGTCATTTGGGGATTCAATAACTGCACCTAGCTTGCAGTCATCTCAAACTTAGTTGGCCAAATCCCTTTGGTATTTCCTTTTCCTTTTGAGATGTATATGTCAAACAGAAAAAGTCTCACCACTGAACCCTGGGGGACACCATTGGTGACTGGTCTCTTCCCCTATTTTGATCTCCTGCATCTGTGAGCAAGCATACATTCTCTGATTCACCTTCCTGATTGTATTAACCTGATTGTATTAAATTATATTCCTTGTATAATACAGCACCACATGCTCGAATGTGTTTTAAATTTGTAGTTTAAAACAGTCTTCTAGTAAGCAATGAAACAAAATGTATGAACCAATAATGACAAAACTGCCCAATTCAGAACATTTCCATCATAAAAGTCTATTTCCACACCCACACTATAAATAGAATATCAGCAGTGTAAGCCATAGGCATCTTGCACAGCTTCTCGCACTTATTTTCGATTTCACTTTTTTTTGGGGGGGGGGTCAAAAACCAGGGACACATTTTAAACATTGCTTGTATAATTTTGTAAAGTTGCTTAAATAAAATGTTGTGTTTCCACCATGCATTTCACTAGTAAGTCTTGAACCCAGGACTCTATGTACTACAGTCAGAGTAGCATACCACTATGCTAAATCAACAGCTTCCTGAAAAATAGGAAGACTGAAACTGGCCATCATTTAGTTAATTCATTTCTCATTTCTCACCACAGCTCTCAACTCTTAGCACAAAAAACCTGGGTTAACACAAATTTAGTTCTCACTATAGCTCTTAACTCTTAGCACAGGAAAACTAGGGGAATACAAATTCAGTTCTCACTATAGCTCTCAACTCTTAGCACAAAAAAATCTGGGGAAATACAAATTTACTTTGCACTATAGCTCTCAACTCTTAGCACAAAGAAACCTAGGCAAAGCTGACAAGTGGTGGTGGCTAGGGAGTTTAGGCTCTTTTTAGCCTATACCGAAGGTACAGGGTTTGAGCCTCAGCGCCTCTAGCCACCAGGTGTATTGAAGGGGCACACACACACACACACACACACACACACACACACACACCTCTTACTTCATTCCCCACCAACAGAGAGAAAGAGGGAGCTGATGTAATCGTGCAGGCTGGAATCCTTGAGGGAGCTGACGTTATTGCGTACGTGATGATGTCAGCTCCAGCCGTGAAAACCTAAAAACAAAGAGAAAAAAATTGGACCAGCCATGTAAGTTGAAACAGTTGCTGGATCTACTGCAAAAGTGGGGAGGCCTCCCCCATCGCTCTATGGTTCCGGCACCTATGCTCTCATGGTCTCTTAAAATAAGGCACTGAAAATAAGCATTCTATGCCTCATGGATAATTGAAAATAGATGACATGATTAAACAGTGCGAGTGATCTCACAGACTACAGTTCAGTTATAAAAATGAATTTGATTAATTAATATTATCCATAATCTTTTGCAGTGCTCATTACTCCAACACTTTACTATGATTCACCTCTAAAATTCCACTTTAATGAACCAAATTTTACAAATTATCATGATGATTTTAAATCCCATTTCTATGTCAAACCAATTGTATCTTTTATTTCACTTTTGTGTATGTGTGCCTGTCCATCCAAGCTTATGACACAAGCTGACTCCTACAGCGAGCCTGTGAATATCTACTGTCATGCATGGAATTTACTAAGCAAGGGGGTAAATGTAAGGAGATTCCCAGGCCTTTCCTCCATATCACATTTGCATTCACACACACATATGGGCAATTTAGATGTCCCCAATGGACTTAATGAATGTTTTTGGAATGTATAAGGAAATTAGAGCTCCTACAGAAAACCCAGCAGCACAAAGGGAGGATATGCAGATTCCACTCAGAAGGAATCGGATCCTGTGAAATGAAAAAACTCTTGCTGTGAGGTAACAGTACTAACCACCATGATAATTCACCTCCCTAATGAATGTGTGTAATGAAACATAAAACAAGCAAATGTCAAATATGGAGCTAGCTTCTGAAAAAAAGAGTGCTAATGCAAGCAATGTAAAAGTCTCCATCTAGTCAAAAATGCAAAAGTCAATGAAACTGATTTTTACCATTTTTAGTAAGTATACTTTGTAGAATTTTATTGGCACGTCCACTGCACAATAAAAATTAACGGACTTAATAAAAATTCTGTCATACATAAAGTTAAGACCTTTACATTATGTCATAAATTAGCAGAAACATCAACAGTTTCCTATAAGACGGGGCATATTTTTCAACCATAAAGACTTCCAGCAATTCTGACTTAAAGGTCAGTTTACTAAAAGGAATGGCACAATAGGACTACAATACACTGCAGGAGTTTGACGTGTTAGGCCATGGGCTGTTCTCACGAAGTACTATAAGTACCCAGCTCAGCACAGATAAGTTGCAGTCTCTAAGTGAAATGTCTCATGCTAACCCTTCTCTTTATTTTACAGGAGTAGCATAGAAGCATAAAACTTTTATAAACTTATGTGATCCACCAGAGGTTTAAAAATAATCAAGTTTTGCAATAACTGATTCATAATGTACAGTGCTGCATGCAGATGAACAATAATTTTTTGCTCTTAATTCCCCTGTGACCATTACACCTCTTCCCTAATAGCCAATTAATTTTTCAAGATCTAGGATACCCTAGTGCACTTGAAAAAGAACGGTGCAGGAAGTCATAACTTTAATGACTCAGGAGTTAGAAAATGTTCCTCCATGCTCCTACAAATCCTCTCCCTCTCTTTATTGGATGGAATGCATAGTGTATAGCTAGAGTGCACAGTCTTTGGTGAGCACACACTCTCCAGGGTCCTCTGGTTACAAAAGTTGGAATCCCCAGCCTTACTCTCTGCTGGAACTCTTGCTTCAGGACTCCAGTAACCCCATCGCCCTTGGGTAGCTTCTCCCCACAGCATGAATTGCTAATCAAAATCATAACGAGGGTCAACAAGTGTCAGTCTCAAGGCCGTCTGATCACAGGTTCTTTTTTTTTTCTTTTTTTTCATAACTTTATTTAATAACCATCAGCAACACAATTTTAACAGGAACTATTAGCTCGGAATCTGTGTATTTATGCAACCATACACTGTCCAAAATGATGATGTTTATCACCTGAATATCTGACAATGAAAAAAATTCTGCAGTTAATGTTCACAGATATAACTAAACAATTTACATCCATTACAGCCTAACTAAAAAGGAAAGGGAAATTACAATATTAGCTCAGCAGACACAGTAGTGGAACAACAATATTTAGGGCATATTACAACAGCCATGAGTCACTATTACAAAAACTATTCATTAAAGTACAGCTAAGTCTCGCCAGATGGGCTACAATGAGAGCAAAAACTACTACTTTATCTATTCTCCTATATGCAGCTCTGAATTAAGCAAGGAGGCCAGCAGCTGCTTAAACTCTGATACAGACAGAACCAAGCTGGTCTTCTAATGTTTTGTTATTGTTTTCTTTGCTATGCAAACCATCATTTGGAGTGTAGGTTTGGACCAGTTCAAAATTAGGAACTATCTCACAGAAGTGCACTTTTAATGGTCAGCAGTCGGTATTTGACTTCTAGAAGAAGATGCACGTAGCAGAAATATTAATTTAAAGTCTGTGTACCTAAATTTGGACAACCGACAAGTTTTTTCTTTTAGCCTTATACAAGACAAATGAAAGAGAAGACAAGGGAATACTGAAAAGGTGATCTCAAATGGACTGGGTTTAGGATCAGCACCTTCAAGCTATGTCAGGATACACTTAATATTTATATCAAAAACCACAGAGTCCATATCTTTTTTTTTATATACATCTACTGACCAAACTACAGATATTGGGATAGGGTACACTACTGTACTAATGGTGAGTTAAGTGCAACTGGCAAAGAATGCCAAAGTACGGAAAGGTGAAAATGTTGCCACCAGCTCTGTCTCTTGCTCAGGTCATGAAAGGGTTATTCTTCATTTCATTGTAATTCAACAGGTAAGGTGATCAGCAAGCATAAGTACCCACCAGGGCAGGTGCTGTTAGAGAAATAATGGGTCACCCAGGAGTGTTATAAGGCCTGATGCCAGAGGCGGAGGGTCTCTCCATCCCTGGAATGTCTACTGTTTCCTAACTGGTAGGTGGCTTTATACTTGTTGATACAGAAACCTTGTGTTTGCACAGACTCCTGCTCATTTAATCAGAGCTGCTCTTTGCTCGCCAACTGTGCAGTAGAGTGATTCTGCTGATTTTCAAAGCCATCCACGGCAAAAAAATAAATACTATTTATGCTTTATTTGCACTCTGCTGACTGCTGTGCTATTGCTGATTTTTCACTTTATTTCTGTACTTCCTTACCTAAGAACTGTACTGTTACTTTAAAGTCATAGCTACACCGTATCTGCTAGATTCAGGTCTGCTGAATCTAGATTCTGTTCTTTTTTACACTTGAGCACTATACCAGCCATCTTATACCAAGAGGGCTTTTTTTGCAGTCTTGTGGCAGATGGGCATGAATCTAGACCTATCTGAGGTGGGGATTGCTGGAGGAAGACTCATTGGATGCCTTCCTGCTTAGTAGGACTGCTTTATACTTGTTTATTTTGGCTTATATACAACCCTCACATTTGCGCAGGCACTTACTTATTTAATCAGAGCTGCTCTTCATTTGGGGACTGTGCCAGCAGGACTGAATGATTCTGCTAATTTCCAAAGCCACCCATGGCAAAAAAAAAATGAAAATAAGTATTATTTAAGTTTTATTTGCACTTTGCAGATTATGTTTTATTCCACTGCTGTGTTATTGCTGATTTTTTCACTGTATTTCTGCACTTCCTTACCTAAGAACTGTACTATTACTTTAAGATCCTGGCTACATTTTATCTGCTAGATTCAGGTCTGCTGAATGTAGATCGTCTGGTTTCTTGCACTTGGGCACAATAGCAGCCATCTTACAGTAATGGGGATTTTTTTTCTGCACTCTTGTGGCAGAAGGGTGCAAGCCTTGACCTATCTGAGTTGGGGGATTGCTAGAGGAAGGCTTATTGTGTGCTTTCTCATTTAGCAGATTGCTTTATACATATTTATTCTTGGTTATACATAAGCCATGCATTTGCTTGGTGCTGCTCTCCATGCAGCGGTGTTTGGCAGTGCCCTGTACAAATGTAAAAGCCTTGAATATTAGTTTCTTCCTAAACTGTCAGTAATACCTTTCCAAGCTTTTCTGCTGTTCTAGGAACAATTCAGTTGTGCATTGACCAGCTCTGCTTTAATGGTCAACCTTTGCTACACAAGGTATAGGTCCTTCGTCTAGTCTCTGGGCTACCAGCACAGCCCAGTCATATTAACCCATTTTGTTCTCTAATAAAATATACAGTAAGAACCTGCTATCATGGATGGGCAGTTTCCCATCATCTCTCTGGCAAGCCTGATGGACATAGGCATCCTGAGGCAATGTAGCAATTGTTTCCTGTATACTAACAACCATTTACTCCTGAAAAAAAAACTAATACTTTATGTGAGAGATGTAGTTACACTTTGAAATTGTAGGTAAGACTCTCACATATAGATCATATAGATAAAATGAATGACAAACAGGTTGTCAGCACACACGTCACTTCCCACACTGAATAAGGATATGACACAAATACAAATATGCAGAGGTACTCATTAGTAACTTAAAGCCCAGAGGCCTCTCATACTCTGTCCCTCATAAACCACATATATACACATGGCAAAAAACAACTACAACACAACACACATACCAATGTCTTCTACAATAAGCCCATATAAAGCATTCCACAACAAAATCCAATGCACTGAACACAGTTAACTCCATAGTGAGACACACGGATGTTCCCCTCACCAGGCTGGATAAGGAGAGGGTTATGGTTAGCTGCCTGCCAGTTTCCAGGCTCTATCAAGTCTCCCAAGCACTCATACCACTCAACAAGTACCAGTACCACTCTATCAAAGTCCATATGGGTGTGAATGACTTGAGACATACCTCTGTGGACTATATGAGGAGATGCATGACTAAGATCACAGATTGTGTGTCTCAGGCTATGAGCCTAGAAATAAGCAGCATTATACCATCTCTGAGAATGATGCCACAATACAATAAAAATGATTGACTTTAACAATTGGCTTAACTTCTTGTGTCAGTCCAAGGGGATCCAGTAACTGTCAGCCTAGGGGAACATGGATGACAGGCCACACTGATTTGCCAGACATGGTCTCTAGGCTTTCAGATACTAGCAAAGGCATTAGACACCCCAACTGTGCCTTTTTTAGGCAGTATCAAAATAACCAACCTCCCAATATTAACAAATTCCTCTCTAGATAAACTCAAGGTACTGCTGCTTAATTCTAATAGTCTAAAGAACAATCTGCACTCTTTGGAAGCAGTTCTCATCTTGAAAGATTCTGACATCTGTGCAGTCACACAGATATGGTTCAAAGCTGCAGAAAGCACCCTGGCTAGCTGTGCAAAGCTACAATTCCTTCCGTATGTTCAGACCACAAACTGAGCATGAAAGAACCAAAGGAGGAGATGTAACCATTGACATTAAGGATAAGCACACCTAGAGACTGGTCAAACAGTATGCTTTCAGCTACTCCATGTCCAATTAACCATAGGCAAAATCACCTACCTCATCACAGCTGGCTACAGGTTCCCCCACCACAAACCAGGAAAAGCATACCACATTCCCGGACTTACTGGAGTCACTTACCATGCAGCCCATTCCTGGACTTACTGGAGTCAGTTATCATGAAGCCCAACACCTTAGTCTTGGGTGATTTTAATTATCTTACCATTGACTGGGGGACATACATGACTACAAACATGCAGGCTCACAGCTTCTTGAACTTTGTCAATGTAAATGCTCTGAAGCAACTACTCAGCACACCTATGGGGGATAAAATGTCCTGGAAATAGTACTCACTGAAATGTGGGGAACACTGCCCCCCCAGTGTGATAAATCAGTCTCCTTTGAAGTAATTATAAGGCCAGATACCACAATCTCAAAATGCTTAAGAATTTTTTCAAGACAAATTATCTCCTACTAAGTGATGGTATAAGAAATGTCAAATCTCCCTTGAACACAGAAACATGTACTCATATGCAGAGGTATACACCAACACCCTTTAAAACCACTTAAGCAGTTGTACAGAATCAGCTGTACCTCACAGAATTAAAACCAGGAAATGCCAGAAATAATAAGCCACACTGGTGGACCCCTAGTATAAACAGGCTATACAACAAAAGAAAAAAAAATCTAATGTCCAAAAACAAGAGGGAATTGTTTCAGCAGAGAAAAAAATCCCTCTCTAGTCTAAACAAACAAATTAGAGATCTTTTCAAGTTTTACCAAAGCTAATTACGAAGCAAAAATAAGACTCCATAGCTAAGGATAATCACAGGGCATTCTTTAACCACACCTGAAAACTAAACAGCAATACACAGTTATGCATTGAACTGATTGTGGATGGCACCACCCATACTCAACTGGAGGTAATAGCCAACCTGCTAGTTGACAGATTTGGATCAAACTTCGCCCCCATCCCCACAAGTCATCTCTATGCTAAGGCCAAAAACACAGCATTAACGGGATCAGACAACGTCCTAGGTTACCTTTTAAACAACTTAAAACATGACTTAGCAGACTCTCTTGGATCCCTGTTTAACCACAGCCTGTGGACTGATTATGTTCCAGCAGAATGGAGGACAGCAACAGTACACCCTCAGCACAAAGGGGGACCATCAATCAATACTGGGAATTACAGATCTATAAGCTTGGCTAGCCTCATCTGCAAGTCCATGAATAGAATCATTATTGGCCTTATCAACAAGGACATAGGTAATCTCCAAATATTGGACCCAACCCAGCTTGGATTCATTAAGGATAGATCATGTCTGTTAAACCTGACTGACTTCTTTGAGAAGGTCACCAAGGATAGGAAACCAGTACTAGCTGCTCATTCCCACCCTCCTTCCATAGCTCCTCCAGAGCCCATGCCTCTAATCAAACGTAGGTCATCTAGGGTGCAGTAAGGGCTTTATACCTTTATCCCACGGAGCTCATAGTATTTATTCATTAACTTACAGATTTCTGATGTGTACATAATCATGCAGTTTACTGCAACTGGTGCAGAGTGTGTGTGTGTGTGTTTGTGTGTGTGTGTGTGAGAAATATCTCTCAGTGCAAAAAATCTGGACAAAGCTTCACAGCACGGGGGGACAAAGGCCCATAAACAGGAACACATTTTAAATATTGCTCTTCTAAACTTAGAAGGTTTCTAGAATAACAGGATTTGTCTTAGCGTGCATTTTTCTGAATGATATGAAGTCTGAAACACAAATGTATATCATTATTTAGTGACTTCTATCCTCAGATCATTACAGTGATTTGAAAGAAAATCGCATATTTTATGAGGAACAGATAAAAAATATGAGGCAAAAATCTGGTCATTCTATGAAAATCTGTACAGTTAAGAGATATAATGTGTGTGTGTTTGTGTGTGTAAATATGAGCTGCAATGAGGTGGCAATGCTTCTGACTACAGTCATTTAAAATGCATAACTGTAGCCATCATTAATCAGTCTGTTTATTAATTTGATCATAATCAGACCCCTGAAATGTACTCAGTTAATAAAGTAGCTGTAAATGGTGTGTGCTTCTATGTCTAGTGGGGTGAAAAGGATTGCACTGTACCATGGTTCTAACACCAGTGAAACAAAATATATTACTGCATCCAGTATTAATGTATTTATTTGGGTACGCAGTCATACAAGTTCCAGTAACTGATGGGGACATTTGTGTTTGTTTCTGTGTGTTTCTGCATGTAGGGGAGTAGCAGCTGTATGCTTCTGACAACAGTGAGCTAAAATACATTAATGTGGTTTTAGGGACATGATTATTAAATAAGGTAAAATTCCTGGGTATGGGGAATCACTGTGCATGACAGTGACTGGCCTTGATGTCATTTACTAGTGCTAAATAATAATCATTTTGGCTTTGCAGGACTAACATATATTTGTATGAAGCAAGTTTAAATATTTTACTATGGCTGATGTTTGAGTGAAACAAAGCCAAGATACATTACTGCAGTGCATCACCATTATTATATTTCACTCACTAGAAATATAGATCTAGTACCCCCCCCCCACACACACACACACACACTATGTAGTATTGGCTCCTCAGCTTCATTGTAAATAGGAATGTGGCAAGATGGTGGAAGCTAGTGGCTAATTAATTTGCATTGCTTTGATATGGAATTTTTTAATCTGTTTTAAACTCATGTTTTATCTCTTTGGTCCTCCTATTATCTCTGTAAACAGTGGTCTGTTTTGGTCATTGTTATGTTCCTTGATTTTGGTGTCTAATATTGGCAATATGTAATCATTCTGATGACAACTTTTGTTTGACACTCATAAGTGGGAGGAGTTATGCTATTTGGTATGAGAACTTTATGTTAAGTGTCCAGATTTTCAATGTCTGCAGGCGGCATGGACATCCCCTTGTTGATCAGAATGAAGAAGTTGCACCTCTGTTACTATTCAGTATAGACATTTAAAACTTGAGTCTATAAACATAGCAAACATTATTACTAGTATAAAAAAAACTTGTAAAGTCATGGTACAGATTAATGTCATGAAATATCAAATAGTGAATGTTTGTTAACAACAATATGAACAGCCCTGACAGTCAGTGAGAAAGAGAAAGACTTATCACTGTGTCTGCCTTATCAAGCAAAGCAGGAACTCTACTTTTCCAGGTCTATGATCAGATAATTTTTCACTTGATGGCTAACTTTATGCACAGGATAAATCTTCTTTGAACATACAGCATAATGTGATTAGCAGATGAAGTTGTTTCGAACTATTTCGCCATTCTGAATCCTGACATTATGACTTATGTAACAACTGCATTTCAGTGTCATCTATTTTGCAGCTTTCATTTTCTACAGTCTCTGTCTCAGCTGTCATTGGTACTTTCATTACAACTCAAGAAACTTCCAAATTCTGCTGTAGTGAAGTTTTCCAAGTACTCTTTTCCATTCAATGTACCAATAATAAGAATTTTATTTCCACATTATAGTTTCAAAGAGTTTGCAGCATATTCTGTGACTCAGATATGTCCTCATGTAGAGATTTTTGGAAAATACTGCGTGGGTTTGTGATCTGTATTGATTTTAATGTTTCCTCAACAAACGTGCATCAACTTTTCTGGCATCCAAACTCTGTGGTTAGTATTTTTTACTACCTGCTCCTATATTGTCTGTGCCCACCTCCCAGTGCTCTCGGTACATTTACAACATGTCTGCAATGCATTTTGTAGGGTCACATCATAAACCAAAAACTAAACGGAACAGGAGAAACACAAAGTAGCTCTATTAGTTTAAGCAACTCATAGACAAAAAAAGAGCTTACTGTTCTCACTACCAGGCAGTAACCAACAGTGCTTGTACTTTTTGCAGGCCTTGAGTCTAGTCCAGCTATAGTCCAGTAGCCCATGCATTTTACATAGGTGCTTTCATTTCATAGAAGATGACTAAATGTCGTAGACCTCATCAGAAATACACGTTATCTACATCCTACTTTACTATGACTGAATTGCTTGTCATCTATCTTTCATATAAATATTAATTGCTTATACAATAAGTAGACATTTATATTGTATTAGAATTCTGTCTAATTTACAAAAGTACGATATCTGTTGAAAATAATATAAATATTGCTTATTCCTATTACAAATATTCTCCATACGATAATTCAATTTATGGAGCTCAAATGTTCTGGATTGTCAAGGTATGAATGATAATCTGATGAACTTAGGTTTATCCATCAGATTAGGAATGATTTTCATTCCATGGCTAGTGTGGATCTTAGTTTTGTTAACATTTATTAATTTAAATTTATTTCACAAAAACATTTTCAGTATGCTTGACCAAAACATTACTTTATTGGTAAACACTCAAAGTATAAAACTGATAATTTCCTTTAAAAGCTCAAGCATATGCTTTACAGTTATCAGAGGAAAATGTTTAATAGTCACAATAAAACAAAAAATACATAGTTTAAATAACCTAAGATGGATTTAACTTTATCTTTACAAACCAGTTGCTTAAACAATCCTAGCAAAAGATCAAATCTACTGAAATATTTAAAAATGAACAAAGCACAAACTGTCTTCCTTCAAGAAACTAATTTCAAAACAAATGACAATCACAAATGGAATCCTAAGGAATATATGATATTGGCGCAATCCACTTATAAGACAAAGATAAAAAGATAATTTTATGGAAAACAAATGTGATTAACCCAGAAATCATTTATAAGTATGAAGATAAAGAAGACCTTATAGCATTAGTAATAGTTAAATATAATAACAGACTATGGACCCTAGCCAATCTATACTGGCTCCCAGGCATTGGAACAGGAACTGTTAAAAAACACTTTGATTTCATTACCAATAACTATAAAGGCAACTTAATATTAGGAGGAGATTTTAACTGTACATTTGATATTTCTGAAACTACAAATAAAAGACCACTGTGTACATCTGCTGTATCAAAAGCGTTAAACACGTGGGTAGAATCATTTCATCTTGTAGATACTTTCAAATTTAAAGAAGATAAATTGTGGTTGTTTTCCCATCAAGATCACAGATTTGGTACCCAAATTAGAATAGATAAATATTTGCTGCCCATGACTTACACTATAAAATCATTAATTTCTCAGTCACTCCCTGCCCCTTTTCAGACCACAATTCATTGATACTAAAACTTCAAAATGGGTACAAACCATTAATCTTTAACTCCAGAATTCCAGCATATATAACTAAAATTAAAGAGTTCAAACCCTGGTTATTATCTGAATTACAGTTCTTCTTAGACATTAATTACACCACAGAGATAAATAAAATAAGGATATGGGATTCATTAAAAGCTTACATACATGGTTAAACCGTAACTTGGTATAAAAAAAATCAGAGAATGGGATTCTGAATTATTACATCAACAATCCAAACTTTGTTCAGTAAAAGCCGAAAAAATCTAAATAATTTGGAGACGAAAAAGAAAGTATAACTATTAAACAATAACTACAACGAAATTCTAACACATAAAACTAGTTTAGCTTTAGAAAAACTAAAAATTAATACCTTGGCCACTTCTCCCAAATATCTACATAATTTGTCCACAAGAATCAAAATACAATCAAAAATTAATAACATTAAAAGTATCTTCCATGAAAGGAAGAGAAAAATGTCTCGGGCATAGGTGACATTTTTGATGCCTACAGGAATCACTATATGGAACATTTCCAAAAAGAAAATATACATGTCAATTAAATCTAGATGAAAAATGTTCTATTCTAAAAAAAAAAAAAAAAAAAAAAAAATTAAAACTAGATCTGCAAGCACACAATAAACAAGGGTAAAAATAATAAAGTTCCAGGTATAGATGGCATAATTAGGGAAATATATAAACTTTTTCCTTCAAAGATACTATCCTCTCTTCCACAAAACTCTATTAGAAATTCAGTCACAAGTTTTCATACCACCCTCTTGGAGATATTCCTTAATCACATCAATCCTAAAAGAAAAAAAATCCCCAACCCTCTGTACCTCATATAGACATATATCATTATTAAATAATGACTATAAAATATTTCTAATCCATGCAAGAAACCAGAACACCAGGCAGAGTAAGGTGATTAGCGCTTTCATTCCCTTTATTCATGGTCACAAAAACGGATCATCATCTTGCATGAATTAGGAATCATGTACCGTGTGTGTTTTTTTTTTTTTTTTTTTGTGGACACAGAGTTTTACTGAACTTGGACTATAAAATATTTATGACAATATTAACTAACAGAATGAAAATACCCCTATCCAAAACAATAAATAATGATCAAACTGGATTTGTATATCATAGACACACACATGACAATATTAAAAGGATAATTTATCTTATAGATTTAATAAAGAAAATAAAGAAACACCCATAATTGGCTTATATGTAGAGAAAGCCTTTGATTCCCTAAATTGGGACTATTTATTCAAAATCCTAATGCAACCTGAATTTTCTGCATCCTTTGTTCATCTCCTAAAGAATATATATATATATATATATATATATATATATATATATATATATATATATATACATACAAATAATTTAGCGTATGTCAAGTTAGGCTCTTTTATCTCTGAATCTATACACATAACAAAGGCACTAAACAAGGATGTCCCATGTCACCAATTCTATTTGCTCTGGCTATTGAAATATTGGCAGATTCAATTCATAACAATATAAAAATCAAAGGAATAGAGGTTTATGAACAATACAATTCTAAAGTAATGCTATTTGCTGATGACATATTACTAAGATTATCTAATACAAAAGAAACATTAGAATAATTAGATATATTAATTGACAAATTTCACATGATTTCAGGACTCCATTTCAATAAATCAAAATCAAAATTTTATTTTTAAATAAAAAAAGAACTGCAGACTAAGGGGGATCACATCACAGGGAAATAAGAATCTACCTTAAAATATCTAGCAATTGAGTTATGCAAGGATAATAATGAATTAGTCTCAAAAAACTACAATATCATCATCAATACAATTAAAATCTTTGTGGAAAAATGGAACAAAATTAATATTAAGATATGAAAATAGACTACAGTTAATAAAAATGGTTTAACTGCCCAAGATCCTATATATAGCCTTGACAATACAACTGTTACCAAAAAGGAATATACTTAAAGAAATAAATTCATGCCTAATAAAATTTTTATGGTTTCCCAAAAGAAACAGAATAGCTTTAATACTTCATATCAGAGCATGGAAACAGGGAGGATTAAACTTTCCTGATATAGAAACATATATAAAAGCATCAATATTTAAAACAATCTCAAACTGGATATGTCCAAATTACTCTGCAAATTGGAAAGAATTCCTAACTGTAATACCAATAAATGAATTTGATTTACAAAAAAAAATTCAAACAGATAAAAACAACTAGCCATGGCCCATATGTATTAGTATGCAATATAACATAACTAAACCCACTAAAACTCGTACGATTAATTATTACATTGACTCATTTAGGAAAATTATTAATGCACATATTTAAAAATCTGGTTTGATCAACACCATTTACAGTCACAAACAACTTCCCACATAAAATATATAGAGAAATTATTAATTCCTATGAACTGCAGTGGTGGTGCTGCGGTAGCGTTGTCGCCTCACACTTAGACGTTGCCCGTTCGATTCTCAGTTAGAGCATCTTCTGTGTGGTGACATGCGTGAATGGGCGTTCCTTCATTGAAGGTTGTGCATTAGGCCTGGCAAGCCAGCACGTAAAAATCTACTGCCAATCATTAGCGGACCGGAGTTCCACTGTGGCGACCCCTAACCGGGAAAAGCCGAAAGACAAACATTAATTCCTATGAACAGAAAAGATTTGTTTGTTGGCGCCAATGTATCTAAGAACTAAAAGTTTTAGATATGCAAGTAATAAAAACAACATACAAAATTCTACAACAGGACTGGTTAACTTTATAGAGTTTTAGGTCATATTTACAAGGTTTAAGTAGAAGAATTAACAATTCTTCATTTAAAGAAATACCTAAATTTATGAAATACATATATGAAATCATATATAATGACTTTGACATGAGAAACAGTATTTCAAAATTTTACAAAATATTGATAATCTATAAAACAATACCCAAAACCTCACATTGGATATATATAACAAAAAGACACTCAATACAGTTAACTGAAGATATTAAAATAAATATCTTATTATCAATAAAATATACATCCTTTACACAATACTGGAATGTTTTTAATTAGAAATGCTTGCACAGAGCATTTTTAACCCAGACAGAATCAGTAAAATTAGTTCTTCCATAAAAGGAATATGATGGAGATGTGAGCAAGTACACAATGCAGACTGGAAGCACATTTTCTTTGATTGTGTTAAAATTAAGCCATTTCGGAATGGTATTAATAACTTTCTACAAGCTTTATTTAATGAATCATTTTATTTAACTAAAGCTCTTGTATTATTAAACGTGAACGAAGGTCCTCATTTGAATAGGTCAAACATGTATCTAGTATGGACTATACTTGCAATTTCAAGGAAGTGTATAACAAGAAGATGGAATACAAACACAATACCAACTTTGGAAGACTTCTACAGCTTACTGAAGACCACAGCATTACTGGAAATTAAAATTAAAGAACTAAGAATTTATCCAAAGCCATTTATCAACAACCCTTGGGGAAAAGTCTTATCATTGATTGACACTATACAATAATTGATCAGACACTCTGATCATGGATTAGACATACTTATAAAATAACTGTATACATTAAGATCTGTTATAGTGTCAGGTAGTGTACATAGTTATGCAGAAATACTATGGAATTCATTCAAATGTATTTGAAAAAAAAAAATTTTGAGAAGAAATACACATTAACTATTAAAGTTTTAGATGTGATTGATATTAATCTAGAATCTGGAGCTAAATTCCTATGTACTGCAAGTTTAAAAATAGTAGTTTATACAATTTACTTAAAGAAATTCTTGAATTATATGAATATTTATTTTTTCTGTATCATACAGCTGACAATATAATCAGTAACAAAGCGATTGCAAATGTGTGTGCATGTATTTCTTTGCATTTGTGTTCGAGGCTGTCTGTATGTCTGCATTTTCTGAATATGTGTTTCTTTGCATATGTTTGTGAGAATGTAAAACTGTACTTCTGAATCTGTGTGTGGGTGTATGTGTGTGTGTAGGTGTTTCTATACATTAAATATGTATATAGCTTAAATTTCAGATGTAAAATACTTCCTTCAATAACAATTACATATACTACAGCAGGTTTGAAACATAAGTAGTAACTATTTTACATCCAAAAAAAATATATAAACAAAAACACAGATAGCCCATTCGCTAAGTGCAATAATAACCTCCAGAGTGTTTGTTACTATGTAAATAATGCCCTAATAGGGTGTAGAGGCCCTCTGCCTCTAGCAATGTTTTAAATCTTGACTATTTACTATTTTCTACTATTTGAAAATTAAACTTTCACATTTTCAATGTATACATTTGACCAAATGACAATAATCCATTTGCAATTCATATAAATGATATGAATCCCCTACATGTAACAGTTTAGAACAGCCAATCATCCCCATCATTTTTACAGATATTTACCAGGGTAGTATATGGATTACTACAGACTATTTGCATACACAGCACGGGAGAAATTTCAGAAGAAAAGAAAACTGAATAAATTCGCAAACACAGTGTAATCAGAGAAGGTAGATAATCCCATAGACAATTGATACAATATGTAAATAATATCAGCAGAGTAGAAAATCAAATGAGAATTAATTTTAGTAGTAAATATAAGAGAGAACCAGTAGCTGAGAATGCAGATCAAAGTAGAAGTGATGCAGGAGAAGAAAGGAGTTAGGGTATGTGTCCAGTGGAAAAGCACTTGTGGTCAGATTTTTGATGGTGTCTTGAGTTGAGCTTTGAAGATGGGGAAAAGAGGAGACTTCTCTAAGGTGAATAGGTAAGGCAATAGAGAAGGAATGGTTGGGTACAGTGCAGTTTAGTCTGGAGTGAAATCATTACGTGGGAGAGGTTGCAAAGGTTGTCGGGGGTGTTTTTATTATCTGGCTGCAAGAGGAGGACAGGCCCTGGTTTAAGTAGTTTGAAAAAAGTGACCCCTAGGAGTAGCTCAACTTTGTACTGGACTGGGAGCCATTTGCCTTGAAGAGGATGATGCAGTGATGTCCCTGAAGGGAGGAATTGGAAATGAATCAGCATATTTTGTTTTCAATTGACTGTAGAGTGGATGAGGTTTTTTAGAGGCTGTGGCATTTTCAAGTTCATCAAGGAAAACTCCTTTGCTTATTGCAGCTCTAACTGGTCTGGAGAGAAAGGGAGCTTTTTTCCTGGAGCAGAATAAAAGAGAACTGATCTTTTTCCTGGTATTTTTAATGTGGCTTTGAAAGTTAAGTGACTGGTCTAGCCATAAGCATAAGTATTTAAAGGATGTGGCTTCTATTGGGCAATCATTGAGGTCTGCGATGCTGAGATTCTTAGGAGTCTCTTTCAGCTTTTCCGAGGTTTCAAATATCATACTTCTTTGTTTTGGAGGGGTTTAGGAGTTATGTATAGTTGTTTAGCCAAGAATTAAGGGAGCGAAAGTAAGACTGAAGCTGGGTTTGAATAGCTAAATAAGAGGGACTGGACTGAACAATAACGATGTTATCTGTACAAAGAGTAATAGGAAGGTTAGGGAGATCAGAGGGCAGCTTGTTAATAAAGACTGAAAACAAAAGTGGGGCAAATATGGATCCCTGGGGGACTCCTCTATTAAAAGGTACTGACGGAGATAGGGATTGGCCTAATTTGATTCAGAAATTCCTATTTATTAAGAAATGCTGGAACCAGGTGACAATGTTGGGACTCACCCAAATTTCTTGGAGGCAGTAAAGGAGCAGGAAGTGATCAATTAGTTCAAAAGCTTAGAAGGATAAAAGCTTTTTGAGCACATGGCGAATATGCAAGCTCTGCATAAAGTTTAGATAAAATTTGGGAGCAAACCTCGGCTCCTATCATTGCGAGGAAAAGCATAAATAGCTTGAGCTAATACCCTACCAAATGCTATGATGCCTAATGCAAAATACAGCAACTAATGGGTAGAAGGCATGGTACAATGTGTATTTATTTGTTTATGCTTGGAAAACAAAACAAATAGAATTTTGTTTTCATTAACTCAGACATTAAAAACAAAAGGCAAGACAGAATAACAAGCTTCAAACAGCAAACATCTTTCAGTAATTTAAATGAATAAACTGACACTCATTGGAATATGTAAATATATACATTTAGGATTAATAAAATAAATATAAAACTTACAATATGCTGAGTTTTGTTGTTAAAAACTTGAGTGGACCATAAAAATACAGCACAGAATATGTATTTTGAGGAGTACTGTATGCAGTTTATCACTACACTGAGGATACTGGCTTGATGACAGCTTGAAGAAACATCAGTCAGACATTTAATCATTCCATCTAAAGAACATTTTCCTGCTAAAGAATATAGTAAACAATGAGATATTCTGAAGTAAACATTATGTACAATATTTTTAAATTGCAAGATGGAAAACTAAATAGGCTTCAGATTATTTAAAAGTACCTGACCAATATTTAGAAATTATAATCAAAATCAGTGAGCATTTTTTAATCATGTTTTCTATATGAATGGTAAGACTTAAGCTGAAAGTGACTGACTACTCAAAGGTAAACAATGCAGCCTTACTCAGTAATGGAGCCACCTTCACCAAGCAAGGAAGTTAGTAAGAGGATAAGAAAAGGCATATGATGCACAATATTCATTTTTCAGTCCTGTACAGCTGGTTTACAGGTAAACATAAAATAACTGTGACATATAGTAATTATTTCCTCTTTTGATTTATTATTAAGAACATATACAACTGTTTCAGCTATGTGGTAGCTCAGCATTTTGGAAGTACACACCTGAATGTGTGCCTGTAGAAGGATGTCCGTGTGACAGAGCTTCATAACTCTTTTATGAAATGCCAGTGCTTGCAAAAGATCCCTGTAACTCTGTTATGCCAATGCCAGTGCTGGTGACAGAGCTCCATAACTCTGCTATGCCAATGCTTCTGACAGAGCTCCGTAACTGTTATGCCCATGACAGTGCTTGTGACAGAGCTATGAAATTCTATTATGCCAATACCAGGGCTTGTGACAGAGCTCCCTGACTCTGTTATGCCAATGACAGTGCTTGTAACAGAGCTCCATAACTCTGTTATGCCAGTGCTTGTGACAGAGCTACACAACTCTGTTATCCAAATGATACTGCTTGTAATAGAGCTCTGTAACTCTGTTATGCCAAAGCCAGTGCTTGTGACAGAGCTTCGTAACTCTGTTATGCAAATGCAATGCTTGCAACAGAGCTTCACAACTCTGTTATTCAAATGTAGTGCTTGTAGGAGAGCTTTGCAACTCTGTTATGCAAATGCCAGTTCTTTTGACAGAGCTTCACAAATCTGTTAGGGAAAATGCCAGTGCTTGTGACTGAGCTCCGTAACTCTGTATGCCAATGCCAGTGCTTGTGACAGAGCTCCATAACTCTGTTATGTAAATGCCAGTGATTGTGACAGAGTTCCATAACTCTGTTTGCCATTGCCACTGCTTGTGATGGAGCTCCATAACTCTGTTATGCAAATGCCAAATGCCAGTGCTTGTGACAGAGCTCTGTAACTCTGTTATGTAAATGTCAGGGCTTGTGACAGAGCTCTGTGACTCTGTTTGCCATTGCCAGTGCTTGTGACAGAGCTATTTAACTCTGTTATGCAAATTCCAGTGCCACTGTAACACCTTAAAAAGGCTTATTCTCATTGTGGTCTTCTCAATGCAGTTTACATAAGCATACAGGGTGATAACAGAGTAAAATTCAACAAAAAAAATTGGCCAGCACTACAAAAGTGGAGTCAAAACCTTTTAATAGCAACAGTCCAAATAGTATAAACTAAAATACATTGAATAAGCTATTCAAACTGGTCTTGTTATAAAAGCCTTCATCACTGAAAAATATGGTAAGCTGGACCCTGAAACATGCCACCTTACAGGTATTTGGAGCTTGCTATTCAGGGTAACCCAAAAGTCTTTCTGAAAGTAAAAACTTTTTCATGATTATAAGAAGGCAATGCTTACAGTGCTTAGTATTTCTTCTTTAATTCAATTCCACATGTCCACATTACTTACTGTAGAAATATGTGCATTCTAATACTCCTGGTAAGCTTACCATCAACTGCATCAGTGTGTCTCACTGCATCCTATCCACCACTGAGGTTTTTGCTGCAGTATTTCAAGACTGGGCCAACTCTCACTGAGAGGCAGCACGCACTGCAACAAGTCATTTAGCACTGACTCTAGGACATTTACCTTATCAAAGGGGGGGGGGTGAGGAGTCTAGGGAGGCACTGCTTCAAAGACAGGAAAATTATCAGTTTGTAACCACCTGCTGTAACATATGCAGGAAATACATTTACAAGACTGAGTAAAATGGAAAGAGGAGAACTCCTAAAATTAAGTGCAGCACTCTGCTCAGCTTGCTGCACAATGTCATGTTAAGTGCTTTATGTATAGAAATATATGAAAAAGAGGAAAAAAGTGACTTTTAACAGCGTATCAAAAACGTGCATTTTTTTCTAGTCCTATTTGACATGAAACTATATCACATTGAATGAACTTTCTGGAACTCTCCTCAAATTGTTCACCATTTTTCTCAAGAAGAAGACATCATGTCATCACTCTGAAACAAGACACTTAGAAAGATAAACTTTTAAGTAGTCTATTGCATGCTCCTCTATGCTATATTCCTCCCTTGGTTTGCAAGGCTTTTATTTCCCACTTATTGTTATGGGAGTCCTGGTGACTTCTTGAGAAGGGACCACTTTACAAAACAGAATGCTACGAGTTTCTTCATATCTAGATTAATCTGCAATTTTGATGAATCGCTGCAATTCATGTTTTATTCTGGTGGCAGTATGCTGTGTGATCTGGACTCACTTTGGGAAAGGCCCAATGTTTCTAGCTACTATACCCTACTTTTGGTTCCCAGTGGTATTGGACTTTAATGAGATCGCTATACCTGCGTAAAGACACTATTTCTAATTTACCAGCTTCCATTGAAAACATTTATGCTCAAAACTACTACTACATTTTAGATATCCAGTCATGTTTTACAATTCATGGACACTAAAAGGACAAACAATATTTAAAATCTAATTAAACCAAGTCCACACAGTCAACAATTACATGGATACAATGCATAAAATAAAACTGCTGATCCAAATAATAACTGTGACAATCTGAGGTCCTGAATCAAACTGTAAAAATGTAATTTCAGTGATCAATAAGAGTTATCTGTTATTAAATAGTTCATTGGAAATAACTCCCAACGAACCAAGGCAAATAAAACAAAATAAACTCCACAGACAAGGAGAGCCAAACCAGAGAGAACTGAAAAAGTACGGCTTTATTGAGCAACAGAAAGAGAAGTCAGTCAAGCGCTTTCACCAGGTAAATACCTGGCTTTCTCAAGATAAAAAACAATGCAATTGAAGTGTTTAAATACATAAGCAATACATTTATTTATTTTAAGCATTGCTTATGTATATACAGGAGTTTTATTTATTGAGTGAGGGCTTTTCAACAATTTACTTAATTGAATGTTTAGTACATTAATTAGGGATCAAGTGATTAGATGCTTATGTATTTAAACACTTCAATTGCATTGTTTTTTATCTTGAGAAAGCCAGGTATTTACCTGGCAAAAGCGCTTGACTGACTTCTCTTTCTGTTGCTCAATAAAGCCGTACTTTTTCAGTTCTCTCTGGTGTGGCTCTCCTTGTCCGTGGAGTTTATTTTGTTTTAAATAGTTCATTGGACTGATTTATATGCATAGTATAAGCAGTACAGCAGACCAAGGCTGAACAATAAATCCCACATGCAGCACTGGAATAAAATTGAATGTTTATTCACAAAACAGCAGCAGTCAGTTAAGGCCTTTCACCCCAGAGGGCTTCTTCAGACCATTTACAGATGGAAATAATCAAGGCTGAATTTATACTTCCTGAATAGCAATCAACTATTTAATTTGCACAGGATTTAAAGTGGCACTACCAAAAACCACAGCAGTGTAACATCAACTAAAATTTATAAAAGACAAAAAACAATGAGATAAAAAATAATAACTAAAAAGTAAAACAATCATGTAAAATGTAATATACATGTAAAACCATTCATTATTTATTAGTCATTTACTTCACTTTTAAACCTCTAGACTTAAGTATGCCATAAAAATTGCTGCATGTGGGATTTATTTTTCAGTCTTGGTCTGCTCTACTGCTTATACTGTGCTTGTGGAGTTAATGGATTCACACTTAGCTGTGGAGCATTTATCCCTTGGATGTGTTTTTTTTTTTTTTTTGTTTCTTGATTTACATGCATGCTTGAGCAAATAAATAATAGTCCCAAGATTGAAAAGAACCAATAAATAATACACAAAATATAAAATAACATTTTAAGCATAATACAATATACATTTTTTTCTGCCAGTATCCTAATTATACATTTTTTACTTAAATTATTTTTTTCAAAATAGATTTACAGTTTGCTGATAAATTTAAACCTTGTGAAGTATAGGAGTTCAGCTTAATTTTCCAATTGAATCCCTTAACATCTAATTCATCATGTCTGTTGTCCCATTGTTCATGTTCCAAAACATAATCAATCATACAACATATGAATCTTTGAATTTCTTTGCACACCTAACTTTGTTTTGCTAAGACATTCAATATATATATTTTGCTAATTGGCATATAAATATTCATATGTTCTATTTTACAATGTTCTGGTCATTTTCCCAAGTAAAATGCTTCATATTTTGTACATGCTGTATAATACATAACATAATCCAAAATGCATATGAAATTACTCAGATCCATATCAGTACCCTCTGGAGCTCCTCTAGGAATAAGCTATTTGAAAGTCTGCATAGGCTTACTTAATACAGACAAGAGATATAGATTTGTTTAACTGCTTTACATTCTGATTTTTTTTTTTTTAAATGAGAAACATCTTTATTAAATTATCAAGCATGACATAGGTGATTATACATGTATATAAATGAAAACAAACTATAATGACATCATTTTAGTTGCCTTTTTAATCAAGAAAAAATTTATAAAATCACATATGACATAGGCAATTATACACTTATGT
Organism: Protopterus annectens; assembly: GCF_019279795.1. Taxonomy (NCBI): domain Eukaryota; kingdom Metazoa; phylum Chordata; order Ceratodontiformes; family Protopteridae; genus Protopterus; species Protopterus annectens. The sequence goes on along the minus strand of NC_056744.1, from coordinate 415,258,932 downwards.
AAATGAAAACAAACCATATAAATTAATTTTAGTTGCAAATATATATCACAAACCACACTGGCATTATACATCACTTATAATCTGCACAATCATTGCAGTCAGACATTACATAGCTCATTCAAATTCTGCCTTCTTTTAAACCTCATTCCTCCCCTGTATGTATTGTTCCCACAATTCCCATTTTTTCTATGAAATTTGCTCCTACCCATTTTTAAAGACCCCAGTTCCAGTTGTTTTATCTCTATTACTACATTCACTACACCAAGTACAGTTGGTTTAGACTTTGATTTCCATTTTCTAGTAATTGCTTTTTGGTAGCCCCATAATTAGACTCAGCAAGTCCTTACTATCTCTAAGCAATTCCAAGTTTGTATCACAGCTCAAAAAAATAATTTCCTTAGTTACACCAATTTGCTCACCCAGTATTTCTGACAGAGTAGACTCCAGAGAATATTTAAAGTCTTCTATCTCATTACACTCCTAGAAAATATGTTCCTAATTAGCTCTTTCTTCTCCATCACACCTCCAATATCTGCTGTCTACCTGAGGAAAAATTCTTTGGAGTCTACACGGGGTATAAAAATACTATGGAAATACTTCCAAGCAAAGATCCTAAATCATCTACACTACTTTGCATATTTGGGAGACACACATATATCCACCCTATAATTTCTGATAAAATTCACTTTACTTCCAACTACCGTATATATATCCATACTGGCTGATAATACTCTGTAGAAGTCTATTATTAACTTTTTTATGTTCTCACTAGCTACTGAATAAACCAGCTGTATCACTGTTCTTCTGTTTTTTATTACTTTTATTTTCAGTTTCTTACTACTTTCTGTAGTTTTATTTCACATTTGATTTTCTCAGATAACCTCTTTCTTTGAATTAAAAAAGAAAGGAAAAAAATGTCTAAAAGATTCTTCAAACTGAATCTTATTTGAGGTTAGGTTTATAACTCTCACATACTGATCATTAGCTATGTCTGGCTTTAAATATTTTTGATACATGGAATAATGTTGCAGAGAACTACTTGCTGTCTTCTTTGAATGTATTTTGCCTCTAAATTACTAGTGTGCAGATCTCTATAATTTGCAAAGTCTAAATAGGTGATTTTTATTTCATTGATGTTAAAAAAAATAGGTCTTAATATTCATCCATTTCTTAAATGCCTCTAATTTTGTCACTGTTCTTTCATATAAAATATGTAGTTAATAATTCAACAATAGAAAAGTACATTCATAAATTCATCATCATGATAAAGTTCTGTTCCCATTATACCAAAATCATGTTTCATAGTTTGGGAGCCATCCTGGTTCCAACTGCAACCTCCCTTTATTGTTCAAAATATAACAGGTATTACTAAGATCCTGATATATGCATCCTACTAAAAATTGATGTCATTTGCAGAATATTCATTACCCTTAAACACAGTTAGCCATTCATCTCTCATATATAGCACCTTCACATCTCCTGTTACTAAATATCTTCTGCGTTCAATTATACAAGTGTTCATTTCTTTAAAAGTGTTAATTTCTTTACAAAGTCAAATGAATTTACAAAGTCAAATAAATATCTGATGAAAGAATTTAGTGTTTGAACCAATAAATTTAAAGCTCTAACTACAAATTTTTGCAATGGCTCAAACTTGGATTACTCAGCTGATACTACTGGTCTTAATGGTATGTTTGCTGCGTCTTTATGCATTTTTGGAATACCAAAAATAGTTCTTGTTCTTGGCTTTCCAACAGAAAAAAAGTTTGTAATCTCAGAAGCAGTTGTACTGCAAAAGTTTGCATAAAGCCAAGCATCAATATTTCTACATGCTTTCAAAACAGTTCTTTTATTCTTAACATTATAAAACTCTTGTGTCACCAAATAAAGCTATCATGGAATTCACACATAAGTACAATCTGTTAAAAAAGTTTCTCCAGCTTTGTCTGCCCATATTATTCTGACTGATTTATTGGAATTTAATTCTGTCAAAGCCTTCCTTTCCTTTTTAGACAAATTTTAAAAGGTATTCCTTAAGTGATTCTTTAATGCACTCTTAACGTCTTTGTCACACATACCTTCAAAAGCTTGAATTGTGTAATATAAAGGTGAATTATACATACCGAACAATAAAAAGTCACTTTAATTACCAAAAAGGCTGAGTGGTATAGTAGTTAAGATGTATGCCTTTCAACCACAAGGTGCAAGGTTTGATTCTCACCTGTGGAAATAATTTTAGGGTTGGGAGGGTGGCCTAATGGTTAAGGTGCTTGCCTTATAAACACAAGGTGCAAAGTCTGAGTCTCACAAGGGATAATTGGCTAGGCTTAAAATGGCTCGTAAGAGCAGTTAGCTTAGTACTAACCTATGAACCTATAATTTCATATTCATTTTTCTAAATAACACTTTCAAGTTTAACTTCTTGTAAAATCCCTTAAATAAGTTGTCTAACTGGTTTAGCTCATTTAGAGGGAAGAAATGACCAAAAAAAAAAACTTTTGTCAAAATGCTTAACTGTGCTGCTGTTAACACCCTGGACAATGAATTAAACACTTGATATGAAAGTAACTGTAATATCTATACTTGGTTGTTAATGCTGTTTTCTGTAGTCTCTCTGGAAATAATCTTCTGAGAGTCCAGCCAACTGTTCTGAAATGCATGCTCCAGACAGACTACCTGCTATCTCTCGATGATAGTCATTGTTGTTATATTGCGTTTTATTGATGGAGTTTGAATAGTTCTTTTTGCTCCAGACTTTTGTTTGTCATTTTCTCATGCGCATGGATACATTTTGAGTTTTAAAACTTGCAATACCGGGAGACCTTCTCTGTCATGTTTTTTTCTCTCCAGCTGAGACTATTAAAACAACAGGTGAAGATCCCTCTTCCTTTTATCCACCATAACCACACCTCTGTCTTCCTCAATCCGTTTATACCTCAGCAGTCTCACTGTGTTACTATTGTGATTAGCTGCATTGTAGTTGTTGACATCTCTTCAATTATTTTAACGTTTTTTGTTCTGCAGCTCATTGTCGTTTTCACCTTGCCATTTAAATTACCTAATACCTAGCTCACCAATGTTGCCTCATCGTTTTAAATCAAACTTTATAAATTGTTTGTATACCTGTGTTCTTCTAGGTCAACCAATACGTTCTTCTGCTTTATGGCACATCTATTTTCATAAATTCTAAGCTTTTCCTGTATAAAGTGCTTCTCACTTTGTGCAGAATGTACCACATAATTAGAATTGCATGTGAAAGGACAGTTATAATCACTCTGTAGAAATAAAAAAAATGCAGGAATCAGCCTGAAAATGACACATTATATGTTCCACATTTAAAAGCCCTCTTAGATGTATTTGTTACAGACAAGTATTACATGTCCTACTGAGCATTATATCAAGGGAAGACAGATGACTTGCCAACTGTAAGGATGGATGTGGGCAGATTCTATACCCAAAGCTGTGGTGCAACACTAACTAGTTAGTGCATTCACACAGCCTAATCTTGCTCTCATACAGAGCAAAGGAAAGTACAGTTATGTAAAATCTTACCATAATAGTAGATGTCCTTCTCTTCACTGTTTCAGTGTTCTTTACATAAGGGATATCCTACCAAGGATAACCTAATGTCCGGCCAGTATACCAAAGCCTTTGGAATTTATAGATGTCATATGTCACACTTATGCTCCCCAAGCAAGGGGTAGGGCATAAAGATGAAGTATAAACGTAAATACCACAGCACTGAAAACCCCCAGAAGGAACATGTGCATCCAGACAGAGAAAAAGAAAAGAACTCTTGGCCAGGAAGGCAAAAGACTAGGGGAGAGCAGAAGGGAGGGAGGGAGCGAATAGCGAAGAGAAGATTTTATACAACTGTACTTTGTCCTTCCATATCATGGACGCAGTATTCTTTACATAAGGAAAAGTGCAAAAGCTCAAGAGGGAACTTGGGACGAGGAAGGCACAGAAGAGTCCTCGGCACAGCCAGCTCTTGTTTTGGAAACATCATACGACTTGTAATGTTTAGTGAAGGTACTGGCAAAAGTCCAAGTAGCAGCCTCAAGTATGGAATTGGTGTCCAGTCCTTTGTAAAAAGCACCAGAGGAAGCAACAGCTCAGGTAAAATAAGCCTTTACACAGGGAGAAAGACATAAGATCATAGGAAGTTACTAGGCTAATGGCCCTAGGGCCCTTACAAGCCTAGCCAAATTCTTATCCTTATTTCCATGATCAACTCCTATTCCCCTCTTCAAGAGCAGCACAGATGGAATCCCTAAGGTGAATTTACAGTCACCCATACAATCATCCAGGCTGCATTTGAAGAGGGCCAAGTGAGGTGTTTAACATGAAGTGGGAGTCTGTTCCAAAAGTGTGGTAACCTCTGGGAGACAAATCTGTCCCTCCAGCAGGTTTTATTAATGTCACATACCAGGTTAAGGTCTTTAGCGCAAGTAACCCATGTACTATTTGACTTTCAGATATGAAGCATTTCCAATAACACAGAGCCAGGGATTGCCTTAAATGCAAGGCAGAGATCACCTCTGAGTAGTCTGAAGGAAACAGAATAAAATGACAGTGATTTCAAACAATCCCCATAGGACAAATGGTGAAGACCTTGAATTTTCCTTGTGAGGAACCTTTGTGGTTTCGATAAATTGCTGCAGTAGTTTAAAAAGGTACACAAAAGGGGGCACTGTAGTCAATTATTGGCATGATGAGGAAAGAGTACAGGGAGGTTATAACTACTTTATTTCTGGAGGCAATGCCCTTACTTATGAGAGGAGCAATATAGAATGCCCTTCTTACCATTGTATGTCAAAGGTGAGGTTGCTGTCAACCTGTGTGCCCAGATGTCTCACCACTGGGTGCATACTTGTGGGGTTGTTATTAAAGTGGTGGTAAGCAGGAACATTGCTTTTACCGAAAGAAATAATAATACTTTTTTGCATTGAGTTTAAGGCTATGACTTTTGCACCAATCATTTGTTTGTGTAAGACCCTCTTGTAGGATGCCGACATAATTTAGAGATTCTATAACCTCTCGCAGTTTGCAGTCATTAGTAAACATTGTCAGCCACAGACCTTTAGTTTTTGCTTGTACTTCAGAGAAATAGATTCCAAGCAGGAGAGGTCTCAGGACTGATCCCTGTGGAACACCAATGGTTACAGGTCTACTGTTGGAAGTGGATTCCCTTATTTTGACTATATGAGTTCTATCAGTGAGCCAGTTAGCAACCCATCTAACAATATAAGGGTCGATGCCTAGCTGGGTGAGTTTGTCAATGATGCCTGAGTGGAGGATAGTGTCAAATGCCTTGGCTAAATCCAGGGTAGGCTGTATCCACAGATGTCCCCCTCAAACAGGGCCTTGGTGGTTATCTCGAAGAAGTCCACCAGGTTTATCAGGCAAGATCTCTCTTTGACAAATCCAAACTGAGTAGGGTCAAGTGGTTGGAGAGTACCTATATCTTTGTTGATAAGGTCCATGATGATTCACTCCATGGCCTTGCAGATATGGCCAGTCAGGCTAACAGGTCTAGGTCTATAGTCCCCATGGCTTTGTGCAAGGGAATAATAGTGGCTGTTTTCCATTCAGCTGGTATGAAGCCAGTGCTTAGACTATGATTGAAAAGAGTGCCCAATGATGTTGCCAGTTTATGTTGGAGCCCATGTAGGATGCAGCCTGGGATGTTATCAGGTCCCACAGATGATGTGTTTTTGGTCTTCGAGAGGGCATTTATGACCTGTTCTTCAGAGATGCAAAGTATGGCGGAAGGTGGTAGGGATGTCATGGGATATGTGTGTCAGGGACATGGCAGTGAAGTTTTCACAGAACCTGTTAGCCAACAGGTTAGCTATGTCCACAGGCTCAGCATCTGTGGTATCATTAACTTCCAGTTCCCCACAAATATGGGCCTTTCCTTTTAGGTTAAGGATGTAACTATATAATGCCTTGTGGTTGTCCTTTGTTGAGGAAGCTAATTTGGACTTGTTGCTTGCTTTGGAGGACTTCATAAGAAGTATTATTTGTTTAAGCTGAGGAGGAAGTACTTCCAGTTTAGGGCTTGCTCCCTCTTACTCTTAGACAGCAATTTCTTCCTCTTATTGTAAATCCTGTTACTGGCAGGTGTCCTCCAGGCAGGTTTGCTCTTCCTTGAGGATCTTGTTTTGGTCCTATCAGGTACAAGTCAATGCAGGTATACAGGTGTTTGTATAAAGCACTGGTGCAGAGCTCGGCATGTTTGGCAGTTCCATATGAGGGAGGAGGTGCAGTGAAGCTATTTATACCATCCCATACGAGGTCATAATCTGCTTTGCTGAAGTTTTTGAGTTTAGTTGCTGCTGGGGGCGAGGGGTTAGATGTGACAGTTACTTCAATCGAGACCGATTTGTGATCAGATCTCACCAGGGAAGACCTCGCAGTGGGGGTGCAACAGTGGTCTCCCATACTGGTGAGCACCAGATCCAGGATGTTGGCACCCCTTGTAAAGGTGTCAACCATCTGGTCCAGGGAATTGGAGTTAACCAAGTTGAGGAACCTTTGAGCAAATGACTATTTACCCAGTCAATAGATGGGTAGTTAAAGTCGCCTAAAACCCTGGTGTTTGGATGTATCTTGATAGACTCAAATAGATCCAAGCAGGCATTTACCATGAAAGGAGTAACAAAAAGAAATGGCCTTAGACAGCCATAATGAAATGGCTTGTTTAGAAACTACTAAACTCAAAGATATGGGATGAAAAATTGTTCAGATTTTCTAATGGCCTTAGTCTTATCTAAATAATACCAGAGTTGCTTATGCAAATCCAAGGTGCAAAGGACCTTCTCAGCAGACTGTGGAGAAGGAAACCTCCGTAGTTTTCTTATATGGAACCTGGCTAGAAGCAGTACAGGAATGGTGAAAGCCATGAATCACAGAACCCTGAGAAAATCCATTGCTGTGACTGAGGACAGAGGAAGTAGAGATTGAAAAAAGGTAATCCGAGATGGCCTTGGGTGGAGGCAGGGATGCCAGCCTAGGAATGGTCTGAATCCTGCAACCGTGAAAAACATGATCCTATCAATGAAATATGCTCCCTTTTTCCTATTTTGAAGCTAAGAAGCTTGAGTAGGTAGGTAGATATGTGTACATATTCATTACTCAGACCAACTACATATAATTTCATATAGGTACATCGCTGTATTTGATTTATATACCCATATACTTATATATTTTAATTCTTTATTATATGTATATATTAGGCTCTAACCCAATGAATAATCAAGGGCTTACACTATGTCGAGACCTATCTAATTATTAGCCATTCATGTTCTAATGAATAACCAAGGGCTTACACTATGTTGAGACCTATCTAATTATTAGCCATTCATGTTTCCAAATAGATGGTGATTATTTTAATTAATATAGTCTTGTTTATAGATGCACATTCCCATATTTACATGTGTTTATTCTCCTCTTTTTTATACCTTCTTTTTTACATTTTTTTTACATTTTCTGTGCTTATATACATTTTCATATGTTTGTGTATTTTGACCTATGTTTACTGAGTAGGTTTATAGTCTCGTTGTTTGTATACATTTTTATTTGCTTGTATGTATTAGACCTAGGTTAATCTAATAGATTTATAGTTTAGAACGTATATAATACACATTATTCATTTTAAAATAAATTATTATAAATCCTTTCGTATATGTTAGGGAATAATAGGGTCAAACCATTTTGTATTTGATGGAAAACATGATTCCACATGCTGTTCAACATTTATTTTATTATGTTTTTACCTTTTAAACTATTCAGTGTTAATGAGCATTCTAATCAGCTGTGAAGTTTGTATTTCCGGCACCACGGCCCTAGGATATATATTGTAGTTCTTGCGTGGTCTTTTTGTCTGAAGAAGTCCCACAACTAGGTGGGACAAAAAGCGCTTAACCTGTACACGTATTTATTTATTTTATACAAATTGTATTGAATAGGTTTTTAATCTACGATACAGTTACTCCGTGTTTTTGGGTGTGTGGTACTCTGCAGTTCACAGCTTTCCGTTTCAGTTGTTCAAGTTTGATTTGGTCTCTGAGATCATATGGAACCTGGCTAGAAGCAGCACAGGAATGGTGAAAGCCATGTATCACAGAATCCTGAGAAAATCCATTGCTGTGACTGAGGACAGAGGAAGTAGAGATTGAAAAAAAGGTAATCAGAGATGGCCTTGGGTGGAGGCAGGGATGCCAGCCTAGGAATGGTCTGAATCCTGCAACCATGAAAAACATGATCCTAAAAAGGAACTAAGACTGATTTCTGAATACTTATAGTAAACCTCAGGCTTTGTAACAGACAAATAGTAAGCTGGAGGTGCTGAAGCAGAACCTCAGGAGATGAAGCCTGAATGAGCAGGTGGCCTAGATAAGGAAAGATCTTAACTGCTCTCATTTTTCAGAAGGCAATGACAGGTATGAGGCATTTGGTGAATACCCTTGCGGCAGTAGAGAGGCAAAATGGCTTAGCAGAGAATTGAAAATGCAAGGAAGAAACAGAGAAATGTTAAAACATCCTGAAAAGGGGAAGGATGGGAGGTGTAGGTGGGCATCCTTGAGGTCCAGAGATACTGAGAACATCTGGGGAAAAACAAGAGGGGACAGGGTTTGAAGGGACATCTGAAAGAAAGGGACCTTTAAAAAGGTATTGAGATGAGAAAGGTCCAGAATGGGTCTCCAGGTGCCTTTCTTCCTGAAAAACAGGAACATCCTGGAATAAAAACCTTTCCCTTCCTGGGAAGGGAGTGCAGCTTGAATGGTGCCCTGAGCCAGAAGGGCCTGAAGCAGTTTTTCAAAGAAAGGAAGTTGCTCCTGAGAAGGTTGAGGGATGCCCAGAAAAGGAGTAAGGGATTTCCACACCAAGAGTCTTCAGTGACCTTCAACTGAGAAGGGACAGGGAATGATGAAGGGATAAAAGAACCTGGCCTATGGAAATGGGAAGCAAACTATCAGATAGAACCTGGTTTGCCTTGAAAACGAGGCTTCTGAGAAGTAGGAGTCTGACTAAACTTGACTGGAGGTACTTGCCTAGAACCTTTACCTTTAAGTGGAGGGTGGGACTGTCATAAAAAAAGCAGATTTGGGTGTATAATTTCTCTGAAATTTAGGGACAGAATAAACAAAAATATGTTTTATTTCTTGCAAGGCCTTACCCTTTATCCTACAAGGACTTAAAGAGTTCAGCAACAACAGAGCCAAAAAAGCTCTTCTTATCAAGAGGAGCATCCAAAAATTTAACCTTAATATCATCAGGTAAAGGCTGAAAATGAAGCCTTAAATCAGAACGTAATGCAGCAGCCCTCAAAGAAGCATTGACGGTATCACAGCTACATTTAATAGAGTGACAGGCCACTTAAGAGGAGGAATCCAATAAGGAAAGGGCAGATACCATCCCTTCTGAATCAGGAAAGTCAGAAATTGCCTACCAAGCTTGAGAAAGTAGTTCTAAAACATACATGGTTATATGAATCTGATAATTAATAGCCCTAAAAGCCAGAGTGGCAACAGTATAGACTTTTTTGCCTAGATGACATGGCTCTGCTATCTTTATCTGAAGGGAGTAGTTTAGTAGAGGGAAAAAGTTTAGAAGGCTTGTCAGAAGATAAAGACACTACAGAAAGATCACCAGAAGGACAAGTGTACAAAAATTTGCAATCATTAGGCACCTTGCAACATCTGTCAGATTTCTTGGGAGGTTGAAAATCAGGGGAAATAAGGCTGCTGAAAAAGGTATATGAGAAGGCAGCCAAGACTGGAGGAAGAGGGTTTGGGCAACTCCATCTGGAGGAGTCCATACTACCTCTTTTGAATAACAGAAACCTGTGAACAGTCCCAGTTTGAAATATTCCGTCAAGCAAGACATAGTGTCCCCAATTAGAGTTCCTCTAAGGGAGAATCTGGACTAACAGAATCCTGTTCCTCAGCTCTGTAATCCAAAACAGAATGGATTTGAGAAGAATATGCCAATTAACTCTTCCTCAGAATCCAAAATTCTCTTCTGAGGAGGCTTCAAGTTCATTAAGGAATTAAACAACCCCCGAGTAAAATCCTGCCATTCATATTGGGTATCTTTGACAGCAGAGAAAGTATGCTTGTTTTTTCTTTTCTTTTTTTTTCTTTTGAGAGGTGTCTACCCAAAAAAAAACCCAGGAGGTATGGGCCCTTGCTGACACTCAAACAGGGTACTAGCAACCTCCTGCTAAACTAAAATATGAGGTATTTCCCTTGCTCCCTCATATATAATCAGCTGAGTTTCCCCCTCAATGTCCAGAGAAGACATTTGTAAAGCCTCCAACATGTGCAAGAAGTCAGATCCATGCCAATCTCAGATGGGGTCAGGTCATAGGTATCCAAAGCAATAAACAGATGATCCTCTAGACTTTCACCAGCCTTGAGAGAGACAGACATCCAAGGAAGTAAGGACAGCAGCAAAATCAGATGTGAGTTTTTGGCCTTTTTCTTGGCAGGTGCTGTCCAAGAATTTTAAACGCTGCTTCTCTCGGTAAATCGATAAGGAGGAGAAACGACTACAATGGGTCTTAGAGACAAACGCTTGGCAGATAGAACAATGGGTATGGTCCTCAAACAGAAAAGGCAATGCTTATGATGTTCTTTATGGGAAATCTGCCTACCACACTGACATTTTCCCTCTCTGGATGACGTGTAAAATAAAAACAAAAAGAGATAAGAACACCACCAATGGGGCACTCCTCTGAAACACTGCTCAGTTATCAGCACAGAAGAAGACGCATTCAGATCTACATTAAATGATGGCATTCAGACTAGCAGCAAAGAAGATCTGAGGTATGTACATCCATATGTCACTTTTATGCCATATGCCTTGTGTGGGGAGCATACGTGTGTTGTATGATGTCTATAAATCGCAAAGGTTTTGGTATACTGGCCAGACATTGGATTATCCTTGGCAGGAGATCCTTTATATAAAGAACACTGCAACAGTGAAGAGAAGGACATCAACAGTTATGTAGGTACACCCACTATAATATGAAATGGTGAAGTAAGATTGGTGCTGGATAATTTAATCATCATCTTCTTTTGGCTGTTCCCGTTAGGAGTCGCCACAGCGGATCATCTGTTTCCATTTCTTCCTGTCCTCTGCATCATGCTCTTTCACACCAACCGCCTGCATGTCCTCTCTCACCACATCCATAAACCTCATCTTAGGCCTTCCTCTTTTCCTCTTACCTAATAGCTCCATCCTTAGCATCCTTTTCCCAAAATACCCAGCATCCCTCCTCAGCACATGTCCAAAGTAACGCAATCTTGCCTCTCTTGCTTTGTCTCCAAACTGTCCAACCGGAGCTGACCCTCTAATATACTGATTCCTAATCCTGTCCATCCTAGTCACACCCAGTGCAAATCTTAACATCTTTAACTCTGCCACATCCAGCTCTGACTCCTGCCTTTTCGACAATGCTACCGTCTCCAACTCATATAACATAGCTGGTCTCACTTCCCTCTTGTAGACCTTCCCTTTCACTCTTACTGGTACCCATCTGTCACAAATCACTCCTGACACTCTTCTCTACCCATTCCACCCTGCCTGTACTCTCTTCTTCATCTCTCCTCCACACTCACCATTACTCTGAACTGTTGATCCCAAGTACTTAAACTCATCCACCTTTACCAACTCTACTCCCTGCATTCTCACCATTCCTCTACGCTCCCTCACATTTGCACACATATATTCTGTTTTAGCCCTGCTGACCTTCATTCCTCTCCTCTCTAAAGCATATCTCCACCTCTACAGGGTCTTCTCAACCTGGTCCCTACTCTCACTACATATCACAATGTCATCTGCAAACATCACAGTCCACGGGGCCTCCTGTCTAATCTCATCTGTCAACCTGTCCATCACCACTGCAAATTAAGAAAGGGCTCAGAGCTGATCCTTGATGTAATCCTACCTCCACCTTAAATGTATCTGTCACTCCCACCGCAGTCCTCACCAATGCCACACTACCTTTGTACATATCCTGTACCACTCTTACATACTTCTCTGCCACTCCCGACTTCCTCATACAATACCACAACTCCTCTCTAGGCACCCTGTCATATGCTTTCTCTAAGTCCACAAAAACACAATGCAACTCCTTCTGACCTTCTCTGTATTTCTCCAACAACACTCTCAGAGCAAATATTGCATCTGTAGTGCTCTTTCCTGGCATGAAACCATACTGATGGATAATTTAATGCATATGAGAAATACCCACAAGTGGATGTCCTTTCAGCCAACCCAGATTTCTTCAAATGTCCCAAAATAGGCTGGCTCCAACAGACTGTAGGAATATAGGCACTCATCCTGTAAAGGAGTGGCAGTCAGCTAACACCATCTTCACTTCTTTTTGCTAGAGAAGACAGAGGAATAGGTCTAATGAAGGGAAACCATCTTTGTGCAGTCCTCTCCATTGGGTGATGTAGAGAGAAAGGAGAAGTCTTTCTCCCATAGTAACCAACCCTTTGGACCAAAGAGAAGAAGAAGAGGGAATATTGAAAATAAACAACTGCAAAAAAGGTGATAGAAAATCCCTGTTCCCCTCCTCAACTTTGTGAAGAAGAAAGAAAAAACAGAAAATGGGTGACAACTAGTACTACATCAGCAATCCAGCTCAAACATCTACTCTGTAGTGGGTGTACTTCCAGAACTGTACTAAATTATTTGTATGGATTACTATTGCAATAAAATACAATACAAATGAGAAGATTACCAAAGCAACGTAAGGACAAGGAGAGCAGAAAAACTGACCAGAAAGGATAACTGAATTCGTTATTGAGCCATTATTGAATCCCCAAATGATGTGGATACTCTACAAAAGGGCCTTACAGAAACAGATGCTTGGTGCCAGAGCCATGGGCTCAAGCTCAATGCCAAGAAATGTATAGTTATCCCCTTTGGGAAAAACATGTATCCGTGAATTACCATATAGGTGGCAGTACACTAAACACTGAAAGTGTGATAAGAGACTTAGGGACACAGGTGGACAGTGGTCTCACCTTCAATAACCACATCGCCACAACAGTTAGGAAATCCTTCTATGTGGCACACCTCATCACTAAGGGCTTTTCATCCAGAAAAAAGGAGGTCATTCTCCCACTGTACTCATCCCTCATTAGACCCATTATAGAATACAACGCCCCATTTGGTATGTACCTCTCAAGACATCTGCAACAACTGGAAAGGCCGCAGAAATACCTCACTAAAAGAATCACAGGCCTAAAGCAGATGCCCTATGCTGACCGCCTTAAAAAACTCCAGCTATACTCTGTCGCATATCGTCTACTCAGAGGCGATCTCTGCTTAACATACAATGCCATGTCAAACCCAGAGCTGCTGGACATGCTACACTTAAAGAAATCCCAATCACTCAGAGCCACACGCTCCAGGGATCTAAACCTTGTCATCACAATAAACAAAACATGCTGGAGGGATAGGTTCCTGACCCAGAGACTCCTCAGACTCTGGAATAGATTGTCCATACATGTCAAGCAGAGTGCCTCTCTGGCCCTCTTCAAAAGGAACCTTGATGATTGGATGGGAGAGAGGAAATTCACCCCAAGGATCATGTCAGTTGCCCTGCTAGACAGTGAGGGAAGAAATAGCCTGGGAATTGTTATGGCTAGGCTTGTATAGGCCCTAGGGCTGATAGCCTAGTACCAACCTATGAACCTATGTTAGCTCCCTCTACTTTGGTGACAAAGATATTACAGTAGATCCCTGCAAGACACAAGTGCCAAAACCTGCCTAGTAGATGGACTGAACGCCCACATTGTAATGATAGAGAAGGGGTGATAGAAGGTCTAAGAAGTTGCTTCATTAATATTTGAGTAGAGATGTTTTCAAGAATGCTGTAGAAATGGCAGTTGCATTGGTAGACTGGGCCGATGTCCTTTTGCAGTGATTTATCTCATCTTTCATAACAAAATAAAATATACCTTTTCAAGCATTTAAAGAGTTATTTTTCACTACTTTGTCTTGTTTCCCTGGAACAAAGGAAACAAGTGAGAGGTCTGTCTGCCTGAATTACTTAGTTATGTCTATCCAGTAGATGAATTACCTGTGGAAATTAAGCAGGTGCAGAATTCCTCTTTGTTTTAAAGTTCTGAATGAAACACGGGCAGTTGAATATATTGATGAAGAGCTGCATCTGAAACTACTTTTGGCATGAGCAAAGGCTTTGTTACATCCTATCCTTGTGGAACACAGTAAAGCAGTAAAGGGTTCTTTGCAGATTAGGGTTTGTATTTCTATAATCTTTCTGGCAGAAGTAATAAGAACTAGAAGAAATGGTTACCAAATTAGATATTAGGGTAATAGGGGGAGTAGAAGCTCCTGGCCCTAGATGATCTAGAATGAGTTTTTCCTGATGCAAAAGTGATGTCTGAAGGGGGCAACCTTCTTGGCAGACAAAGTTGTGTTACGTTGTGTTACTCTGCAAAGGAATTACTTAAGTGAACTGCTGTTTGCCAGAGGGAGATTCAGAGGAAGACTGGTTGAGATAGCAAACAGATGTACTTAATGTAGAAAAAGGGGATCCCTGCTGAAAAGGAATCAGACTGCTAGGATAAGACTGGAGACACACCTGCAAAGCTGAGCATCTGACTGATAATGTTGCACCAAAAAAAAAAAAATCTTCCACGCTTAACAAAACAAGACTGCTTTCTTCTGAACTAGAGTTTCTGACTTCTTTTACAATTTTGAGCATGTGGTGCTTGTATTGAATAAGGCACAGGTAATCTATGAAGTAAACCTGCATTTTTGGTGGTTTAGGTGTACCAGAGAACTTACTTGCTGAGTTAGCAGTCTGACACGTTGCAGCAGGGTATACAGACGTTCCTTCTTTAGTTGCATCAGTAGGAAAACCAGCCCCCCTGGCCCAAAAGGGTAAGCATATTAACTGACCTCTATCTGATTACAGTCTTCAAAATACATAGCAGCAAATGAAGACAGGTATAGTGAAATACAATTGTCCAAGCAATGCAAAAAGCATCCTTCGCTAACACCTTCTTGCACGAAAGTCTTGTATAAAATTCTGAAACTGTTCATTTTCTTGAGAAACAAATGTATCTATCACTGGTACAACCCATCTCTTGGTTAAGGACCTCTCCAACTGCCACTCTTAATTCCTGGCTGAGGGACCTTATGAAATTGTCAGTCATCTAGTTCAGATCTGAAGGGATGTAAGATGCCTTCAGAATTGCCTGAGAATGGGAGGATAAATACCAGGCCTGTATTGTTAGCTTTTACAGAGGGTAAGAGAGAGTCCCTCTTTTTGTTAATATTCAACATGACTGAAGAATTGTCTGCAGTGGGATGGCAAAACTCCTAGTTTGCAGGTTAGTCAGAAGGGTTACAAGGCTAGATCACACCCTACATCTCCTTGATACTGATGGAATTTACCTGTTGCCTGGGGTAAAACACACACTGCACCTTCAGCTTGCTGGTATGAACTCCTCAAGCTCTGTCTGATGCACCTTTTATTAATGCTTGGCTGTGTGGACTGGGCTGAGAAAGCAAACGTATGTTTTCCCTGATTTGTGGTGCCTACCTTGTGAAGTTAATTTAAATGCATGGAGTCAGTGGCAGTCGTATCTCTAGCTGAAAAGCTGGAAAGTGTATTGTATCCAAAGATTCTTATCTTATGTGGTAGAACCAGACTGTCAACATGGTGAGGGCCATGTGTTTCAGGGGCAAAGAAAACCTGTTGCAGTCATCATCTGGGAATGAGGCAGACATTAGACCTCCATAAAACTCAGCCTGTTGGATGGTAAATTCTTGGCGATGCAGGAGTTCAGGATGGTTCTTAGGACAATCTTGCATTACTACAGCACTCAACTTTCCTTACTTGTCTAGAGGAAAACAGTTTTTAGTACTTAATAAATAAGCACCCATCCAGGCATGTCTAAGGGTCAAGCTCCCGGTGTTTTCTCCTGTCTATTTGATCAATCTGGGCATCTTGGGGCAATGCAGCAGTTGCCTCATGTACACAGACAACCCTCTCCTACCACCACCAAACACTACAACCTGTAAGAGATGCACTTATATAACCAAACTGGAAGCAAAGTTCTCTTCACCCAAGACTGGACTAGACAAGTCAAGAGGAGAAGGTAAACACTTGCACCATACCACACTCATCACATAGTCCCTCAAAACCTACACCACCAAAACACACACCTACATTCATGGAGGCTCTCAAAAAAAATCTACCCAAGCAACAGGGACCTCCAAAGCAGAAATGCAAGCAACCTCCACCCCCCAACACAACCCAAATGACACATATCCCATATACTCGGTGTGCCACTCAATCACAGCCCATAAGGCATAACAATGTACCTAACACTCTAGTCATAGGTGACTCTATAGTCAGGCACACTGATGTTCCACTCACCAGGCTAAACAAGGAGAAAGTTGCTGTCAGCTGCCTGTCAGGTGCCAGGATCCAACACATGACGCATGCACTCAGGTCACTCCATAGCAAGTACAAATATGACTCTGTCATTGTCCATGTTGGTGTGAATGACCTGAGATGTACCTCCCTGGACTACATGAAAAGAGACATGGAGGAGCTTTCTGATCTTGTAGCCCAGGCAGGTATGACCCTAGCCCTGAGTAGCATCCTGCCATCACCCAGAATGATACCACTGTACAAGGACAAAATGATTGACTTCAACAATTGGCTAAGCTTCTGGTGTCATTCTAAGGGGATCCAGTATCTGTCTGCCTGGGATGACATGATCGACAAACCACGATGCTTTGCCAGAGATGGCCTGTACCTGTCGCCCTTGGGATTCCGGACACTGGCTAAGGCTCTTGCCACCCCTATAGTGCCACTTTTAGGCAAGATTCAAATGACAAATTCACCACCTTAACAGGTACAAGCATGCAAAATCTGAGGGTAATGCCACTCAATGCTAGAAGTCTAAACCTCAAAATGTACTCACTCAAGGCACTCCTTAAAATGGAGAACATCGACATTTGTGCAGTGACAAAGACCTGGTTCAAGGCTCCAGAGAGCACACCTGCATTACCAGGCTATAATTCATACCACATCTTTCAGCCACCTAACTTGGACTGAAGCACTAAAGGCAGAGGCTTGTCTATATTCATTAAGGATACCCACACCTCCAGGCTAGTCACTCAGCATAATGCATCTGAGATTATCCAAGTGCAACTAACTCTGGGCAAGACCGCAATACAAATTGTAGCTTGCTACAGATCCCTCACCATGCCCCAGGATTCCCACTCCTCATTTCTTGATGCACTGGAAAATATTAGGGTACAACCTAACACCCTAATAATGGGCGATTTCAACTACCCCACCATTAACTGGGAAAACTACTCATGTACCAACTCTTGTACTCAACGTTTTCTGGAATTTATAAATTCCAATGCCTTGGATCAACCTATCCACACCCCCACCAGGGGCAGCAATATCCTAGACCTGGTCATTACCAACATAGGCAACCGGTATTCCACATCAGTGGTGAATCCCTCATTGGTCAGTTCCGACCACAAGCAAATCACCCTAGACATCCACATCCCAGCCCCACCCCCCCCCAACCCATTATGGAAACCACCATAAAAAATTTCTCCAAAGCCAACTTCACGCTTCTTAAGACAGAAGTGGCAAACATCACGACACCCATGCTGATGGACAACAGAGATATGCAATCCCTAACAGAACCAAGATGCTATCCTCCAAAAAAAGGAAGCCAATCTGGTGGTCCCCTGCTATAAACAAACTATACAACAGAAGAAAGAAGCTGTTGCAAAAAATAGTAAAATCCCATGACTGGAGGAACTGCATGGTCAACCTCAGTAAGAAGCTGAGATCCCTCATAAAATCCTCCAAAGCTAGTTACGAAAACAAAATCGCCACTGATTCTAAAGACAACCACAAAGCGTTCTATAGCTATGTCAAGAATCTCAATGGCACCACTCAGATCTGGTCTGAGTTACAGCTGAATGGCACTAAATATACAGAACCAACTGATATTGCCAACATCCTGGCAGATAGGTTCAGTGCTAACTTTACCCCTCATCTCTATACCAGAAGAATGCAAAGTACCTGTAATCACAGCTGCACAGGTAAAAAACACTCTCTCCAAAGCTAAGAACACAGCATCCATAGGACCTGACAACATCCCAGGCTGCGTTCTACATAACTACAGAACAAACTGGCTCCCCACCTAAGTACCATGTTCAATCATAGCCTCACCTCAGGCTTTGTGCCCACTAAATGGTGCACAGCAACAGTTATTCCACTCCACAAAGGGGTAGCCACCACAGACCCCAGGAACTACCGACCCATTAGCCTGACGAGCCTGGTCTGCAAGGCTATGGAGCATATCATCATGGAACTTATAAACAATGACATTGGTAATCTCCAAACTCTGGACCCTACCCAGTTCGGGTTTGTAAAAGGCAGATCATGTCTCCTAAACCTGATGGACTTCTTTGAAGCTGTCACCAAAGCTGTAGATGAGGGTAAGGTGGTACATAAAGCCTATCTAGATCTCGCCAAGGCTTTTGACACCATCCCCCCCTCTGGAATTATAGACAAACTCACTAAACTAGGTATAAATCCCTATGTCACAAGATGGGTTGCCAACTGGCTCACTGACCGAACACACACTGTGAAAGTAGCAGACTTTAAATCCAACTTCAGACCAGTGACAAGTGGAGTACCACAGGGTTCAGTCCTAGGTCCTCTCCTGTTTGGTATCTACTTCTCTGAAGTACAGGCTAACACAGAAGGTCTTTGGCTAACAAAGTACGTAGATGACTGCAAACTAGGAGCTATAAACACAACTCCTAATGATGTGGACATCCTACAAAAGGGCCTCACTGGGAAAGATGCCTGGTGTCAAAGCCATGGCCTCAAGTTCAATGCCAAAAAGTGTATCGTCATCCCTTTTGGTAAAAACTCTGTACCCATGAACTACCGCATAGGCGGTAGTCTACTTGACACCGAAAGTGTGATAAGAGACCTTGGACACAGGTGGACAGTAGTCTCTCCTTTGATAATCATATCGCCTAGTCAGGAAATCCTTCTACATGGCACACCTCATCACAAAAGGTTTCTCATCCAGGAAAAAAGTGGTCATTGTTCCCCTCTACTCATCATTCATTAGACCCATTATAGAGTACAACTCCCCTTTTGGTATGTACCTCACAAGACATCTACAACAACTGGAAAGGCCACAGAAATACCTCACAAAGAGGATTACTGGCCTCAAACAGATGCCCTACGCAGATCATCTCAAAAAACTCCAGCTTTACTCTGTCACATATCGTCTACTCAGAGGCGATCTCTGCCTAACATACAAAGCTATGTCAAACCCAGAGCTGTTGGACATGATCCACGTAAAGAAATCCCAATCCCTCCGAGCTACACACTCTAGGGACCTAAACCTTGTCACCACAATAAACAGAACATGCTGGAGGGATAGATTCCTGTCTCAGAGACTTCCCATACTCTGGAATAAACTACCTATCTATATCAAACAAAGCTCCTCATTAGCAGTCTTCAAGAAAAATCTTGATGATTGGATGGGAGATATGAAATTCACCCCGGAGATCACTTCTGTGGCTGTGCTTGACAGGGGCACAGGAAAATAATTTTCTTGGGTGGCAAAAGCCAGTGTACTGTTTGGCTAGGCTTATATAGGCCCTAGGGCCAATAGCCTAGTACCTACCTATGAACCTATGTGATTGAGATAAGCTGACCTTGGGTAGAGTTGGGGTATAACACGGATTCTAGAACAAGTGTAGGGTGAATTGCAGTCTCTACCTCTTGTTCCTCCTCTGAAAGGAACAAAGCATTTAGTCATCTCTGTATGGGTGGACATGATGTCTATTGTCTTTATAAATGCTACTACCAAGTTAAACATTTTGTGAAGACCCTGGGGGAAGTAGATAACCCAAAGGTCACATTTTCCAACTGGAATATGAAGAAACATCCATGAATCCTGTGAACTCGAATATGCATGCATCTTTCAGATCAAGGACAATTATATAACCCTTGAACATTAATTGACATGGGGAGGGAGTCTCGGGTAAGAATTCTGAAATTTGAGACTTTCAGAAATAGTTTTAATTTTTTGAGATCCAGAAAAAAGGGTCTCTGTAGTCCATCCTTTTTTGTAACCAGGAAGATTCTGAAAATAACTCTTTCCCTATTTCCCAGAAGGGGACCATCTCTAGGACCCCTTAGATCAGCAATAAATCAAGGAGGGGTAAGACCAAATCCATGTGGTTTGCCAGCTAGAATTTTGGGGGGAGTACTCTCATGAACGGAAGCTAAGATTTGAATACTATTTATATCCTGAGCACACTGTGCCTAAAACCCATCTGTCTTAGGTAATCTTCTGTAAGTTAATTCTGAAAAAGGTCAAGCGTCCTCCTAGTATCTGGGGAAGGAAGTACGTTGAGGTGAGAGGAAGGGTGAGGGTAGTGTTTCATGGGGGCAGTAATAATTGCTCAGAAGGACTCTTGTCCTGCCATTTTGCATCTTGTGCCACTTATCCTTGTCAAAGCCTCTTATGCTTTGCCTTCTGTGCTGCATTTTGGTAATGGTACAAGGGCTAACGCTATGCTATGGAGGATAATTCCTGATCAGTGTTCTACTGCATTTAACAAATACAAACAAAGTAAAGAAAATAAATAAATAAAACAAACAAACCTCATATGCAGAGGGAGTTCTCAGGACATGCCCTATAAAATCATCTGACAGAAGCTGTACCCTCAGCCTGGTATGTCCATATTCTCAGTTTGTTTGTCTATCTCTCTCCAGTCTTCCAGCTATAAAACTTAAAATACTAAGAAGAAGTATTTTACATATATTGGGTATTTTTTAAAAACTAAAATACCTGACACTGGAATTTGTTCAGTTTCTCACATGGATACTCATAATAATGTAGAATACTACATTTGTTGGACTACTTTTATTCCTGTATTATGCTGTATATACTGTATGTTCCATATTTTGATATTATTAACTATTTTGGTACTGTACTGGAACTGTTTTATGTTGCTGGGTCTACTTATTTACACGAAAGCTTAAAACAGCGAATGCATATGCATCGAACCATATGCATCGAACCGAGAAACCATCAAAACAGAACTACACAACAAACATGACATGTAACAGCTGTAGACAGGGGGTAAGCCCCCCTGCATCCCACACACCCCCTGCTACTTAAATATACCAACTCCAAGATCAAACTAGACTGAAGTAAACAGAAACCTCCAACTACGGAGATTTCCGTTAATAGTTTTCGACGGTTCGCACTTTCGATGCATATGGTTTGATGCATATGCATTCGCTGTTTTAAGCTTTTGCATAAATAAAGTAATCCCTATGTTGCTTACTGTTCTGCAGTATTATATTGTAATACATTGCATGAGTCTGTACTATACCTAGCAGAGGTATAACCTTTCTTTTCAAAGTTGTCAAATCCTCTGATTTCCTTATCATTATTAAGGGTTCTGGGGCCTGGCATCAACTTGAATGCCCTAGTTGCATTCAGGAAACCTACTGCTTACTCTACCATTGGGTTCATCTAGACACTGAGAAACTTGATGGACCTTATAATTCTACCCTACATTGGGTTCCCACAGATATTGAGAAATCTGCTGGACCCCATAATTCTATCAGAAATTTTTTGAGAGGGCAAGGGCTCCATGTCCAGGAAAGGACCTAAACAGATTGGACACAGCAGCAGGTTTAGGACTGTCTATTAACTCATATTCATAAGTGCTATAAATTTAGATTCATAAATTAGCCCTAGACATGACTGGCACAACCCTCTTCAAGAAAAGAAGTACTGTCTGGGGAAGGAACTGACCAGGTCTAATGGTCACAAGACCATTATGCCTTGCCAGTTCCTACCTATGAGAGGCAAGGTGCAATGGTCACAAGACACAGCAGCCTCGAACTTCCAAGGATTCCTATGATACCCAATAAATGTAGGTATTGCTTTTTGATGTCCAAAATTTCTTTTGATTTCCAATTAAAGTTTTTTTCCCTTATAAGACTGAATGTGTCTCTTACTGATATGTACATAGGAACAGGCTGCAAGAAAACAGCCTCATCATTCCCTGAGCATATCTGTGAAGGGAATACAATTGGGTGCTTAAGGTCAAGTATTCCTTCTTTTCAAAACAGAAATGTGACATTCAATGGGATAACAGTTCCTTTATCCTCTCAGTTGGCTGGGCCAGAATTCACTGGCTTGTGAGTTCTGTCAAGGACAGAAAAATTATTTTGCCATTTTCTTAACATCAAGCAGACAAAGACCTACTGCTGATGTTGTGGAGCTCTCAATGCCTAACATACATACAATACAAGGCCAGTGGGACCCAAGCAGTGATGGACATCCAGTGGACAGATTCCAAAATTCCAAAAAGGGCCTAAGGAAGGAAGCACTCATCACTCCCAGAAAACCAAATGAGCCATGACTATTCATCTTCTGGTGATCTTCATAAACAAATATGGAACTCAACTTCTCTTCAAAAGGTAAGATTTCAATTTCAGTAGAAGTAGGTGTCTGTCTGTGCTGCTTTTGCGTCTGACTCTGGTACCACTGCCGTGTAAAACCAGAACTGGGATGATGGGTTATAGAGCCTGCAGGCTTGTCTGCCTCCTGAGGAGTCTTTCAAAAAACAGTCAATAAAACCAACACTGGGTCCAGTTGCCTGGGACAACACCTCCATAGTCATATCATCCTCAGGCCTGCTTGACACTCAGAGAAGTAACTCCTTGATCAAGCACTTTCTGAGCATCTTGTGCCTTTCAGTTTCTTTCTGTCAGCATTTATTTATGTTTTGTTTTTTTTTCACAAAAATGGTGATCACATGCAAAGGTGGATGTCTGATTCACCTCTGAGCTAAGTGCTTCCATTATGGTACTCAGGTCCAGAGATAGAGAGAGAGAGAGACGGACAGAAAGAAGCTTACTAGTTTCTACAGATGAAATCATTTGACAGTCTGCAGTAAGATGGGACTCTCCAGAGCAAAAGAGACACTTTGTATATTAGTCTTTGCATGGAATCTGATACCTAAACTTACAAAAGCTTTGACGTCTGCACAAGCCATGCCCTGGGGTCATCCTTCAGCAAAAATACAGTTCATAAACATCAAAACAAAAGTATAAAAATATTTCATAAATGATGTATTTTAGTAGAACGCTTTCTTTTTTGAGGATTGAGGGCTGGAAACAGATATGAGTGACCAAGCGACTTTACATTAGAGAAGCAGTAGAAGCCTGTGGCAACCCCCCCCCCCCCCGCAAAAAAAATGAACCGAATATAATAATCGCTGACTACCTTGTTTACTTATAAAACATGACTGCATCCTGTATTGGAGTCCATGTAAACAAAGGGTAAACATGCAAGTATCCTGGCAAGATAAGCTTACAGCTGAAACAATGCAAAATAAACAAAGTACAATAAAGAACATACTAAAATCATAACCTTTTATTTTACTCTTAAATGTAATATTTGATGTATAATTCGATACAGCAAGAAAGTTTGCATCCATAAAGATAATGACTGTTTCTTACTTTGAATGGTGGGCTAGAATCACTTGGCCTTGCAGAGAAATCAAAGGATATGATGAGATCAACTCCCCGCTGAGGCCGCAAGATAATAGGATATGGTAAATTAAATGTCAGTCCACTGTCCACTACATGGATCTTTTTGCTCTTTACATCAAGAGGTTCATAAATCCTTTCAAATTCATCTGGATCTAAAAAAGAGACAAAGAATATTAGAATATATAACGCAGAATTTCAGGAAATTGCTTTATAATACTTTTTAACAGATGTATGAAGTGACCATCACCCAACATTTGCAACCCATCGACAGAAAAAACATACAAATCAATAAATATTAATCAACTTAGAAATCTAAAGAACTTAGACTCTAACTCCCCTACATGTTTCCTAACCGAATGTGATTGGTCATCATTCAAATATTTTCCGCTGGATCAAGGCTGCAGTCAAATTCAACTGTACTTTTCCTAAAAGAATTCTTAATTCGCTTACCCCATTTCATAATTAGGACTAGATGTAACCCTGCACATTGGCTAAAATCGGAAACAAAACAGGTAACAGTTACGCAGCAAAGACATAAAGCTTTAAAAACATGGCACACACAAAACGCACTCCTCTATCAGTCTTACAGATGATTATGCAACCTCTCTGAAAAGATATATTGACAAAAGGACTAACTACACCTCTCCCCAATACTCACGACTCTAACCGAAAGTCCTTCTGGTCTCCTAAAACAGCCCCAACACCAGGAAAATGCTTTCCACCCAACCCCTCTCCCAATCTCTCCAAGAATGAAACAGCAAATAAATTCAACTCTTATTTCAAAGATACAGCAGCTGCTCTAATACAACATGCAAGTCAAACGCTTCCTTTCTCACCTTGGACTTCATCAAATCCTGTCTCTTTTGTCTTACACCAAGCATCCAGCAAAAGTATTGAAATACTTCTTAGAAAGCCAAGACCAACAGCTCTACCTCTGGCAACCTGCCAGTAAAGTACCTAAAGCTAACTGCTAAACTCTCTTTTATGTCATAACCACACTCCTCGGTAATTCTGTAACTGAAGTCATACTCATTGGTCATTCTATAACTGAAACCACTGTCCCTAAATTATGGAACCAATCCTTTATTCTATATTTGCAGAAAGCCAGAACTTTAAGACAGGTGTCAAATTTCTATTCCCTTTTCTATTCTTTCACCTCTGTCAAAAATACTTGAAGGGTGTGTATATAATTACTTTCTTAAATACCTGCAGTCCAAGAATCTCTTGTCACACACCCAGCATAGCTTTGGCCGTTCATTAATACTAGTTACCTAGACAGAAGTGAAAACACTCATGTACACTATCTTCCTTGATCTTTCCAAAGCTTGTGATACTGTCTCCCATCCAAAACAGTTACATACTCTTCACTCACTAGGTTTCTCCAGGACTCACTCAGCTGGTTCATCAGCTATCTCAGCAGCCAATCAAATGCAGTCGAATGGCACTTGACCTTTTCTACATACCTAACAGTACCTCCTGGCATACCACAAGGTTCCATTCTTGCGCCTTTATAATTTAACCTTTTCATTAACTTCTGTCTTGGCTCATGTAATATTAATTCAATATGCAAATTATGTTGCTCAAATCTGCTGATTACCATCCTAACCCTCAGTATAAACCATCACTCAAGAATCATTCACCTCTAAACCTATTTGTCTCAGTTCTCAACTATACTAACCCCCAAAACACTAAAATAATGTTGTTTACTTCAAGATCCAACACAGACAAATTCCCCAACTTTACCATCCTCGCCTCTCAAAATTTACAAGAAATAGTCTCACAAACCAAACTACTGGGGTTCATGTTTGATGATCAAGTTAAAGCTGACAAACATATTTGATACTTGATGAGAAACAATCACTACACATTAGGCATCCTTTACCGAACTCCTATGCTTCTTACTGCACAAACATGCAAAATGACTGCTATATCTCATCTCCTACCAAGCTTACCCTGTGCCTCAGCTATCCTTACAAACAGTAACTTAACATCAATCCAGAAATGAGAACAGTGCTACAACAAGATTTCTCTGGTGGGAACAAGTTTTTGCTCAGTAAGTTAATCTTCAGCAGTACTGCAATGCAGTAGGCAGCTCTCCTGCCTCAGAGTTTTTGGCCCTCCTGTTTGATTCCCAGCACAGGTGCCTCCTCTGTATAATCTGCATGTTTTCCATGGTTCCCTTGGCTTTTTGGAGGTTGATCTAGTTTCTTTGCACTAGTAAAAAGCACACAATTAAATGAACTACAAGTGCTCAGAAGTATGCTCGCGGTATGCAAATCAGTGAAAACACCTTGTGATGAACTAGCATCCTGTCCAGGTCTGGTTCTCTACCTTGGTGCACTCTACTTTCTGGGATAGGTTGTGGTTCCCCACAGCCCTGAAAAGAAAAAAGTGACCATTACAGGTGAATCTTTTTCCAAGTTTAAAAAAAAAATAATAAATTAAAAATGTATTAGTTCTGATTAATAGAATAAAAGAAAACTGCTTGCTATTTCTGAGAAAAAACAAATTGTAAACAAATACTAAAACATTTTAACATTAGAGATGTTGTAAGTGTGGGTAGCTAATTTTCACATCGAGCTGGACCTGGACAATGTACAAAATTTAAAAGTAAAGCCAAGATCTCCATTCTGATTTTACTTCAAGGAACACAAAGCAAAATGTCAGAATTCTGCTTGAGCAGGTATCTGACTTTCCCCCTCACAGAGTTAACTATTTTTTGGACACAAGCATTTTCTTCAGTTTCCATGACACCAAAACAGTTTGGATGGCAACAGATAAGTGATTTATTCAAAAAATAAACACAGGATTATGACGGCAATGAACAATTATCACAATGGGAGAATCATCATATTTTAATGAAAACTTTCCTGGCACTGAAGAAATAAAATGAAGAGAGTGGAAACAGAACACGCTAAACTCTTCTTTAGCATGAAAACATGCAATGATGTGCTTATAAAACATCTTTCTAAAATAAGTGTCTTACAAAAGTACAGTTTTGTACCTACCATAAATGTAGATGTTCGAAGATCCACATTGCTGCAGTCCTTACACTTGGGTAGTCCGCTGTCCTCGGTCGGCCCGAATATCAAAGTATAAGGCTGACGTCGGTCAGGGCGCATTTGACTGACATCAGGACGTCAGGGTACAAATGCGCATGACCGACGTCATATCCTCAGTCTTTTCTTGCCCCAGATGTCAGAAGACCCTAAAAATAAAGGTCAAAACCAAAAGACAGCAAACAACCAACCAACCACCCTTGCACTAATTATATGTACAATATATACAATATATACAATATGTACAACCCAACCCACACAACCACCTCTAACTACAGAGGGAAGGAGGGAGGAATTGGACTGCAGCAATGTGGATCTTGAACATCTACATTTATGGTAGGTACAAAACTGTACTATGTTCTTCATCTCACATTGCTGCAGTCCTTACACTTGGGTAGAATCCCAAAGCAGAGGTAAGGGAGGATGGCTAACTACAAGGAAGCAGGAGCTGCCAAAATGCCCTGCAAAACAGCAGTGGCAAAACCAGCCCTGGATTTAGAGTAAAGTGGCAGGTGATAATGCCTAGAGAAAGTATGCACTGAACTCCAAGTAGCTGCCTCCAAAATATCCTTGGTTGCCACTCCCCTCAAAAAAGCTGTTGAAGTGGCAGTAGCCCTAGTGGAATGAGGCCTAATCCCAGCTGGAATCTCCTTGCCATGATGGGAATAACAGAAAGCAATGCAAAACCCAATCCACTTAGAAATAGTTTGTTTTGACACAGGCTTGCCCTGAGAACACAAAGCAAAAGAAACAAACAACTGCTGAGACTGCCTGAACCCTTTAGTTCTGTCCAAATAATAACGCAACTGCCTGTGTACATCTAAAGTGTGCAAAATCTTTTCCCCTTTATTTTGGGGATTTGCATAAAAAGTAGGCAAATGAATAGTTTGGTTTAAAGCCACACTAGAAACCACCTTAGGCATAAAGGAAGGATTAGTACGTAATGATACCCTATCCTTATGGAAAATCAAGAAAGGCTCAACCGCCATAAGGGCCTGAAATTCAGAAACCCTTCTTGCAGAGGTAATGGCCAACAAAAAAGCAGTCTTCCATGACAAATATTTTAACTCAGAAGTAGCTGCAGGCTCAAAAGGTTGTAGAGTGAGTTTCTCCAACACAAAATTGAGATCCCAAGCAGGAGTAGGAGCTCTTCGTGGGGGTCTTATATTCTTTGCCCCTCTAAGAAATTGCTTGAACAAAGGATGAGAAAACAATGGTGGGTCGCAATCATAGTGAGCCGAAATTGCTGCAGCATGAACTTTAATAGAAGAGAAAGACAAACCTTTGTCTAGTAACTCAGTAAGATATTGAAGAGCCACACACAAATTAGGCTCAGAAACATCAAAATCTTTTTCTGCACTCCAAAATAAAAATCTCTTCCATTTGTCTGCGTACACTTTCCTTGTACTAGGCCTTCTAGCTTCCAAAATAACATTCAAAACTTACTGAGGAAGTGGAGGTCCACTATGGTTCAAAACAGAATATGCCAGGCTGTTAGGTGCAGAGAGTGAAGCTTGACATTGAGCAAATGGCTGTCCTCCTGTGACAACAGGTGTGGAATCGAAGGCAAAGGCCATGGAGGCTTCCGTACCAGACTTCTCAGTAATGGGTACCAGTGCTGTCGAGGCCAATCCGAGCTATTAAAATCATCCTTGGCTTGTCCTGTCTGACCTTTAGAAGTACCTTTGGGAGGAGAGGCAGAGGTGGAAAGGCATACACATGAAGATTGCTCCAATTGAAAGAAAGAGCATCCACTCTCCAAGCTGTGGGATGAAACCTTTTGTGCAACACTTTGGCAGCTGATGGTTTAGTGGAGAAGCGAACAGATCTATGTCTGGAGTTCCCCATGACACTGTCAATTTCTGAAATACATGAGGATCCAATTTCCACTCGTGGGGATCCATAATTCGTCTGCTCAACACATCTGCTAAGGAGTTCTGTGCTCGGCAGAAACCTTGCCTGAAGATTGAGCTGTAAACTGAGAGCAGTCTCCCACAAAATCATTGCTTGCCTGCATAGAGGATAAGAATCGTTCCCCTTGCTTGTTGATGTACCACATGACAGTTGTGTTGTCTGTTAGAATCAACACCTGCCCTGGAAGAAGTAATTCCTTGAAAGCTATTAATGCAAACTGGACTGCTAACATCTCCTTCATGTTGATATGTAGATGTTGTAGTCTGACAGGCCACTTGTCTTGTATCCACTTTCCATTTAGATGAGCTCCCCAAGCTTTGTCTGAGGCATCTGTCGTTAAAATCTGACTTGCCTCTGGCGGGTCACAGAGAGTCCCTTGTTTAGGTGACATTCCTGAGCCCACCACAAAAATTCCTTTTGAATGCAAGGTATTATTTGAATGACAGTGTCCAGATCCTGGCAGTGCTGTGTCCATACATTTTTGAGATACCATTGTAGCTTCCTCATATGCAGTTTGGCATTGGGAAGCACCAGAATACAAGATGCCATGAACCCTAAGGCTTGAAGGACTGTCCTTGCAGTCAGCCCGGACTGATGAGATAGTTGATGGAAGTAAAGGGATAGACTCTTTTGTTTGTCCGGGGTTAAAAAGGCCATCTGGGATGCTGTATTCAGTCTCACACCCACATGTCCTGAGAGGGTACTAGACTGGACTTTATTTCGTTCACAGAATACCCCAGGCATTTTAGCACTGCTATCACATATTCCAAATGATGAAGAAGCTCTTCCCTTCCTTGAGCCAGAATCAGGCAGTCGTCCAAATAAGGATAGATCTGTATTCCTTTTAGCCTGAAGAAAGCTATCACTGGAGCCAGAACTTTCGTGAACACTCTGGGCGCAGTAGATAAGCCAAAGGGCAATGCAGAGAACTGATAGTGAGAAGTCCCAGCTCGAAAACGCAGATACTTCCTGCAACTTAGTCTGATAGGAACATGAAGGTAAGCCTCCTTGAGATCCAAAGTTACCATCCAATGATCTTTGCCCAGCAGAGGTAAAAGCTGCTGCAACGTCAACATTTTGAACTTGGGAATGTCCAGATAAGTGTTGAGGATAGATAAATCCAAAATTGGTCTCCACGTGTTCCCCTTCTTTGGTACTAGGAACAGGCGAGAATAAAATCCTAGGCCCACTTCTGGCATAGGGACCGGCTGTATGGCCCCTATTTGGAGCAACAGAGAAACTTGCTTGTGCGCCTCTATTCTTTGTTGAGGAGGAACGTCTGGCATGCCTTTGAAAGGAGGCAAGGTATGGAAATAAAACCTGTAGCCGTGGTGTATGATATCCAATACCCATCTGTCTTGGGTAATTAAACTCCAATTTTCTTTGAAAAGTGCCAACCTTCCTCCCAAAGGTGCTGCCAGACGAGAAGGCTCTGGCAGCTGAAAAGGTAGGTCATTGGGTCTGTTTACGAAAGGACTGACCCCTGCCCTCACCCGAAGACTGTGCAGGAGAACTCCCAGTTCTAGGCCTGAAAGAGCCCTGAGCTCTGCTCCTACCACGTCTAGATCTACCCCTAGACTGGGAATCATAAGAAGGATACGTCCACCTCTTAGTAGGCCAATTTCTACTAAACTTTGGAGGCTGGACCTGCAAAAAATCTTTAACAGTCTGCATAGACTTAGCCTTGTCTTCCATTTTCTTTAAAACTGCCTCAACAGGAGAACCAAACAACACGTCAGATTGCAAAGGAGCATCTAAAATCCTTGTTTTAACATGGTCAGACAAATTCTGATCCCTCAGCCAGGCGTGCCTGCGAAGAACTGACCCAGTGGCAGCCACCCTAGACGAGGCCTGTACAGCATCAAAACCACATTGCAAAGAATGCTTACCCACCTGTTCAGAAACATGTACTAAATCTTGCAACTCTTTACAATCAATACCTTCTGCCAGAGCATCAACCTTAGACTTCAATTGTGAAAGGAGATAGTTTTGGTATTTCAACATCTGAAACTGGCAATTCAAAGCCCTCATAGCAAGAGTGGAAGAAGTATAAACTTTCTTTCCCCATCTATCCAAGGCCCTGGCTTCTTTGTCTGCAGGAACCGGATTCTTTACAACAGAAGCCTTAACACCTTTAGGCCCCTGGCTATCAGTTTTTGGGTCTGCCCTAGGACTCTTAAAAAGAAACTTATGAGCTTCAGGCACCCTGTAATACCTATCCGGTTTAACAGGAGCAGGAGGCAAAGAATCAGGATTAAGAGAAGCCTCTGTAAAAACATCTTCCACTACATCCAAAACAGGAGGTATAGCCAAAGGCCTATGCTGGGGTAAAACAAAATTCCCTAAGCCTTTACCTGGAATCAGAGAAGTCTTGACCTTCCCACTTAAAATGCTCCCTCATGGAATGAAGAGTTTCTGAAAAAGAAAAATCCTCAGGAGGAGAAGCAGAAGGAGTAGAATCATCCACATCAGAATCAGAATAAGGAGAGTACTCCTGCAAGTCTTCAGCCGAAGACTCTGAAACATCTGAAGCCTGCTCAAAACTCCCTAGCTCAGGCTCCACCCTAGGTCTCTTATCAGGAGGGGGCATAGAACCCCTAATCAAAGTAATCAAATCTTCTGCCATTTTAAGCATATGCTTCTTGGGCACAGTTCCAGAAGAACTAGGGGTGACACCAACTGAAACTGAACCTGGCCTGCCCCTGGGAGAAGCCTTCGAAACAGAAGGAGAGGGCCTAGCCACCCTAGGAAGGGAGGGGAGTATAGTAACCTGAGAAGCCCCCTCAGCCTGACCTGCCTCCTGAGAGGCCACATCTTGCAATAATAAAGTCTCACCCTGGGAACACAAAGAAACCTCCGGTGGAGCCACCGGCTCCACCGACACCTCTAAAGAACCGGCGTCCAATACAGACGGTTCTTCTAGCCTAGGCTTAACTGCTTTGTCCTTGCGCTTCTTCGAAGAAGCGGGCGTCGGAGCATCCGACGGCATTTTATAATTGCACCGCTTCCCAAAGACTAACCTGGCACAATCCAACCTTCTCTTTATAGTGCGTTTATTGAATCTAGCACAAGAGCGACAGCCAACAACGTCGTGCTCAGGCCCTAAGCAAGGAATACACAAAGTATGATAATCTCTATGCAGTATCTGTTTCCCACAAGAAATGCAATTACTGACTTTTTCTGACATCCGGTAAGTCACTGAGGCAAGAAAAAACTAAAATATTCCCCAACGGGGTACTTAGCCAACTTTGAACTCGGTCTGAAACTTCGAAATCGAAAAATCTCAGAACGCCAACCGGCACTTGCAATGCTGCTTCTGCATCGGACCATGCGGCAAAAAAGACTGAGGATATGACGTCGGTCATGCGCATTTGTACCCTGACATCCTGATGTCAGTCAAATGCGCCCTGACCGACGTCAGCCTTATACTTTGATATTCGGGCCGACCGAGGACAGCGGACTACCCAAGTGTAAGGACTGCAGCAATGTGAGATGAAGAACATCTTGGCTCCCAATGTCTTTAAAATGATTTTCATGCTGCAATGCAAAGTAAACGTAACCTGATTCTGTTTCATCGGCATGCCACATAATTCAGTCTGTTCATTGTTAGATGACAGTCTGGGGATCCCCTCATTTTTACAAACTCCAAGATTACTTCCACATTTATAAATTAAACAAGTCAAAGTCGATTCATCAACTCCCTTTGAGAGTTAGTTTTAGTACATCTGTCTTTTCCTAACAGCAGTACAATAACCATGTCGAACACTGGAAATCTCATACCACGTACCTGTTGGAGTGCACACCAAAGAAGCTCAAACCATAATCTTTTTATTTCCTTTCTCGGTAATGTTGTGCAGTTCATAGACAGGATTAGTACTTCTGTGATGTTCTTATATTTTTGCTCATGACACTGAAAACTACAGTATTACCAAACATCTCTAGTTCTTCTAGTTGTTGTCTAGGCATCTCTAGCATCCACTTAATGTACCTTTCTAGTATGTGTAGTTTTTTTTTTGTCTCATCCTGCATTTCTCTTTCAGATCATACTTCTATACTATAAATAACACTTGCCACAATTCTGAACGAAAGGGTCTTGTAGGAACTTCTCCATCTACCAAGGCTAGATAAAATAAGATAGTAGTTCAGACTAATCCTCTGAGAAGTGGATTGACTCTCTCGCTACATATGACAAATAAGGAGCTGTTTAAAGGGTCAGCAAATGCAGACCTTTGACATCTAGCTAACCAAGTGCTTGTATTCGCACTTCATAAATTAACAAATAAGTAAATAAATAACTGTGAAGCACAAATGATGTATTTCTAGTGTCAGTCCACTGATTTAGCTACATTACTCAGTTCTTTTTCTTCCTGAAGTTTTTGTGTGGGTATGGTTTCAGCGTCTTAGGATGTTTTGGCTCATTCCTACACTTGATGCGTGCCTGTTTCTGCCAACAAATCTCTGTGCGACTTACCTCTATTCAACCTCTGCTCTTGTTGTTTTTGTTTTAAATGTGGATGTTGTTTTGACTGGTATTGCAAAGCAGAAACAGTAGATCACATAATTTGCACTCTTTACCTGGCAGCCATTTGTGCTACGGCATCCATTTTATATACCACTTCAACCTGTTTCCACAACTACACGACTTAATACAGCCTGGCAACAAGCTTTCCACTACTGCCTTCTGGTACTGCCCAGTATCAACTGTTTCCTAAACAAACAGAGTTGAAAATGCACAAGAAAAAAATAAGGCCATATAAAAAAGTACAAGGAAGGGCATGTCATCAAGAACTGTTAATGAGGATTTCATAAACAAAGGGAGCAGCCAAGACTTTAAATTATGCAAGCTATACAAGAATGGGTAAAAGTAGTACATTTAATTGGTACAGCACAATAAATGCACCAATCTGCTGTCATTGAAGATGAAGCACTGAGAACAGAACATCACCTGCTTGCAAACTGTAATGGGTTCATTTGATACACAGCCGTAGAAATTAATGACATTAGGGTTGATTATTACACTAAGCTGTACGTTGCCACTGCCGACAGTCACAGCATGGGGGTACATCCCTTCTGCTCTTACACTGTTCGCTCTACCTTAGCATCACATGACACTGATTCTGTTAAACTACTGGCACCTGAGGGTTTTATAAGGCTATTAGTTTGTATAAGGTGGAAATACCCAGGGACTGGATGAGCGTCCTACTGACCCTTCCACGATACGTCAGAGGCAGCTGAACAGGAATATTATCAAGCTGGTACAAAATACAAACTCCAGGGTAATGCATCTCACTCCTCCAGGGTTGCTTCAATTTTTTGTTTTCTTAAGGAAGGTAAGGACCGTAGCTCATCCTATAGCTGTCGATCTACTTCGCTGCTCTGTTCTTTTCTAAAACCAACATACTTGTAAGGATGCTTGTGAGGGTAGAGTAGAAAAATACATCCATTGGTCAGTCAATAAGTCTCAGTAGGAATTCATTAAGTAGCAGCAATGTAGTCCTAATTTGTTGAGACTTTTTATAACCAACAGCCAACTTTGCCAAAACAGCCCCTACCAATCAATTGCCTTACTTATTGATGTTAATAAGGCATTTGACTCCATTTGTTGGGACTTTCTGTGGGCTTCTTTAAAGGCTGATGGTATTATGGGGATTTTAATGCTTGCGCTAGTTCTTGTGTTCGCAAACTCACACCCAGATCATTACCAAATGGTGTCTGTTCTAAATCTTTCTGACTAGGCAAGGGGGCCAGGGCAGGGGTATCATTTGTCCCTGTTGCTGTTTATCTCACCAGTACAATTCCTAAATCTGAACATTAGACAACACCTTTCTAAGTGGGGTATCCAAATACTGGATGGAGAAGGATAGACTGAGAACTGGTTTGCAGATGACTGTACAGTTTGGACATCCAACCAGAGTATTTCTGTAGAGATGGTTCATAAAATTTTAATACATCAGTAGTACTTTCTGTTGTTTCACCCTTAACTATTACTGTAATACAGTGAAAACACAGCTACAGAATCTTGGAATAAAATACTTAGATATCCAAACTGGGCCCAACTTTGACTCCATTATTCATAATAATGTTCCCCAATCCCTACAGTCCTTTTGTCTTCTGCCCGATATATGAAAAGCTCTTCACTTCATCCTTGCAGCCAAAACTGCTGCTCTTGGAATATTTTTATTACCCCAAATTTATATTTTGCAGTACACATACCCTTACTTTAGGTCTACTGTAGATACTGGGAACTTGCTCTGCCTGAAATTGTGTTAAGCTACTTCAGTCAACATAGTACAGTTAATTCATACCGGCTGCCTTCCCCCACCCCATATGGGGTCCGCAAAAGGTGCCTTTAATATGTTTATAGTCTTGCAGACCTTGACTTGAGTGCAGAACAAATTCAGATTGGGGGGAGGGGTCACAAAGTGAGGATCTTTAATCTTTTGCAAATTAGCTATGCTGTTGCACAAGGAGCTTACCTGATGGGACAGAATTTAAAATAATTACCCACATAAAGTAGATGGAAAGCACCTTTTCCCCACCTTCCTGGATCACAATGACAGATTTTCTAAATGGAATATTTTTTTTTCACTCCCTTCCTGGAATTAAACCTCAGTCTTGAAATGAG
The DNA here is from genome assembly GCF_019279795.1 of Protopterus annectens. NCBI lineage: Eukaryota > Metazoa > Chordata > Ceratodontiformes > Protopteridae > Protopterus > Protopterus annectens. The sequence continues at coordinate 415,223,687 of NC_056744.1, read as the reverse complement.
TGCAGACATTACTGAGGCAATACCTGCAACTTGCTGACAGCTATATGAAAGTGAAATTAGGGGGTAGCAATTTGGGTGTAATTCTCAATATTCCTACTGGCTTTACTTCCCTCTCTTGAAATGATCTCTCTCTCTCTCTCTCTCTTTCTCTCTATTACATAGGGCTTTAGATGAGACTGCAGCAAGGTCTCAGACTTGTGTTTAGTAAAATATGAACAATGCCTACGGGCCAAGATTGGAGCCTGGTAATAGAACAAGGCCAGCATCCCCTATCTTGTTTTATGGCTTCTTTTATAAATAAGACAATACAAAAAGTGCCCAATAACCACCAAATACCTCTGCAGATAAGCTTGATACAGACAAAAATCCAAAAAAGAAAGCTGAGGGAACTCTCCAGTGTCCAAATAAATGCAGAAACCAGTCTTCAGGCGTTATATAAAATGAAGTCTTCTTTAATGTCACACAAGCGCTTTCACACAATGCTTCTTCAGGTGTATGAGTAACATAATTAACTACACCTATTTATATACCTAATTTAGTCACATGACCTAACAATCTATTAACATTAAAGTTATGCAGTCACACAATGAATTAAAAATAAATGTGTATGAAAGTGCTAGCATCAACCATTCTATTATTTCATTAAAGATATATATATGTATATACACATAAAAATATATATTTATTCACATAAAAATATATATTTATTCACATAAAAATATATATAATAAAACATTTAAATGCTCATAAATATGTGTCTTACTTATTAAATAAAAATACATATATAAAAAAAAATATATAATCACAACAAACCTAGTATTATATCTATCTAGGTAGCCCCCTTTTTCTCAAGATGGGTTTGATGGGCATGCTGTCATGAAGCCCATGGCCGAAATTAGCTCTCAACATAACTATCCATTTGGCCTCTATCTCTTCAGTTCTATCTCTAATGTCCCCACATTTCAGGTTTTCATATGTTCTTGCAACTATCATAAACTTGAATGTGTGCTGTTTACCTACTTTAGAAACATGTTTAGACAAGGCATTATTTTCAGACCCCTTCCCTATGTGGTATATGTGCTCCCTAATTCTTTCTTTTAAACTACGATCTGTTTTGCCTATATAGAAACTATTGCATAGCACGCAAGTAGCAAGATATACCACATGTGTAGTCACACATGTTCCACTAACCCTGATATCAAAAACTTTACCTGTATCTGGATGTCTAAAACATATATCTTTATTAATAAACTGACATTGCTTACAATTACCACATGGTTTTGTGCCGATGGAGTTAACTGCTGTTACACTATCTCTACTGTTACATAGCCTTCTTTTAAGATTCTTTTTATTTTTGAAGGTAAACTGTGGTCTCAAACCTACCACCTTACTGATGATAGGATCAGTCATAAGAATCTTCCAGTGATTATTAATAATACTGGTATATCTCCCAACATCCCTTGAATAAGATATAGTAACCTTCAGATTATTGTCTCTCTCATTTATTTCCCGATGGTATTTATCCGAAAAGTATGGTTTAGCTCTTGTCTCCCTCAATCGTTTTACATTCATAAAACCATCTTCTATGATATTTCTCTCATACCCTCTCTCTTCCAATTCATAGCAGGTTTTAATAAGTTGCTTCTCAAATTCATCCTTATTAGCACTTAATCTAGATGTTCTAAAAAATTGATTTTGAGCAACATTTCTAAATACATATCTGGGATGCATACTCTCCCTTGATAACAAAGTGTTAACATGACATTCTTTCCTATAAAGTTTAGTGCTAATAGTGCCTGAATTTCCTTTTTCTAAAAGTACATCTAAAAATCTGATCCTCTCTTCAGAGTAATTTAAGGTAAACTTCAAAAATCGTGTTGTATTATTAATATATTCAACAAACGCTAACAACTCTACTGCTGTTCCCCCCCACAAAATAAAAAGATCATCGACAAACCTCCTATAGAATAATACCAAGTCACTATAGGGTCCATTAAACACATATTCTCTGTCTCCCATGCCAACATAACGGCATTTGCATATGTGTTGGAGCATTAACTCCCCATCGCTACACCATTCTTTTGATAGTAAACTTGGCTCTTAAACAAAAACACATTATTCATAAGCACTATATTCATCAATTCATGCAATGTTCTCACTTCATCAGGTTTATACAAATTAATTCTGGTCATGAGTTCACTAAACAACTCTAGACCTACTGTGTTAGGAATAACAGTAAATAATGAAAGAACATCTAATGTTACTAATAAAAAAACAGAACTTATTTTACCCTGTTGCATACATACATAGAGATCATTAAGAAATTGCTCAGTGTCTTTAGGAATGAATTCAGATTTATCTATAATTGGTTTTAACTTTTTGTCTAAATATATGGATAGTGCCTCCATGCACCACCCACTACTTGAGACTATAGGTCTCATAGGGGGTCTGACAGGGTTCTTGTGAATTTTAGGCACACCCTTTATGTGGGGAATAGTGTATTTGGTACTAGTAAAATATTCAATTAGTTCTTTGCTAATAAGATGTGTTTGTTCTAGTTGCCTAATATTATTATTAACTGATATAACCATTTCTTTAACATCAAAGTATCTAATCTTCTGATAAAAATCAGTATTGTCAAGCATCTCATACATCAGAACATCATAGAACTCACTATCCAAGACAACTATACGCCCACCCTTATCAGCTGGTCTAATGACCAAGTCAGCATCATTTTCAAGTCTATACAAGGCTTCAAATTCACTTTTATTAAGGTTATGCCATTTATTTCTACATTTCTTATTATTGTAGGTTTTATATACATCATCTATAACAATCTGTTCAAATGCATTAATCAATGCTGTTTGTTTGGGGACAAAAGTGCTAGGTCTTTTGAAAGCATATACATCATTCACTGCATTCTGCTGAAATAAATATTTCAAAATCAAATTTCTTGTGAACATCTTAACATCGAAAATTATATCTGTGATACTCATATCACTAGAAGGTATAAAAGATAAGCCTTTTGAGAGTACATTAATTTCTGAGTTTGTTAAAACACGCTTAGAAAGATTTGTTATATATGTCTTACTTGTTGGAAGGCTTTCTTAATGGTGTAGGTATTGTCCTTCACTTCTTCGTACTTCCTTTTGTATCGAGTGTTGCTCCTGCCCCCTGGGTTGGTACTTCTGCCCCTGAGAGCCTCTCCGATTCCCTGAGGTATCCCTCATAGGAAGCGGAAAATGTAAACAATGATTAACTGCACCATCAGCTTCTTTCAACATAGACGGTTGCTCACGTTGAAGAGTACTCAATACTTCATCCTCCGCTCCCCTGTGTACTTCTGCAGTAGTCAGGACTACCTTTCTCCTCGCACCCAGCACATCACTAGAATTCACTACTGGCGAATTTGTCTGGATGCGTAAAGCATCATTCGCCATGCTTTCTAAATGCAATGTCGCTCCACACTGTTGTACTGACAAAGCGCCATTTTAGACCTCAACGGCTCCTGTGCTGACGTCATTCCATAGTTCATCATCCGGCCTGGGTTGCCTGGTTTCACTAAATGTTGTGTCACGTGGCCAAGTGAAGATATTGCCTAAGGCAAAGTCCTGGCGATCTCTTCTTAGTTTCTTCAGTTTAATTTGTAAAAGTTTACGCTTATACGTGTTAACATTATCTACAGTTTCTGATAGCAGTCTTGTGAATACATCTCCATTATATTTAGTGCATAGTTGCGAGTTGTTGGTCTTCACCTCTCCTACAATAATCAGTTCTTTTTTTTCTGCAGCACTAATTAACAATTTAATATAGCTCATGCTGGTCGCAATATTTAATTTCTGCCATTCACTAACAAGTACAGAGTCTCAGTCAGCCTGAGCTGGCATTTTCAATATTCTCAGGCCCCATGGTATCAAATTTTCAGCCAGACAAACTTGCAGATGAAATTTCTCATACTGCAGCCTAGCTAATTTCGACATATTTTTCTCTAATGTCAATAAATCAGTACGGAGTAGTAAAAAGTCAATTTCAGATTCACTGTCACCATCAATAGTTAAATTTCTATTTAATAGAGGGTTCTCTCGATCAGTAACTTTAGAAATAAACAGTTCAGCACTTAAATCCGGTTGCTGAGCATTAGAAATGCTATTTGAAGGATTGGTTACGGGTGAATAATCAAGTTCAATTTCTTCCATACCACTGGCCATAACTTTGGTGTTATCAGGCATGGATAGAAGTAATAAGACAATACAAAAAGTACCCAATAACCACCAAATACCTCTGCAGAAAAGCTTGATACAGACAAAAATCCAAAAAAGAAAGCTGAGGTAAGGCTCCAGTGTCCAAATAAATGCAGAAACCAGTCTTCAGGCGTTATATAAAATGAAGTCTTCTTTAATGTCACACAAGCGCTTTCACACAATGCTTCTTCAGGTGTATGAGTAACATAATTAACTACACCTATTTATATACCTAATTTAGTCACATGACCTAACAATCTATTAACATTAAAGTTATACAGTCACACAATGAATTAAAAATAAATATGTATGAAAGTGCTAGCATCAACCATTCTATTATTTCATTAAAGATATATATATGTATATACACATAAAAATATATATTTATTCACATAAAAATATATATTTATTCACATAAAAATATATATAATAAAACATTTAAATGCTCATAAATATGTGAGTCTTACTTATTAAATAAAAATACATATATAAAAAATATAGATATAATCACAACAAACCTAGTATCATATCTATCTAGGTAGCCCCCTTTTCTCAAGATGGGTTTGATGGGCATGCTGTCATTAAGCCCATGGCCAAAATTAGCTCTCAACATAACTATCCATTTGGCCTCTATCTCTTCAGTTCTATCTCTAATGTCCCCACATTTCAGGTTTTCATATGTTCTTGCAACTATCATAAACTTGAATGTGTGCTGTTTACCTACTTTAGAAACATGTTTAGACAAGGCACAAAGTTATGGCCAGTGGTATGGAAGAAATTGAACTTGATTATTCACCCGTAACCAATCCTTCAAATAGCATTTCTAATGCTCAACAACCTGATTTAAGTGCTGAACTGTTTATTTCTAAAGTTACTGATCGAGAGAACCCTCTTTTAAATAGAGATTTAACAATTGATGGTGACAGTGAATCTGAAATTGACTTTTTACTACTACGTACTGATTTATTGACATTAGAGAAAAATATGTCGAAATTAGCTAGGCTGCAGTATGAGAAATTTCATCTGCAAGTTTGTCTGGCTGAAAATGTGATACCACGGGGCCTGAGAATATTGAAAATGCCAGCTCAGGCTGACCGAGACTCTGTACTTGTTAGTGAATGGCAGAAATTAAATAATGCGACCAGCATGAGCTACATTAAATTGTTAATTAGTGCTGCAGAAAGAAAAGGACTGATTCTTGTAGGAGAGGTGAAGACCAACTACTCGCAACTATGCACTAAATATAATGGAGATGTGTTCACAAGACTGCTATCAGAAACTGTAGATAATGTTAACACGTATAAGCGTAAACTTTTACAAATTAAACTGAAGAAACTAAGAAGAGATCGCCAGGACTTTGCCTTCGGCAATATCTTCACTTGACCACGTGACACAACATTTAGTGAAACCAGGCAACCCAGGCCGGATGATGAACTATGGAATGACGTCAGCACAGGAGCCGTTGAGGTCCAAAATGGCGCTTTGTCAGTACAACAGTGTGGAGCGACATTGCATTTAGAAAGCATGGCGAATGATGCTTTACGCATCCAGACAAATTCGCCAGTAGTGAATTCTAGTGATGTGTTGGGTGTGAGGAGAAAGGTAGTCCTGACTACTGCAGAAGTACACAGGGGAGCGGAGGATGAAGTATTGAGTACTCTTCAACGTGAGCAACCGTCTATGTTGAAAGAAGCTGATGGTGCAGTTAATCATTGTTTACATTTTCCGCTTCCTATGAGGGATACCTCAGGGAATCGGAGAGGCTCTCAGGGGCAGAAGTACCAACCCAGGGGGCAGGAGCAACACTCGATACAAAAGGAAGTACGAAGAAGTGAAGGACAATACCTACACCATAAAGAAAGCCTTCCAACAAGTAAGACATATATAACAAATCTTTCTAAGCGTGTTTTAACAAACTCAGAAATTAATGTACTCTCAAAAGGCTTATCTTTTATACCTTCTAGTGATATGAGTATCACAGATATAATTTTCGATGTTAAGATGTTCATAAGAAATTTGATTTTGAAATATTTATTTCAGCAGAATGCAGTGAATGATGTATATGTTTTCAATAGACCTAGCACTTTTGTCCCCAAACAAACAGCATTGATTAATGCATTTGAACAGATTGTTATAGATGATATATATAAAACCTACAATGATAAGAAATGTAGAAATAAATGGCATAACCTTAATAAAAGTGAATTTGAAGCCTTGTATAAACTTGAAAATGATGCTGACTTGGTCATTAGACCAGCTGATAAGGGTGGGCGTATAGTTGTCTTGGATAGTGAGTTCTATGATGTTCTGATGTATGAGATGCTTGACAATACTGATTTTTATCAGAAGATTAGATACTCTGATGTTAAAGAAATGGTTATATCAGTTAATAATAATATTAGGCAACTAGAACAAACATCTTATTAGCAAAGAACTAATTGAATATTTTACTAGTACCAAATACACTATTCCCCACATACAGGCTTTGCCTAAGATTCACAAGAACCCTGTCAGACCCACTATGAGACCTTCAAGTAGTGGGTGGTGCACGGAGGCACTATCCATATATTTAGACAAAAAGTTAAAACCAATTACAGATAAATCTGAATTCATTCTTAAAGACACTGAACAATTTCTTAATGATCTCTATGTATGTATGCAACAGGGTAAAATAAGTTCTGTTTTTTTATTAGTAACATTAGATGTTGTTTCATTATTTACTGTTATTCCTAACGCAGTAGGTCTAGAGTTGTTTAGTGAACTCATGACCAGAATTAATTTGTATAAACCTGATGAAGTGAGAACATTGCATGAATTGATGAATATAGTGCTTATGAATAATGTGTTTTTGTTTAAGAGCCAAGTTTACTATCAAACGAATGGTGTAGCGATGGGGAGTTCATGCTCCAACACATATGCAAATGCCGCTATGTTGGCATGGGAGACAGAATATGTGTTTAATGGACCCTATAGTTACTTGGTATTATTCTATAGGAGGTTTGTCAATGATCTTTTTATTTTGTGGGGGGGGAACAGCAGTAGAGTTGTTAGCGTTTGTTGAATATATTAATAATACAACACGATTTTTGAAGTTTACCTTAAATTACTCTGAAGAGAGGATCAGTTTTTTAGATGTACTTTTAGAAAAAGGAAATTCAGGCACTATTAGCACTAAACTTTATAGGAAAGAATGTCATGTTAACACTTTGTTATCAAGGGAGAGTATGCATCCCAGATATGTATTTAGAAATGTTGCTCAAAATCAATTTTTTAGAGCATCTAGATCAAGTGCTAATAAGGATGAATTTGAGAAGCAACTTATTAAAACCTGCTATGAATTGGAAGAGAGAGGGTATGAGAGAAATATCATAGAAGATGGTTTTATGAATGTAAAACGATTGAGGGAGACAAGGGCTAAACCATACTTTTCGGATAAATACCATCGGGAAATAAATGAGAGAGACAATAATCTGAAGGTTAATATATCTTATTCAAGGGATGTTGGGAGATATACCAGTATTATTAATAATCACTGGAAGATTCTTATGACTGAGCCTATCATCAAGTAAGGTGGTAGGTTCAAGACCACAGTTTACCTTCAAAAATAAAGAGAGTCTTTAAAGAAAGCTATGTAACAGAAGAGATAGTGTAACAGCAGTTAACTCCATCGGCACAAAACCATGTGGTAATTGTAAGCAATGTCAGTTTATTAATAAAGATTAATGTTTTAGACATCCAGATACAGGTAAAGTTTTTGATATCAGGGTTAGTGGAACATGTGTGACTACACATGTGGTATATCTTGCTACTTGCTGTCTATGCAATAGTTTCTATATAGGCAAAACAGATCGTAGTTTAAAAGAAAGAATTAGGGAGCACATATACCACATAGGGAAGGGGTCTGAAAATAATGCCTTGTCTAAACATGTTTCTAAAGTAGGTAAACAGCACACATTCAAGTTTATGATAGTTGCAAGAACATATGAAAACCTGAAATGTGGGGACATTAGAGATAGAACTGAAGAGATAGAGGCCAAATGGATAGTTATGTTGAGAGCTAATTTCGGCCATGGGCTTAATGACAGCATGCCCAGCAAACCCATCTTGAGAAAAAGGGGGCTACCTAGATAGATATGATACTAGGTTTGTTGTGATTATATATATTTTTTTTATATATGTATTTTTATTTAATAAGTAAGACTCACATATTTATGAGCATTTAAATGTTTTATTATATATATTTTTATGTGAATAAATATATATTTTTATGTGTATATACATATATATATATCTTTAATGAAATAATAGAATGGTTGATGCTAGCACTTTCATACACATTTATTTTTAATTCATTGTGTGACTGTATAACTTTAATGTTAATAGATTGTTAGGTCATGTGACTAAATTAGGTATATAAATAGGTGTAGTTAATTATGTTACTCATACACCTGAAGAAGCATTGTGTGAAAGCGCTTGTGTGACATTAAAGAAGACTTCATTTTATATAACGCCTGAAGACTGGTTTCTGCATTTATTTGGACACTGGAGCCTTACCTCAGCTTTCTTTTTTGGATTTTTGTTCGTTTATAAATATATGAAATGTTTGCTGGCTAAGTTTTCCACACTTACAAAAATGGCATGTTATATACCCACCTCATATGTTAGGAGAGAGACAGGCCCTGCCAGTTTTTAGAGATTCTCCCAGTTCTGGACTGTGATTATGACCACATGTTATGGGAAATCAGTGTGGCAAGAAATGCATGCTGTCTCTCCCTCTGCTGCATGGGTCCCTAGCTCTACGTTTTGTGATATAAAATTCTGAACCTTTAGTATTTGTGAAAAGCCCTCCCAGCTTGGCAGGACAGTCTTACACTGGCTACTGTTGCCTTGAAATCTCAGGGTGGAACTTCTTTTCAGACAACACCAGAAGATAACAAAAGGGATTTTTGGTGGCTTGCATTACTTTTGTGAGAGACTTAAAGGTACTATCTCTAACTGCAGTGTTATCTAATAGCATGATGATTTTTTTTTTTTTTTTTTTAGTTTTCTACTGTGCTGTTTAGTTAAACTGCGAAGTAAATTTTATCCTAGTGATATCATTGGTTTTCCTGATGTTCTATAATATGCTTGATTCATATCAATTTTTTTTTCTTTTTATTCATAGCATTCTGACTTTCTTCTAGTAAAGTTGTTTCAACCGTCACCAGTGCCACTCAGGCAGATGGCTACACAAATTCATTTTATAATCTCGAAATACTGAAACATCTAATTTCAGTATGTCGTGACTATAAAGTCGAATCTCAACAACACCGAAACTCCAAAACCGTGAAATTTAAAATCACAAAGTTCAACACAACACATACAACACTACATAAACACCAAACTACACACACACACACACAAACACACACACACACACACACACACACACACAATACAAACTAACAAACCTACACTACAAATAAGGAGGGGGGTAAGCATCCCATGCGCCCCCCACACACACTATAGATATATATATATATACTTATATATTCTAATTCCAAGATCGCACCTAACAGAAAAAGACAGCAAACTCACAACCAGACATTCTACACTCCCTTGCACACACACATCACATATATACAAACACCAACACATTCAACATTTAAACACTCATACTTTTACCTGCCTACCCTAACCCACATGTACAACTTCCAAACACACTTGCATACACTCACACACCTACCCAAAGCCCTTATAAACTAGGCACTTACCTTAAATTACACCTGAATCCACATACTAAACCGGAAACCATCCACACAACATATTCCATGTCACATACCATTAAATCATGTCCACGAATTCTAAATATTCGGATTAGCGGTTATGTACTTTCACCATTCCGAACATTCGATTTTATAGTCTCGAAATAATGAAATTCAATATTTCAGAATTTTGAGATTATAAAGTGAACCCAGCTACACATACCACAACCCCAAAGTTATTACAACAATTTTTGGGATGGCCACAGACTCTTCAATGTAACACTGATGGTGAATAGTCATCTGTGTCATCCCCATTGTTTGTCCACCTGGCTTTTCATCAGAAAAATCAGCTGTCAATGCCATATACTATATGCATGTATCGAGTAGGAAACAATTGTAGGCATCTTTTGCTAAGAAATAATTTCCAGAAAATTTGGCATTTACATACATACATAAAAATATTTCAGGCACAGACAATAATGCCCTTCTAGTTTACCGATATAACAAAACAGTCAGTTTCCTGTTAATTGTCCAAGTTGTTCTTAAAATATCTCAACAAGTGCTTGATTTAATGTAATTTGGTAATCTACTCCATGCATCAGATACTATTTCAATAAACTAATTAGTGCACCTTTCACTGCTATATAATCTTCCACATAGGTTGTCTTTTGATTCATTTCTACTTTTTGATAACCCCAAACATTCACAGAGGTAGTTTCTAAATGTCCTAGATAGCTGAATAAGGTCTCCTCTTTAATATCTGTATGAGACACTGTACAAGTTCAGATATTTTAGTCTTTTGGGATAATTTAAATTTCCACATCCATGGATGTCCTTGGTATATTTTCACTGTACCCTTTCCAATTTACTCATGCTTGTTTTCTTATAAGATTTCTATATCTGATATGTCCATAATGTTATTCCATTTTCATGTCTGGGTCTAATACAACTAAAAAACAATAACTGCATCATTTCTAATGTCCTGGACATTATAAATCATTTGATGCAACCTATAGTTCTATAACTATCTTTAACCAATTAACCAATTGGTCAACATGATTAGTAAAGCTCAAAGCTGGGTCTGTCCATATTCACAGGTACTTAAGTGAATCTACAGTTTCAGTCACTGCATGCTGTATTAAAAACTCACCTTTCAGTCTAGGCATCCCAAGTGTCATGTACTTAGTTTTTTATGTATTTAAAAGCATATCATTCTCCTGTGCACAAATTGTCAACTTAGTCAAGTTCCTTTGCAAATGCCCCCATGTGTAAAACATGTAATCAGTTTACCCATTTTCAAGTCATCTGCTTACAGACTGTAGAACACCTCAGATGAAAAAGACATAGAATAATAGGAGGTTACTAGGCTATTGGCCCTGAGGCCCTTAGAACTCTAGCCAAGAGTTTAGCCCACGTTTAGACAAACCAGCAACAAATCAGCACCCAATGCCCCTGTTCAGCAGGGACATGGGTGGAATCCCAGGAGTATATTTTCTGTTTCCCATCCAGTTTTCCAGGTTGCACTTAAAAAAGGGTAAAGAGGTACTCTGCTTGATGTGGAGAGGGAGTCTATTCCATAGATGAGGGAGTCTCTGGGACACAAATCTGTCCTGCCAACAAGTCTTGTTCATGTCACAGACCAGGTTGAGTCCAAGGATGTGGGTTACTTGAGTGGAGCTTGACTTGCGGTCATGCAGCAGTCCCATCAAGGTGGGGTCCATGATCGCCTTGTATGCCAGACAGAGGTCACCTCTGAGGATCTCTATGAAACTGAGTAGAGGGATAGGGGTTTTAGCCTATCTGAGTAGGGTAGATGTTTGAGGACCCGGATTCTTCTGATGAGGAACCTCTGTGGTCTCTCCAGCTGCTGCATGTGCTTTGCGAGGTACATGCTGAAAGGTGCATTGTACTCAATAATAGGCCTTATAAGGGAAGAATACAGGGATGTTATGACCTCCTAGTCCTGGATGAGATACCCTTACTTATAAGGTGGGCCATGTAGAAGGCTTGCAACATGGAGGTCAAATGTCAGACTATCAACCTGGGTGCCCAAATCCCTCATGACTGACTGAGTGCTTATTCCCCAAAGGGGATGATGATGAATTTTTTGGTATTCAGCTTGAGGCCATGTTTCTGGCACCAGTCATTTGTCTGAGTAAGACCCTCTTGGAGTATGTCCACATCACTATGGGAACTGATGACAGCACCCAGCTTGCAGTCATCTGCAAACTTGTTCAGCCATAGCCCACTGGTTTTGGCTTGCACTTCAGAAAAGTATATCCCAAATAACAAAGGCCCCAACACCGAACCCTAGGGTACGCCGCTTGTTCCGAGTCTACTGCTTGAGGTGGCTTCCCCTATCTTGACTACATGGGTTCTATCAGTGAGCCAATTTGTTACCCATCTGGTAACATATGGATTGATGCCTAGTTGAGAGAGTTTATCTATTATGCCCGAGTGGGGAAATAGTGTCAAAGGCTTTGGCCAAGTCAAGGTAGGTGGTGTTCACCATCTTCCCCCTCTTCCATGGCTTTGGTGACTACCTCAAAGAAGTTGAACAAATTTAGGAGACATAATCTCCCCTTCACAAAGCCAAACTGTGGGGGATCAAGTGTTTGAATGTTGCCAATGTCCTTGTTAATGAGGTCCATGATAATCTGTTCTGTGGCCTTGCAAATCCGGCTAGTTAGACAGATCTGAAAGACACAACCTAAACAATAGGTTGTAATGCGGATCACCCTAACTGCAACTTAGAATTTCATCTGTCCAATTGCTGTAAGATACTTGCCATGAGCTATTTGTAAACCATTTTATCAAGATTACATTAATATCAAGCTGTTCTAATTTACTGATCAGTGTTTTGTGTATAACGGATGTGAAATGCTGAAGTTAAGTCTATATAAATTATATCACACTACAATTTTCACTTATATCTGTTATATTGTTATAGAACATCATGCTGATATATGATTTCAGGTCCAAACCACTCCAGTTCTGACAATCATTTATCTAAAATAGCCTTCTCTATTATTTGTTCCACAACATGAAAGTAAACGTATGCATCTGTATGATTCTGGGTTCGACCCATTTCCTTTTCCTATAAACACTAGTTTAACAAGTGCATGTTTCCAATCTTGACGAATCACCCCATACTTAAGTGACAGAGTAAATAGCAAATATAACGGTGCTGTACGTTCATGCTGAACTGTTCTCAGGTCATTATTACTAATTATGTCTCCTCCTTGTGCTTTGTTTGGGCCCAATTACCATAGTTCTTTTTCAATATAATCTAATTTGATTTCAGTATCTGACATTACCTGGATAGGACAATTTATTACTCCCTTCTGGACCCAAACTGCTTTGCATAAGATTTTGTAAATATCTGTTCTGTTTGAGAATAAATTTAAGAATTAATTCACAGCTTATCAGTGTGCATGTCTTTACTCCTGCCACATCTTACATATCGATAACAATGGCTTCATATTATACTCAATAGCTTTATATACATTTTCTTAAAATTTTTCTTGATCTTGTCTCACACTGTGTATAATCTGTCTGTTTCAATTTTCAGAGTTATAGTTCAACCTCTTTTCCCTTTCTTATATATTTCTGTCTATCCCCTTAATCAAGTATTTTGTTCTTATGGAAATAAGTCCTCCTGACTTTGTAAAGCTGGATAAACATTTTTTTTCTATTCAAACAATCTATCATAACTTGTCACATCTCTTCTGCACTTCTTCCACTGGATGCATAACTCCAATTCATTTGCATAGTGCTGTTTTGCTTCCATCCCTTATTAATATTCTGTGCATTAGTTTAGATTCCATTTGGCAGAATTATCTAGCAACAATTTAACCTTTATAACCCCATGATCACTGCACAATAACATGAATTTACAGTTATTTCCCTAGGAACAGAAACAATGTCTAATATGTCCCAATCCCTGGTAGGCCTTTTTACAATCTGAATCACTTGTTGTTCCTGAACATACATTGTAAATATTTTCCTTCCTAATGTTGAATTAATATTATTCCAGTCAGTTTCTGGTAAATTTAAGTTCCCATCCACAATTACTCTTCCATCTTTTGTTTCACGTTAGAAATGTATGAATTCCTCTAGGTCATCTGCACCTGACTTTGGTGGTCTATCCACTCCAACAATTATGTGTTCCAGGGTTGTCTTTATTGTCACCGTTACACAGTCTGTAGTGTTGGTGTTATCACAGAACATGTAATAATCACAGGTCTCATAACAATCTTTAATCACGATCACAACACGTCTACCTGATTTTTTGTTAGCGTGTGTGTTACAGCAAAAACATTTATAGCCTCACAGAACTAGTTTCCAGTCACTATTCTTTAAACACATTTCACAAACAGTAACAACATCAGTCTTGTGGGAATCTAGCAAATTTTCCAATAAAAAACTTTATTACTAATGCTTCTAGCACTAACAACCATCAGAGATGCATTATTTTCCCTGGTCTTGACAATTGTACACTGTCCTGTCTAAACACATGTGCCCCAAATTAGGCCTGGATGCTCTACACATTTCCAGTCTTTAAAAACGGCCTTTTTTGGGACTACTTTATGCACTCGAAACGCAAAAAATCTGAATCCAAATAGCGTGACACAAAGAATGAACCGCAAATACGTCGAACATACTAAAGTGCGAAATTTAAAACCTAGAACCATCATAGTCGGCCAACCCACCACCCGCAGCACACTACCTACCAAACACAATAAAAGAAATACATACATACACTAACCAAAACCTTACTTCTAACCCTAAATTAAAGCACCAAAACCCTACTGCTAACCCTACACTAAACCCCACATACACAACTATCTATGCACTATCCTTAACCCCTCCCTAACCCTAAGGTCCGTAACTACTGCACTTCTTCTTCCCTCACGGAGCTATACCCAAACAAACTAACTATTCCACACACATACACTTAACAAAACCCTACACCACACACATACACTTAACAAAACCCTACACTAAACCTTACATACATTACCTACACAAAACCTTACATACACTACCTACCTATGCCCTTACCTTAACCCCTCCCTATCCCTAAGGTCCATAACTATCGCACACTTACCTTACGGAGCTATACCGCAGATGGGCCAACTATGTGAATTAGATATTTCCACTTTCACGGTTTTGTTCGTTCGACGTATTCGCGGTTCGCTCTTTATGTGTCATGCTATTTGCATTTGAGTTTTTCAGCTTTCGAGCATGTAAAGTAGACCCCCATTTTTGTCATGTTGGTATTTACCCCCAAACTCATTTCATTCACACTGCGATGACTCTCCTTTCTGTATGTGATTTGTGATTAATTTAGGAGCTGCCACTGCTGTTTTGACATCTAAGAGACAGGGATTGTTTGAAAATGTTTTTCCTCACATTATAATATCTATGGATCAGGGGAATGGAGATGCAGACTCCCATATTGAGAGCGAAGTAGGAAGGGGGCTTCTTGTGTTTTTCTGTACAGAAAACCCTGGGAGGTTTCAGTGACTTGTTTTTGCACCTAAGTGAGCTGATCGCAAATGATTGACAGACTTGACAGGGAGGGGGACGCTACTATTAGAGGGAAATAAGAAAATCCCTCTCCAGATTTGGGTGTGTACATGTTATTCAAGACAAACATATTAACTGACCATCAGATTGTCAATCAGATATCTAACTTCATTTGGGTTCACGGTTTCACAAAAATACAGGTTCATCAAGGCATCTGCAGTGCGAACAGTAAAGAAGCCCTAAAATAACTCAGTGGCCATTGGCCTCAATGTGTCCTATACACTGTACTATTTTTAAATGCCTGCAATGTATTCTCTCTCTGTTTATCCTTACAGTAATATTTCATAGATGCATTGCTATTCCAGTATTTCTCCTGAATGCAGAGCAAACTACTGAAACATTTGTATTCTATTGACTGGGTTCTCTCAGTCTTAGAATTTTCATCATCATCATCATGACACGGAGATGCTTAGTAACTTATCCAGAATGTACTCTTACCAAAATATCTGTGTAGTGTATCTTCTTTTTTTAATGTCTCTAAATGATATGGATTTCTAATACTGTCATAAGAATGGATCCTATCCCTGACTCAGAACACAGAGTCATGAAATTAGTACTGGTTCAGTCACTTATGTTTGCCAAGGGTATTCTTCTCAGCACCCACAATGTTCTCAGAACTGCCAACTTCTGCAGTTCAAATGGGTTTACATGCATTGGTAATATATCTAAATATGCTTGAAAATTATTTTCATTAGTCTTGTCACACTTACTACTATTAAAACTGATTGGTTGCCTAGAACTCATATTGCTTTAGTGTCTGCTTGCAAGTTCTGTTATTTTATGACTTTGTGTCTCTCGGTACACATGGTGCTATAATCATAGGTTCATAGATTAATACTAGGCTAACTGCTCTTGTGGGTCATTTTAAGCCTAGCCAATTACCCTATGTGAGAATCAAACCCTGCACCTTGTGTCGCCAAGGTAAACACCTTAAGCATTATGCCATCCTCCCACCCTGGGTGTAGTTATCTTAATGATTAATGCTACTTTTGTCCTGTTTTCTTGGGCTACTCTAATGGGATTTATTGCTTCTGTTTACTTAATTTTAATATGAAATGATCTCATGTAATCAGAATGAAGATTTGCTGGCATTGCACTAGATAAAATAATCCTACTTGTTCAATTCTACTTAAAAAGAACATCTATACCATCTGCAGTATAAGATATGTTTCTTACTGTTTTCAGGCAGTACCTTACAAATAAAAACATACCCAACAACTCTGCAAACTCACCTGCCACTGCAGTGTCTGGATCTTCATCAATGGACACTTGATACATGAGACCCCCAAATGGAGAGAGAGGATAAGAAGCATTTAAATTCAAGCCCAGCATGAAGTTGTGAACTTTACCAGCACGCCCTTCCCTTGTGTTAAACAGTGAGGAGTCATTGAAGATCACAGCCAGCATCCTTTCAACCCAGGTTGCTTGGTTTTGACGATCATATTCCTTTTCTGCATCAGGTTTTTCTGAGCCTAAGGTAGAGTCATTGAGAACAGATAAGACTGTACGTGTAGACATAGACATGTACAACAAAGGGTTTGTTACTTCATAAGCAAAGCAAAAAAAAAAAACACATATCTCAAATATTTCTTTGAATATGCATTATTACACCCTGATGAAAAGACATTTGTTACACTGACATAAAAAAAATAATTGTAAATATGTTAAATTGCAAAGGAGATATTGCAACTTCAAATAAAAATTGTTTATTTTATCTTGCATTGTGTTCCCTATATTCACATTCATAACAGAATAAAAGCTGCTGTATTTTTTTTTCACCTAAAATAAGAATATCTGCATTACCGGAAGAAAATGAAAGCTATCTACAAGCCTTTACCAAAAGGGCCTTCCAATATTAGACAAGGCCATAGAGCTCTCATCTTCTTTGCTGAAGAGGGAAGGACAAAGCCAAAAAGTAAGGAGGCCATAGTTCTCAACTGTCCAGATTTTCGCAGAATGTCCAGGATTTTGCTGCATATTTGTGGTCTATTCCTTATAAAATTTGTGGTTTTCTGCCAAAAATTGAGGATTGAAGTCACTAAATAACACTAAATAATGACAGACATTGAGTTTCACACTTCATATACTTCAGAAAATACATAACGATGCAAAAACTCTCACTGTAGCAACTTTCTAAGTTTAAAAGAACAATATTTAAAATCTGCCCCTATTTTTGGGCCTTTGTACTCCCATGATTTTTGGCTTTGTCCAGATTTCTTGTGCTGACAGGTATGAATGAGGGACAAATGCTTGTTTTAAAATATTAATCTTATTTACTTAGTAAGCTAATAGAATAATGGGCTTTGCATTGGTCTGCATTTTCTGAAAAATAAGTAAGAAACTCTAATGTGTAGCATTATTGACTGACTGTAATCCTCATAGGCCAGGGTAAAAATATGAGACAAAATCAGGACAGTTGAGAGATGTCTAGATATATATTGTGAACAGCCAGTATGGTTTAACTTCAAATAAGGCTTTAGACACTGTCCGGTTCGATTCTCAGCTAGAGCGTCTTCTGCGTGGAGACATGCGTGAATGGGCGTACCTTTGTTGAAGGTTGTCCGTCAGGACTGGTAACTCGGCACATAAAAATCAACTACCAATCATTAGCAGACCGGAGTTCTGCTGTGGCGACCCCTAACCGGGAAAAGCCGAAAGACACAACAACAACAGCAACATGTTGAGATGACAAGATATAGCCAGTATCAGGTAAAATGTGGATCTGTTTTTCCAGGCAAAGAGATTTTGTTTGACATATGCATTGAAGATTATATAAATATGCTAAGATAAATAATGACTACCTTGATGGTAAGTTTCTAAAGAGATTCAAAATGCTTAAGAGGAAACATTATGATCAGTGAATCCGCACCCACCATGAGGTGTGTTTTTTTGTGTGTGTGTGTGTGTGTTTGTGTGTGTGTGTGTGTGTGTGTGTGTGTGTGTGTGTGTGTGTGTGTGTGTGTGTGTGTGTGTGTGTGTGTGTGTGTGTGTGTGTGTGTGTGTGTGTGTGTGTGTGTGTGTGTGTGTTTCATGAGAGACTGACCTTATGTTTGTTTATTTAGATTCACATGACCATGAATATGATAAAGTAATTAATGAATGAAAACAAAACACACCACGTTTACTTTACAATGAATAACAGTTTCTCTGCATCTTGGCCGAGACTGATCAACTGTAAATGCATCTGAATTCCCTCAGAAAAGACCAAAAGGTATTTCTGATGTTATCTTGGTCTCCATACAATAACGATATATGAAGCACACAGAAGCACATACAGCCTGTAGTTAATATTTAGAGGTGAACACACCTGCATTAGCTACTCAAAGTGTAGCATTTGCCAAGCATTAGGATGACAGTAGTGGTTGCAAATTAAGTTGTAGAAGAGAGTCTTCAGTGCTAAACACATGACTGCACACATTAGATAGATGTACTGAGCAGGAAGCAGTTGCAGGCATCTTTTAGTAGGCAATAATTTCCAGAAAAGTTGGCATTAGGAGCTGTCATTGCTGTTTCGACTTGCAAGAGACATGAGTTAGTCTAATTTTTTTTTTTTAGTTCAAGATAAGACAGTCGAGGTTACACTTAGAGTTATGCTTACTGCTGGAGCTGGCTTTATAACATTTAAGTAACATAAATAAAATTTTAAATATGATTAAATACACATCTGGGTGCATGCACGTACATTCTCTTAGCGGTACATGTTCATCCATGACTTCAGGCATATATACCGATGCATTTACAGGTACCCCAGAAAGTACGTGGGCTATGTATACCGATGCATTTACAGGTACCCCACAAAGTACGTGGGCTATGTATACCAATGCATTTACAGGTACCTCACAAAGTACATGGGCTATGTAAATCCCAGTCATTATTCTTACAAATGTCTCTTGTGTAGTCAGTAGAACAAAAAGACTCTAGATTCAGAGATGTTTTTATTCTGTGGAATGAATCTGTTCTCTATTTCTAGCTTAAATGTAATAGCAATCTGTTACATAATTATGACACCAACCCAATCACTACAGATGCATCAGATTCCCTACAAAAATCCTTCCTTCCTTCACTTCCAGAGAGCATCTGTAAATCAGTTTAGAATTCTGTTCTGTAACCCTGTATTTTATTCAGCCAGTAGTAATCATACATCAGTCATGTAATATGTTTTAATAACTTAGAGAAGAGGTGTCCTGTACAACAGCACCCTGGCTGCAGAACAAACATTCTCCAGCAGGGTGTTAATCTACAGGTAATGCCCACTGAAAAATGAGTCCACCTCTTCACGGCAGCATATCAAGCTGCCATGGAACTCAGACTGAAAGTAACCTAATGGCCACCATTATTTTACGCTTGCTAAGCAGCGCTTTTGCTGTTTAGCGAGTGTAAAATTAAAAAAATTTTTTTTTAAAAGTGTGTGTGTGTGATTATGCCTGTACGTGTGAGTGTATGCAGAATGTGTGTGAGAGCAAGTTTGATCGAGCCATTATTTTACACTCGCAAAACAGCACTTTTGCTGTTTAGGAAGGGCAAAAGTAAATGAAAAAGTGCGTATGTATCTATCTGTGTTTGTGTTTCTGCCTGCATGTGTGAATGTATGCGTACTTGTGTGCATGAAAGTGGAAGAAAGTGTGTGTGTGTGTGAGAGAGACAGAGTGAGCGAGATCGATTGACCACTGGCATCAGCAGTTAAGAGATATGCATACCTCTCGACCTTTTAGCTCAAGAAAAATCTAGATAAAGCCTAAAATAAATGTGAACAAATGCTCAAAAAATAGGAACAGATTTTAAATATTGTTCTTGCAAAATTAGAAAGTTGATTAAATAACAGGATTTGTGTTAGCGTGTATGTCATTATTTAGTGACTTCAATCCCCAATGACGGGCAGCGTCCACACATTTTAGGAGTATATGTATAACATGTTATATTTTAGATGTAAAGTACTTCACATCATTTACATATACTACAGCAAGTTTGAAACATTAGTTGGAGGAACTATTTAACATCAAAAATATATAAAAAAAATAGTAATAAAAAATATTGAGCAAGTAAAACATAACAATTTTAGAGACAGCACATACATTAAGTGCAATAATGCCCCCAGGGTGTGTGTTACTGTGTAAATAACACCCATCCAAAACAGCAGTGAATATATCTAATAATGACAATCTACACACAGACATAAAATGAAGGAGTCAAATAAAAACTGTAAACTTACCCACAAAGACTAGACACAGTTAACGCAAGTCAGTATGATGGGGTCTGATTAAAAAAAAAAAATGAGGTCACTGAGAACAAGCAGCCTGTGACTCAAAGAACCCCAGTATATATACTAATCGTGCAAAAAACGGGCTTGGTAGCACTTGCAGACATTTACAGAGCCACCGGCATGTATAGTTTTTACATACATCATGGGCTGATGCGGCACTTGCCATATTAAAGTGCATTCAAATCTGACAAAAACAATAATTTTACCATACAATGTTCCTAAAAAGTCAGGCTGCATGAATGCAGTGGCCACCTTGCAGCCTAAGGCAACTGCAGCAATTACTCAGAATCCTAAATGATGGACTGGACTAAAGAGCTCAGAAAACTCAGTCTCTGAGCTGTCTCCACAGCTGCTCTGAACCCTAGCAACAACATCCAGCATTCAAGATACTTAAAATATCAATTTGTGATTTACAAAAAAAGATTTACCAAAGGATTTCACTGCAACATGTGCATAACATGTAAAAAGTTTAAGTCCCCAGCATGTCTAAGTAAATGCCCTGAATTTACAGAATTTGAAAATGTCAAGCCTCCTAATTAAAAGGTCAGTGGTAGGTAAAACAGTTATTGCACAAGTCAGGAAAAATTCTGTGATTTCATTTTAATGTTGTACGAGTCAACACTGTCTTAAAATTATAAGCTTTTTATCCTAACGTGGATCAAACAAATCTGTTCCATCAAGGAACACATTTTAATAAATCATTCGACAATGGAATGAAATAAAAAAGTGCTTTCTATGGCATTGCATATGACTGCTGAAATTGTGTAAATAAAAGTTACTCTAAGATGGGATGCAAAAGGGGAATAAGGGAGAATTTACAAAAAAATCATATAAAAAGAAAATAGCTTGGTCATGGATATCTAAAATATGCACAGTGTGGATGGAAATCATTTCTCAAGCAAGTCGAATAAGGGACAAACAATGGCGAGTTCTGTGGATCAAACACAAGAATAAATTTCAAGCAATCTAACAAAATGTAAATGTGCAATGAAATGAAATCACAAAAAAGAAAGGGATGCAAATATTTAAAGAAGAAAATAAATATTTGTATGCTTTAAGAATAGATTTAACTTCTTTTTATATGTATCTGTGACTCATGCTACTACATTACTGACACATTGCGGGTACTGCACAAATCTCAACAGATAATTAATTTAGCAGTCACAAAAAAACAAAACTTTATGTGGTTAGGACCATCTTATATTAGGGATAATGGTAAACTGTCAGCTTACAATAAACTCTTGTGTGTAAGCATGTTTAGAATAATCCTGCTGCCCCTGTGTTTTCTGGGGTCTGGGTTTTGGCAGTAAACTGCAAGTAAATTTATGTCAATGTGTTTAAAGCACACTAGTTTCTCTTTACTTTTAAGAAATTGTGCTGAACTGATTAAAGTGCTTAAAGAATTACCTGTTTTCATAAAGTTGTAATGTACTATACTCTATGAGTCCTGAATATCACAGTGGTATATAGTGATTAGTTGTTCTGCCTCATGGCAATTGTTTCTCCAATTCAGTTTTTGGCTGTAGTGTCTTCTATATAGAGCCTGCACATCCTCTCTGTGTCTGTGCAGGTTTCACTGGGTGCTGCAAGTTTTATCCCACTCCCCTTTACAGCTTATGATCCTGTAAACTGTTCATACATGTGCATGTGTGCATGCCATACAGTCTGTGTGTGTGTGTGTGTGTGTGTGTGTGTGTGTGTGTGTGTGTGTGTGTGTGTGTGTAGGGGGGTGCACATACACACATTCAGTAATGGGCTAGTACCCCACTCAGGATATGCCTTTGTACCTTCACCCAGTAAGTACCAGGATAAGCTTCCACGCTGAATGAATGAACAGAAGTGTCACATGTATTTTCAATATTGACAATCTGAAAGAAACACATATTGTACCAGCCTCAAAAGATGATGTAGGGAAATCAGCTACTCATTACAGAGCCATGGTTTCAACACTGGAGTAAGACTGAAGATGATTATTCATGTTTAAAGTATATTTATTGTGTTGTGTTTAAGAATTGATATAATTTCCAGTTGCGCTCATCATGTTACAGCTGCATATGATTTTGAAAAAAAATATTATATTATGCCAACTGAATTTTAGCTTTGCTGTCTACTTAGTTTTGTTCCATATAGTAGGTACTGAGCAGTGGTTTGTATACATGTGAAAAGCATGCTAGATAAAAAATTTAATTATCTACAACAGCATCTTCTGTTCTACATCATGGATTTACTAATTAATCATGAAATTTATTAATGTTTGATGTAAGGTGTTTCACCTGCAAGACCTAGTTGACAATCTGTTTTTGTAAGGAATAGAAAACCTCTACTGATGTAGCTGACCTGATGTGGAAATATCGCAGCTGATGTGGAAATATCGCAGTTTATGGGTTACTTTAGGTAGTGAGGCATAGTACGTCTAGTTTTTTGTGATGGCATAGAAAGAATTTTCAACTCAAAGAAAACGTTGAAGGGGCTAGCCTTATAAACAAAATAAAATACAACAGCATTTCATTTTTTGTGTCAAAAATGTGTATCAGAGTATTGTGTATGGTAAGGATGTTATACTAAACTTCAAATGTTTGTTACTTAAACTTGTTTCAGAAAGTGTGCAATACAGCCAGCTCTGATTGCACAGAGGAATAAAGTGCTCTTTATGACCCAATTCAAAAAAAGTTAAATGGGCACCAACCTAGAGCTGGCATGAGGAGCAATGCAGAGTGACTTGGCTTTGCTGATGCAACTCTCTTTTAGGAAGAGGGTGCATATGAAGGAACCTGTCTGCATGGTTAGATTGGAGGTCATGCATTGGCTTCAGGTGAGCAGGACAGCCACGAGGGTCATATCACTGGTAGAAAGAAGTGACACACCTGTCGAGATGCCCATTGCACACTTAACCCTGGAGAGTTATGGGTTACACACAATGAGATAACAGACAAAGTGCAAATGAACCCCCCAAGCCACAGATAAGTGATGATTGCTGCTCAGCTCCTACCCATAGGAGGAATGATTAGGCCACAGGGGTCTTGCCTCCTGGTAAAAGCAATGGGCTTTATGGGACATGCAGAGGGCAAAGAGCCTGATGGTCATTGAGGCTGGTTGGAAAAAAAAAACGGAAAAAAAAAAGAGTAATAGATTTTAAACATCTGCCTGATTAAGAAGCAGCATGCATTACACTATATGGTTTCAATGTGGAAGAGTTTGTTAAAAGTAAAGCTCACTCGATCATTGTTCAGTTGTTTCACAAAGAAACAAGAATCATCAAACAAGTAAACACTGTGAATAAAGAAGTGCCTCCTTACCCCAAGGCTGCACAGTCTAAGAATTAGTTTACTTAGAGTCATGGGGGTTGTAGAAGGGAACCTTTCACCATTAAGAAAATTGCTGGATAGTGGGCTACGTACACACTCTTTTACAAAGTCCATTGAACATGTGGGAGAAACAGACAGATGTAGGTTTTGTAAAATCGAATTGGAAACAGTTGCACACCTCATTGTGAACGATGTGTAATGTGATTTATTTTTTTGAATGAATGAGTTGCAATGAAAGTTGACTTAATATTAATCCATTTTAACCATGCATCCAAAAGGAATGCCATTAAAGTTGCATAACTAAAGCTACAAGTACCACTTTTCCTGTAAAGTGTCACCAGTTTTTGCTGCTTTAAATTACAGAATGAAATAAGCAACTATAAGTAATATGCTTTAATAATACAAGGGCAGTTCCTTTTTAGGAACTAGTGCAGACAGAACGCCACAAATTAGGAATGCTACAGAATCCTGAAAGCCCAAAATCCTGAAGAACAAAATCCCGAGACCAAAATCTCAAAAATTCAAAATACTGAAAACACACAAGACACCAACACTGACTACATTCCAGCGCAAGTACATACAGAAACAAATAAAACACAAACCATATTACTCTTCTCCAAGTATAAGCAGGGGAGGCAAGCCACCACCTTGTACCCCCAATGTGGGGGGGCTTTGCCCCCCACACCCCCTGCTACTTAAATATATTAACTATGAGATTGCACTTAATGTAGTGAAGGGGGGTGCAGGGGGGTTTGCCTCCCTACATATAGTTGAAGAGTAATATGTTTCTGCATGTACTTGTGCTGGAATATAGTAGGTTTTGGTATCCTCTGTGTTTTCAGTATTTTGAACTTTTGAGATTTTGGTCTTTCAGGATTCTGTAGCGCTCCCCACACATCATGTAGTCATTTGCACTTTTTACTTCTGCTAGTCTGCAGCCTCATTCAAAACAAATCTGCACAAGTGTTATTACATTATTAAAAACATGTTGAAATGTAGTGCAAGTCTTACACCTTATAATGTTCTGTGAAAGCAGCATTAAAATCTAATCACTTTTTAACTGAAAGTAGGAATCATTAATTCGCACAGGTTTAAATAATTCTACTAATTAATATAAACCTTTGAATCATATTTAAAATAATAAAACATGATATTTCACTTTTTGTTTGATGCAATGCAATCACTAGATATTTTAATAGTCATAGCTCTATTCAGTCGCATACCGTCTGCTCAGAGGTGACATGTGCCTGACATACAAGGCCATGTCCAACCCGGAATTAATGGACATGCTTCACCTCAAAAAATCCAAATCCACCAAAACCACTAGAGCAAGCGACTTAAACCTTAGCACGGATATAAATAGGACGTGCTGGAGGGATAGATTTATCACTCAGAGACTCCCTATGCTGTGGAATAGAGTCCCGGTCCATGTGAGGCAGAGCACCTCGCTGGCTCTGTTCAAGAGAAATCTTGACCTGTGGATGGGAGATCGTAGGTTTACCCCGGGAATCATCTCTGTGTCACTGCTGGACAGAGGCACAACAAACTAATGGGCACAGTATTTTTTCATATAAGGGGTGGCATAAGCCACAAAAATTTGGGCTAGGCTTATAAATGCCTTAGAGCAGATAGCCTAGTATAAACCTATGAACCTATGAACCTATGTGATACACAATTATTTAGAGTGATTAGTCAATAAAATGTTCACAGACAGATCAAGTCTTTTATTAGTGAGGCATGTGAAAATCACTGTCCTTTTGAAATTTATTTTTTTAACATTGTCTCTATGATGTTTTTGTTTTACTGGCGTTTTTTTAATGTTTTAGTTTGTTCTAACCACTGAATTCACCAAGTAAGGTTGAACAGTATGCCATTACTGTGTTTCATAGAAAACAGGTACACAGTGCTTAAGACCTTGCCTACAGTCTTACACTATTGTGTAGTTATACCTTACTTCATATAGAGAATACACATACAAATTACCTTGATGTTGTAAAACAAATTGTAAAAGACTGACAAAAACACCACCATACGTATACAGGCTGGTCCTAACAGAGTAAACTAACCGTCTCTAATCACATACACATAATAAAGGGTCATGCTCTGCTCATTTCAGCACAGTGGCTACCCACATGCTGCTGATATGTTTCTCAGCTTACAGAGCTGAGCAGTATATTGGTGCCTCAGTACAAAAAATCCTTTTCAGTGTAGAAAAACCTTTCCACTGAAAGAATTCCCTGAGGTATAAGCAACGTACAGTTTTGTACCTACCATAAATGTAGATGTTCGAGTGTTCACCCTGCTGCAGTCATCACACTTGGGTTATCCTGTCATCAGGCGGTCCCGCAGTCAGTCAGAATTCCAAAGTCTTGGTCCGGCATCGGTTGCTGTCGCTTCTTCCCTGACGTCAGTGCACCAGGGGTATATATAATGCAACTGACGCCATTTTCTTCAGTTTTTCTTGCCCCAGATGTCAGGTGCCCCCAAAAAGGTGGTCAGAATTAGTACCAAATGGAGTGAACACTGCACAAACACAAAATCCCTTCAGCTACAAGCAAATACATCAGTAAGGCATAGAAGAGATTTAGCCAGTAGATCAGAGGGGATGGAGGGAGGGTAACCTGGACTGCAGCAGGGTGAACACTCGAACATCTACATTTATGGTAGGTACAAAACTGTACTATGTTCATCGTGTTACCCTGCTGCAGTCATCACACTTGGGTTGAATCCCAAAGCTAAGGCAGGGGGGAGGTATCATAGAGGGTTAGTGGAGGCAATAAGGCCCTGCAGAACTGCAGTGGCGAAGCCTGCCCTGGACTTAGAATAAAGAGGTAAGTGATAGTGTTTGGTAAAGGTGTGTACTGAACTCCAAGTTGCAGCTTCTAAAATTTCCTTGGTTGGAACCCCCCTGAGAAAGGCTGTAGAGGTAGCTGTTGCCCTGGTAGAGTG
Source organism: Protopterus annectens (assembly GCF_019279795.1). Lineage (NCBI taxonomy): Eukaryota > Metazoa > Chordata > Ceratodontiformes > Protopteridae > Protopterus > Protopterus annectens. The sequence goes on along the minus strand of NC_056744.1, from coordinate 415,196,596 downwards.
GGATCTAATGGTAGCAGGAACTGGTTTGCCATGATGGGTATAGCAGAAACGTATGCAATGCCCTATCCATTTAGAAATGGTTTGCTTAGATATAGCCTTCCCTTGAGAATCTGTAGCATAGGATACAAAGAGCTGGTCAGTTTTTCTGAAAGCCTTAGTTTTGTCCAAGTAGTAACGAAGCTACCTGTGAATGTCCAAGGAATGCAGGAGTCTCTCACCTTTGTTCTGCGGATTGGGGAAGAAGGTGGGTAAGTGGATGGTTTGATTTAAAGCTACACTGGAAACCACCTTAGGCATAAAGGAAGGATTAGTTCGTAGAGAAACTCTGTCTTGATGAAAAATGAGGAAAGGTTCCACTGCCATTAGTGCCTGTAGCTCTGAGACTCTCCTAGCTGAAGTTATTGCTAGGAGCAGGGCAGTCTTCCATGATAGGAACTGAAGATCTGCAGAGAAAGCTGGTTCAAAGGGAGGTAGCGTTAGTTTTTCCAGAACAAAGTTGAGGTCCCATGTTAGTGTAGGAGCTCTCCTGGGTGGTCTAATGTTTTTTGCCCCTCTGAGGAACTGCCTTAGAAGAGGATGTGAAAATAAAGGTGGAACCGTGTTGTAGTGAGCTGAAATAGTTGAAGCATGGATTTTAATTGAGGAAAAAGAAAGTCCTTTGTGCAACATCTCAGCTAAATACTGTAGAATGTGAGGCATGTGAGGCTGAATTGTGCCATGGCCTTTAGCTTGGTTCCAGGCACAAAACCTTTTCCATTTGTCCGAATAAGCTTTCCTGGTGCTTGGCCTCCTGGCTTCCAGAATAACATCCAGAACTGCTTGTGAAAGAGGAGCTGGTTGGATGTTTAGTTGATTTGCCATGCAGCCAGATTTAAAGTTTTGAGCTGGCTGTGAAGAATCTGTTTGTTTTGTTGTGTGAGCAAATGGGGTATTTGAGGCAATATCCATGGTGGGCTGTGGGCCATATTTTTCAATAGCAGGTACCAGTGCTGGCGTGGCCAGTCTGGGGCTATGAGAATCAGTCATGGTCTCTCCTTTTTGACCTTCAAAAGAACCTTTGTGAGGAGAGGTAATGGAGGGAAGGCATATCCTGTCAGGTTTTTCCAACTGAAAGAGAGAGAGTCCACTTTCCAAGCTTGATGGTGGAATGTCCTTGTACAAAATTTTGTCAGTTGGTAGTTTTGAGGACTGGCAAACAGGTCTATGTTTGGAAGGCCCCATTTTTGAGTTATCATTGCAAATATTTGTGGATCTAGTTTTCACTCGTGGGGATCTTTGATGTTTCTGCTGAGGTCGTCTGCCAATGTGTTCTTCTGTCCTGGCAGGAATTGAGCTTGTAACTGGACTTGGTAGGCCAGAGCTGTGTTCCATAAGATCATTGCTTGCCTGCATAGAGGGTAGGAATGTGTACCCCCTTGTTTGTTTATGTACCACATTTCTGTGGTATTGTCCATCTTTATTGCAAGTTGTCCTGGATGTAATAGATCCTTGAAGGCTGTCAGAGCTTTCTGTACAGCTAGCATCTCTTTTTGATTTATGTGCAGATTTCTTTGATCTGCAGTCCATAGGCCTTGAATGCACTGTCCTGCCATGTGTGCCCCCCAGGCGTAGTCTGAAGCATCTGTTGTGATAGTCTGCCTGGCTGGGGGCAAGGTGAAAGGCTGACCCTTGTTGAGGTGACATGCCTGTGACCACCATAGAAATTCCTGTTGTAGGCAGGGAATGAGATATATCATTGTGTCCAAGCTGTGGCTGTGTTGAGACCATACACTTTTTAGGTACCACTGTAATTTCCTCATATGCAGCTTTGCAAATGGTATTATTAGTATGCAAGATGCCATGAAGCCCAAAGCCTGCAGAATTTTTCTTGCAGTTAATTGGGTATTTGTTGTCAATGTCTTGAAATATTGAGTCAGTTGTAGTTGCTTGTCTGGCGTAAGATAAGCCTTCTGGGCCATTGTATTCAAGCTGGCACCCAGGAATGTCATTTTTTGTGAGGGTACTAGTTTTGACTTTTTTTCGTTTACTGTGTACCCCAGGCAGTTTAGTAGATGCTTTACAAAGGCCAGATGATGTAAGAGAATGTCTTTGCTTTCTGCTTGGATGAGGCAGTCATCCAGGTATGGATATATTTGAATTCCTCTTTGTCTGCAGTATGCAATTACTGGTGCCAGGCATTTTGTGAAAACTCTGGGCGCAGTAGATAAGCCAAAGGGCAGTGCAGAGAATTGGTAATGGGTTGAACCTGCAATGAATTGGAGGTATATTTTGTAACTTTGTCTGATAGGGACATGCAGGTATGCCTCCTTGAGGTCCAACGTTACTAGCCATGCTTCCTTGCCCAACATGGGAAGTAGCTGCTGTAGTGTTAGCATCTTGAATTTGGGTACTTGTAAGTAAGTGTTTAGAATTGAAAGGTCCAGAATTGGTCTCCAAGCATTGTCCTTTCTGGGCACTAGAAAGAGTCTTGAGTAAAATCCTTGGCCTTGCTCTCAAGTAGGTACCATTTGAATGGCTCTCATGTCCATGAGAGCTGTAATTTGCTTTTGTGCCTCTGCCCATTGATTTTGTGGCAGGTTTGGCATTCCTCTTTTCATTGGCAAGGTGTGAAAGTGGAATCTGTATCCTCATAAAATTATGTCTAGGATCCATTTGTCCTTTGTGACTATGTGCCAGTTGTCTGCAAAAAGTGTGAGTTTTCCCCCCAAGGGGGCTGCCAAGAGAGTATTGCTTGGCCAGATGAGGTGCAAGTCATTGAGTTTGCCTTCTGGTGGATTGAGACCTCTCTTCTCCTCCCTTCTGTGTTGTAGTGCCCCATTGGCGAGGTTTATACTGGGCTTGTGGTTGTCCTCTGCCCCTTGGGCATCTGTATTTCCCCCTCTGTGGTCTGTCAGTGGCTGGACAGGAACAATTTTTTGTTGGCCAGTTTCTGCTGAAGCGAGGGGGTTGTACTTGTAGGAAATCTTTGACTGTCTGCATAGATTTTGCCTTATCTTCCATTTTCTTTAAAACTTCTTCTGCTTTAACTCCAAAAATAACATCCTGCTGTAAGGGAGCATCTAATAGTTTTGCTTTAACATGATCAGGCAGAGTTTGACCCTTTAACCAAGCATGCCTACGTATAACAGACCCAGTGACAGCTGCTCTGCAGGAGGCCTCCAAAGAATCAAACTCACATTGTAAGGAATGTTTGCCCACCTGCTCAGTGACAGATCCTGTACTTCTTTCAATTCAGATTGTTGAGGGAGAGTGGTTATTCTTTGCTTTAACTGAGAGATTAGAAATTGCTGATACTTAAGCATATGAAATTGACAATTCAGTGCCCTCATAGCTAGTGTGGCTGAGGTGTAAACCTTTTTCCCCCACCTGTCTAGTGCTCTGGAATCCCTCTCAGAAGGTACTGGGTTTTTAGCCATAGAAGCCTTAGCCCCCTTGGGACCCTGGGAGATGGTCTCTGAGTCAGCTACTGGGCTTTTGTAAAGAAATTTGTGGGAATCAGGCACTCTGTAGTATCTGTCAGGCTTAGCCTGAGCAGGAGGTAGAGAATCCGGGTTGAAACTGGATTCTAAACAGACATCATCCACAATGTCCAAAACTGGTGGGATGGCAAGTGGTCTATGTTGGGGGAGTAAAATAAACTCTCTGAGCCTTTTCTTTGAATCAGAGTAGTCTTGACCTTCCCAGTAAAAATGTTCCCTCATAGTGTGTAAAGTTTCCCCAAAGGAGTAGTCTTCAGGAGGAGAAGCTGAGGGAATAGAGTCCTCAGCATCAGAATCTTCATAAGGAGAGAAGGAATAGTCTTGGTCCTCAGAGGAGTCTGAAGAAATGGACATTTGCTCAGAGGAAGCAAAATCTTCCTCTTGTCTAGGCCTTTTGTCAGGAGGGGGCTGTGAACCCCTGATTAAAGAAATCAAATCTTCAGCCATTTTGAGCATCTGTTTCTTAGGCATAGGGCCTTGAACAGAAGACTGAAGTGCAGTCCTTTTAGATTTAGTAGGAGTCTTCAGCTTAGAAAATGTTTTAATGGTGAGAGTCGTCGGTCTGAAAACGCCTTCAGAAACTGATGGTGTTTCTGTAGCACCGACGTCTTTTGAAGCAAAGTCGTCGGAAGGGCCTGAAGTAAAAGGCTGCATTGGCTTGGTACATTCCATCAAAATTTCCGTAGCAGTCGCGGGTTCCAGATCTGCGGTAGTCAGGGGCTGTGTCGGAGCCCACTGAGGACCGGAGAACCGGAGACTGGATCAGCCGAGGCCTCGGAATCTGGCTTAGGCCTGGGCTGCCTGTCCTTATCCCTGCGTTTTTTGTGCATGCCGGCAGTCAGTTGCTCCGATGGCATGTTGTAGTTAAATTTCCTACCGAAGTAGTGTCAGGCAAAATCAAATCGTCTTTTAATAGTACGCTTATTAAACCTAGCACAAAACCGACAAGAAGTGACGTCGTGGTCTGGGCCTAGGCAAGGTATGCAATAAGAATGAAAATCCTTATGAGGTATTTGCTTCCCACAAGAAATACAATTGTTAACTTTTTCTGACATCGGTCTGAGGCAAGTAAAGTTTCCCCAATGGGGTACTTAGTTTTATAGAAGACTTTGGTCTGAAATTCGAATTTGAAAATCTCAGGAGTCGGCCGACCGGCACTTGCGAACTGCTTCTGCTTCGGGCACTGCGTGGCAAGAAAGAATGAAGAAAATGGCGTTGGTTCCATTATATATACCCCTGACGCACTGACGTCAGGGAAGAGGTGGCAGCAACCGACGCCGGACCAAGACTTTGGAATTCTGGCCGACTGCGGGACCACCTGACGACAGGATAACCCAAGTGTGATGACTGCAGCAGGGTAACACGATGAACATCTCTGCTACTACAACTACACCTCCCCCCTCCACATTGACACTAAAGAGCTAATGCCAATGGGTGCTCTGACAGCTGGATTCCCTCATTACCATAATAGGGTAATGACCATAGCTGCACCATTATGACTAATTGGTGAAACATTTTTATGAATCATTCATGGACTCGATAGTGGAGCACAGCACAACTGGGAACCAACTTATTAAGGTTTAAGTAACAACTTTGTATATTATACCCTACTGCCATTCAAGTCTGACATGTGTAACACTGTTGTAAAACACTGCACACAGCCTGCCCCCCAAGAGTACTGTTGCCCAGAGTGCATACTATGTTCACCTCTATGTCTTTCATAGAACACAACCTGATTCTACATGACAAGTTTCATTGCCATAATGCAGGTTTATAAATCAAGGTAATGAGTGTCAACACATTACACACAGTGTGCTAAGTTCTAGAATAGCCTGACCCATCTGGAACTCAAACCTGCTCACTGTGATAAATCCATAAAACTCATTTGGGTCCACAGGCTCATATCATAAGGTTATGTCTGGCTGCCCTTCAAGAAGGTTATAAATTGCCATAATATTACACAGATATTTTCTTTATTACAATCCAAATTCTCACACAACAACAAAGAATGCATACAATATACAGCATGAAACATGCAAATACATTAAACCCTCTACATGCAATGCATACAACAGTAACACATCACTACAGTAACCATTGATGCATCAATGATTCATTGATTTCAGCTCCATTAATTTTTCTATAGATATTAAAACTGATACATTTTCTTCCAAAGTGATAAAAAGACTTCATCGTACGCAACACGCTTGTTGATACAAAATCTTTTTATTTAGAGAACTACTACAGACCATGATTTTATATGTTGAATATGTTTACCTGATACTGATACTAACAGTAAAATGTTATGTTCTTTGAGGTTAAAATTACAAAAACCCTGACTCCAACCATTATTAGACTATCTACTTCTTAAGAAACAGCAAAAGAGGATAAATAGAACTGTATTGCATTAATAACCAGTTGGATGTGTTCGGATGAAAATGTGCCTGTAAGATGCTCATACAGTAGCTTTTGTTGTTCCTTAATCTGATGTGGTATTTAACATACCAAAACTATCTGCCAACAGCAACTGAGAGCAAAAGAGACAAGGTAACAGAATTTGTGACACAGTTATTTAATGCAGCTGGAGGCCAAACTCCCACATGACGTTACTACAAATAACAAGCAGGTAGTCAGTACTTGAAAGCAAACAGCAAAAAACAATAAAAATTATAAACCCACAGGCCACAGAGACTCTGACAGGTACAACGGCCAGTAAACGTGCAGTAAAATGCAAAACAGTATAAAAACAGTGGATTAGCGCTTTTCTTTACTAAATATAAACTTCTTCAGAAAATGTGCAAGTGACCTCCCCATCGTTTTGGACCTACACAACAGATGTCCAATGGTGGCATAAAAACATCCTCAAGAAATCCTAATCTCGTCTGTAACATAAATAGAACATATTGGAGGGATAAGTATGTATAACAAAGAATACCACATTTCTCAAATGATCTTCCTCTCCACATAAAGCAAGTTCTTTGTTTACAGCAAGCCCACCTGTAAAGTGGAGTATTAACATTGTGATTCCCATAGAGGCCTGATGGATGAATTATTTGTATATTCATTCTGCTTAGGTTCATAGGTTGGTACTAGGCTATCGGCCCTAGGGCCTATGCAAGCCTAGCCATAACAATTCCCTGGATATTTCTTCCCACAATATTTACTTCTCCAGGCCCCTGTCTAGCAGGGCGACTGACATGATCCCCGGGGTGAATTTCCTATCTCCCATCCAATCATCAAGGTTCCTTTTGAAGAGGGCCAAAGAGGCGCTCTGCTTGATATGTATGGGCAGTCTATTCCAGAGTATGCGGATTCTCTGGGTCAGGAACCTATCCCTCCAGCATGTTTTGTTCATTGTGATGACAAGGTTTAGATCCCTGGAGCGTGTGGCTCTGAGGGATTGGGATTTCTTTAAGTGGAGCATGTCCAACAGCTCAGGGTTTGACATGACCTTGTATGTTAAGCAGAGATCGCCTCTGAGTAGACGATATCCCACAGAGTATAGCTGGAGTTTTTTTAGATGGTCAGTATATGGCATCTGCTTTAGGCCTGTGATTCTTTTAGTGAGGTATTTCCGTGGCCTTTCAAGCTGTTGCAGATGTCTTGTGAGGAACATACCAAATGGGGCATTATACTCTATAACGGGTCTAATGAGGGATGAGTACAGTGGGACAATGACCTCATTTTTTCTGGATGAAAAGCCCTTAGTGATGAGGTGTGCCACACAGAAGGATTTCCTGACTGTTGTGGCAATGTGGTTATCGAAAGTGAGACCACTGTCCACCTGTGTCCCTAAGTCTCTCATCACACTTTTGATGTTTAGTGTCCTGCCACCTATGTGGTAATATATGGGTACATGTTTTTTTTCCCAAAGGGGATAACTATACATTTCTTGGTATTGAGCTTGAGCCTATGGCTCTGGCACCAAGCATCTGTTTCTGTAAGGACCTTTTGTAGAGTATCCACATCATTTGGGGATTCAATAATGGCTCCCAGTTTGCAGTCATCTGCAAACTTTGTTAGCAAGAGTCCCTTAGTGTTGGCCTGTACTTCAGAGAAGTAGATGCCAAACAAGAGTGGTCCCAGGACTGAACCCTGAGGTACTCCACTTGTCACTTGTCTGGAGCTGGATTTGGAGTCGGCTACTTTTACTGTCTGGGTTCCGTCAGTAAGCCAGTTAGCAACCCATCAAGTGATGTAGGGATTTATGCCCAGCTTAGTAAGTTTATCTATGATTCCAGAGTGGGGGATGGTGTCAAAGGCCTTGGCGAGGTCCAGATAGGCTGTGTGGACTGCCTTACCCTTGTCCACAGCTCTGGAGACTGATTTGAAGAAGTCAGTCAGATTCAGGAGACAAGATCGGCCCTTCACAAACCCAGACTGGGTGGGGTCTAGTGTTTGAAGGTTGACAATGTCTTTGTTTATAAGTTCCATGATAATGTGTTCCATCCCCTTGCAAATCAGGCTTGTCAGACTGATGGGACGGTAGTTCCCGGGATCCAAGGTAGATCCTCCCTTGTGGAGCAGGATAACTGTAGTTGTGCGCCACTCAATGGGCACGAAGCCTGAGGTGAGGATACGATTAAACATCACACTTAGGTGAGGTGCCAGTTCATTTTGTAGTTCACGTACTACACAGCCTGGGATGTCATCTGGTCCCATGGATGCTGTATTCTTAGCTTTGGAGAGTGCGGTTTCTACCTGTGTGGCCGTGATTATCGGAATTTGGCAGTCTTTTGGTATTGAGATGGGCCCTTTAGGGGGTGAGAGCAGGGTGAAGTTGGCACTAAATCGATCTGCCAGGATATTGGCAATATCCTTGGGATCAGTATATTTAATACCATTCTGTTGTAACTCAGAGCAGATCTGAGATGCTGACATGTATCTACACTGCAAAACCAATTTGAGACTTTATTTTACTTTATTTCTCATGTGGGTAAGCCTACTGTACAAAAGCATTTATTTTTAGAGAAGACACAGGAACAATATCTGCTACTTCAAATGCAAGGACTATGTCATAATGACAGTGGGAAAGGCCAGCTGCCTCTCCTGTTTAATCTTGTCTTTAGATATTGACAGGCTAAATCTAATGGTTAGTCTTCAAAACATTTTACCAAACATGCTGATACGTTATGTAATAAAGGTCTAATTCTGGGTTTTATATTCAGTTTTCTTCACTCCGCAGCTTTGTTTAACAACAGCACAGATAAAATACAGTGGCGTCTATGAAATGAATGTACTTATCATTGAGCTAAGAGTGTAGCCAAGTTCACTTTAGTCACAGACCTTTTCTTTTTATATAAAGCATGCATCTTGTAGTGTAATATGTGAACTAGTACTGTGTTTTATTTAAATATCAGATCCTTTTTGGTAAAGCATGATGCAGTCGATCTTACTGTGAGACCTTTAAATAAGAATAAACTCATGCTTGACTTGTTTCAGTGGTCGCTGTGGAAAAGATGAATGAACTAGAGTGAAATAACAGCATGCATTGACAATCTTTCATCCATCTGTGGGGCAAAAACCATGAAGCAAAACCATTCTAATTACATCTTTAAACACTTTAAGCCTGAAGTTGCCCTCCGGCAGCAAGCTGTTAACAGAACATGCACACCTTGCTTCAAAAGTGATTTGAAACTAATATGTAACAACTGTTAATCCGGCAGATGTTTCATGCCTTTTTTCTGGCAATATGCCATTTTTCACCACTTTCTTCTGCAAACAGAATTACAATCCAGTGATTAGGTTCATAGGTTCATACTAGGCTATCTGCCCTAGGGCATTTATAAGCCTAGCCAGAGTGTGTTTGGCTTTCGCCACCCATTTTAAATTTATTTTGCTATGCCCTTTTTCGAGGTTAGTATACTGTGCCTCTGTCTAACAGTGACACAGAAGTGATACCCGGGGTAAACCTACGATCTCCCATCCACTCATCAAGATTCCTCTTGAAGAGAGTCAATGAGGGACTCTGCCTAACCTGGACTGGGATTTTATTCCAGAGTGAAGGGAGACTCTGGGTTATGAATCTGTCCCTCCAGCATGTCCTATTTATTTCAGTGCTGAGGTTCAAGTCTCGAGCCAGAGCTCGATGGGATTTGGATTTTCTGAGGTGCAGCATGTCCATTAATTCTGGGCTGGACATGGCTTCATACGTCAGGCACAGATCGCCTCTGAGCAGGAGGTATGCCACTGAGTAGAGCTGGAGTTTCTTTAACCGGGCAGCATATGGCATCTGTTTGAGCCCTATGATCCTCTTGGTGAGGTACTTTTGGGGTCTTTCCAGTTGCTGCAGGTGTCTGGTAAGGTACATCTCAAAAGGGGCATTGTACTCAATTATGGCCCTGATGAGGGATGAGTAAAAAGGCACGATGACCTCCCCTGATCTAGATGTGAATCCCTTCATGATTAGGTGGGATATATAAAATGTTTTTCTAACCACTTTGGCCACGTGGTTGTCAAATGAGAGATTGCTATCAACTTGGGTCCCCAGGTCCCTAATTACTTCTTCTGTACTTAATGGATTACCACCTATGTGGTAATTTGTGGGCACTTTGTTTTTGCCAAAGGGGATGACTATACACTTTTTGGCGTTTAGCTTGAGGCCATGGCTCTGGCACCAGTTGTCTGTTTCTATGAGGCCCTTTTGGAGGATGCTTGTGTCGGCTGGAGAGTCGATTATGGCGCCCAGTTTGCAGTCATCTGTGAACTTAGTCAGCCACAGTCCTTCTGTGTTGGCCTGTACCTCCGAGTAATATATACCGAACAAGAGAGGTCCCAGGACTGAGCCTTGGGGGACGCCACTTGTAACTGGTTTGGAATCTGACATGGCTCCAGCAATTCTAACCATGTGGGTTCTGTCCTTGAGCCAGTTTGCAACCCATCTAGTGACATAGGAGTTTATATTTAAGCTGGTGAGCTTATCTATAATGCCCGAGTGGGGTATTGTATCGAAGGCTTTTGCGAGGTCCAGGTAGGCTGTGTGGACCACCTTCCCCTCGTCAATGGCCTTGGTGACAGTTTCAAAGAAATCAACCAGGTTTAAGAGGCAGGATCTGCCCTTAACAAAGCCGAACTGGGTAGGATCCAGTGTCTGTAGGTCCGCAATATCTTTATTTATGAGGTCCATGATGATCCTTTCCATAGCTTTGCAGACCAAGCCAGTCAGGCTTATGGGGCGATAGTTTCCAGGATCCGTTAGTTTGGGACAATAATGTGATATAAAAGATCTTGAGCAAGAGGGGGTGTATAAATATCTGGGAATTGATGAAGGACCAACAATAAAACATGAACAAGTGTGAATAAAACTCAGTAAAGAGTATTTTAGAAGACTTCAATTAATATTAAAAACAACATTGACATCTAGAAACAAAGTCCAAGCTACAAACCAATTTGCTCTTCCTTTCTTAACCTAGAGTTTTGGAGTGATTGACTGGCCCTAAATGGTGTTGGATAGTTTGGACAGGAAAACAAGGAGGATGCTTCATGCTCATCAAATGATTTATAAAAAACAGTGCATAATGTGACTAAATATTCCCCGTTCTGAAGGAGGTATGGGCTTCCTCGAAATTGACTACATGTACAGATTTGCAATAGTGGGACTGCATACATATCTGCTGACCTCACAAGACCCAAGTGTAGTGATAGTTTTAAAACACGGGGAGAATAAGTCTAAGATGGCTTCCCTACTTAGTTTAGCAGCAGCATATCAGCATCAAGTGTGAATGGAAATCAGTCCAGAAGTAGATAAAAATCAGGCAGCAACTGAATGTGCCAAAAAACAAAAGAAAGAATATAAGGTGAAGGATCAGATGAGAAGGCAAAAAAGGTGGAAATGCATACATGTAGTTGCAAGTAGAGAAAACCCTTGGAACAACCTCATTTTGATCAGGATTGAATGCAGGAATGGTTAAAGAGAGGTAAATTTCAACCAAAAGACGAAAGGTTAATAGTGGCGGCCCAAGACAGTGGACTATGTGAATCGGAAAAAATGATGAATTTATATCACATGGCATCATGTTGGTTTACAAAGTCCATTGAAGTTGTAGGAGAAACAGACAAATGTAGGTTTTATAAAACAGAACTGGAAACAGTTGCGCATCTTGTTGCTGGTTGTGATATACTGATGGCAGAAGGACTGTATACTGAAAGGCATAATAATGTGGCAAGACTGCACCATTGGTGATCGTGCAAACATTATAACACTGAAGTAGCTGAAAAGCACTGGAAACATAAGACACAAATCATCATAGAAAATGATGAAGTTTATTTCACATGGCATCTTCCATTACCAAAATAGATGCAAGAAAACCAGATAAAGTAGTCCATGAAAAGACAAAAGTAGCAGTGATCATTGAAACTGCTACACCCAGTCACTATAGTGTCTTATGTGCAAACAGACACAAAGTCATAAAATTCCAGGATTTGCAGGCCGAAAAGAGGGCAATGTGGAAGAAAGATACCCAGATAGTTCCAGTAGTAGTAGGAGCAACAGGTCTTATAAAAAAAGAATTTACAATCGTACTTAGATATGTTAGCAATAGATGTAACTCCAGACAAATTACAGGAGTCATTACTGTGAATATTGTAGATGCTGCAATGAGCACTTCTGGCTGACATCAAGGAATGGAACAATACTAATTTCATGAACTTTAACCATACCTTGACTTAGGAATAGGGTCCATTCCTGTCATGGTATTAGAAACCCAACAGATTTGGAGAAATTAAAAAAGGGATACACCATTTTCAGTTAATAGAGTTATAGATGTGAAATCTCCACGATTTTCTAAAACTGAACATAGATGAACTGATTTGGGCCTTTTAAGGATAAAAGAAGACATGGTCATCAGCCTATCTTCAGCCTCAATTAAATCCTCGTTAGGCAGTAAAGACATGATTTTAGTATGAATGCACCCAGTTGAAAGAGGACAGCATTATATCCTAGCCAGCTGTACAACTAACAAGTTCCAGTTACTATTGCCATGGTAACAGATGCTCATAATCCCATCACGCCTTTGATGAGGCAGTAGCATTATTTTTTTCACCATGAATGATACTTCTGAATTAAAGGGAAGCATAGTATATGTGGTTCTCCCTTTTGAGAAATTAGAATATCAGACTCAAAAACTGTTTACAGTAAATAGAAAATAGGAACTGGAATAATCAGCTGATGGAATTTGCTCTACCATAAAGTTCCCAAATTACTTAACTTAGAACCTTTCATTAAGATCACATATGAGTTGGACAGAGTGTTGACCCAAACAGACCAATCTAAGTCAAGTAAAAGCGCCTCTATACAGAAACAAAACTAACAACTCAAGGACTAAAATGTATGAGCTTTAAATATGCATAACATAAAAGAAGGTGATGGCATTTTCTTGCAATGTAAGGGTAAACACCTTATTACCAAAGGCTTTGCTAATTGTAATACCACTGAGGTGGTATATATTGCTTTATATGGGATGTGTGATTCTTTCTATGTTGGCAGAGAATGTATGGGCATGGTTATGACATTAGAAAAAGAAAGGACAACAATGCCTTGTATAAACATCATGAAAATTGGGATAATGCTGAATTTAAGTTTTTTTCTAATCAAAGTTGTCCCTCTTGACCCCAGGGGAGGTCCATGGGAGATCCGCCTGCAACACAGGGAGTTATACTAGCAAATTGTTTTAGATGCCAGTACCCCTCCAGGTCTTAATGCATTTTTAACTATAAAACCTGTCTGAAATTAAGTTCTGCCAAACTATAACATGGTTCAACTTTACACAACCACATAAACAATTTTATATATATATATATATATATATATATATATATATATATATATATATATATATATATATATATATATACATTTACTGATTTACATTCAATATGTTTCAATATGTCCCTCTTGACCCCAGGGGAGGTCCATGGGAGATCCGCCTGCAACACAGGGAGTTATACTAGCAAATTGTTTTAGATGCCAGTACCCCTCCAGGTCTCAATGCATTTTTAACTATAAAACCTGTCTGAAATTAAGTTCTGCCAAACTATAACATGGTTCAACTTTACACAACCACATAAACAATTTTATATATATATATATATATATATATATATATATATATATACATTTACTGATTTACATTCAATATGTTTTATTTATTTATTGTCATTCTTAGGGGCCATGTAGTTTCTGTTTTCTGAATTTTATATGCAGTGTGAAACTAAATGTAATGTGTATTTTTTTCCACCAGATGGTGCTACTGTAGTTTGATTCACTGTATTCTAATTAGTACATATGAAGGTTTTCAATTTTTATAGGTTCATAGGTTCGTACTAGGCTATCTGCCCTAGGGCATTTATAAGCCTAGCCAGAGTGTGTGTGGCTTTCACAACCCCTGAGAATACTACGCCCTTTTAGGGTTTAGTTTACTGTGCCTCTGTCTAGTAGTGACACAGAGATGACCCCCGGGGTAAACCTACGATCTCCCATCCACTCAAGATTTCTCTTGAATAGAGTTAGTGAGGGGCTTTGCCTAACATAGATTGGGATTCTGTTCCAGAGTGTAGGGAGCCTCTGGGTTATGAATCTGTCCCTCCAGCACGTCCTATTTATTTCTGTGTTGAGGTTTAAGTCTCTTGCTCTCGTGGCTCCAATGGATTTGGATTTTCTTTGGTGGAGCGTGTCCATTAATTCCGGATTGGACATGGCCTTGTACGTCAGGCACAGATCACCTCTGAGTAGGCGGTATGCGACTAAATAGAGCTGAAGTTTTTTCAGTTGGGCAGCATATGACATATGTTTAAGACCCTTTATCCTCTTGGTGAGGAACTTTTGGGGTCTTTCCAACTGCTGCAGGTGTCAGGTAAGATACATCCCAAATGGGACATTGTACTCAATCATTGGCCTGATAAGAGAAGAGTACAGGGGCACAATGACCTCTCTTGATCTAGATGTGAAACCCTTCATGATAAGGTGGGCAATATAGAAGGTCCTCCTAACCACTTTGCCAATGTGAGTGTCAAATGAGAGGTTACTGTCAACCTGGGTCCCTAGGTTCCTGATTACCTCTTCCGTACTTAATGGATTAACACCTATGTGGTAATTTGTGGGTACCTTGTTTTTCCCAAAGGGTATGACTATACATTTTTTGGCGTTCAGCTTAAGGCCATGGCTCTGGCAGCAATTATCCATTTCTATGAGGCCTTTCTGAAGGATGTTTGTGTCCGTTGGAGTATCAATTATGGCGCCCAGTTTGCAGTCATCTGCGAACTTTGTCAGCCACAATCCTCCTATGTTTGCCTGTACCTCAGAAAAATAAATGCCAAACAAGAGGGGTCCCAGGACTGAGCCCTGTGGGACACCGCTTGTGACTGGCTTAGAGTCTGACATAGCTCCAGCAACTCTGACCCTGTGGGTTCTGTCCTTGAGCCAGTTTGCAACCCATCTTGTGACATATGGGTTTACATTTAAGCTGGTGAGTTCGTCTATGATGCCCGAGTGGGGTATTGTGTCAAAAGCTTTTGCAAGGTCAAGGTAGGCTGTGTGAACTGCCTTACCCTCATCAATGGCCTTAGTGACTGTTTCAAAAAAGTCGACCAAGTTCAAAAGGCAGGATCTGCCCTTGACAAAGCCAAATTGGGTAGGATCCAATGTCTGTAGGTCCCCAATGTCTCTGTTTATGAGTTCCATAATGATCCTGTCCATAGCTTTGCAGACCAGGCTCATCAAGCTTATGGGGCGGTTATTTCCAGGGTCCATAGAAGCACCACCTTTGTGAAGTGGGACCACTGTTGCCGTACGCCACTCTTTGGGTATGTATCCTGTAGTAAGGCAAAGATTAAACAGAAGCCCTATGTGTGGGTTTAGTTCCTCTTGGAGTTCATGTAGCACACAGCCCAGGACACCGTCCGGCCCCATTGATGCTGTGTTTTTAGCTTTAGAGAGGGCAGCTCTCACCTGGGCATCTGAGATGTTAGGGAGGCTACACTCTGCTGGGATAGTTATTTCTCCTTTTGGGGGGGGACGAGAAATTTGCACTGAACCTGTCTGCCAGAATGTTGGCAATGTCAGTGGGTTCAGTGTATTTTGTGTCATTTTGGACTAACTCTGAGCATATCTGGGAGTTTCCACCCAGGTTTCTAACATAGCTAAAGAAGGCCTTGTGATTGTCTTTTGTGATTTTTCTCTCAAAGTTGGCCTTGGATGATTTTATGAGTGATCGTAGTTTTTTGCTAGTAATGATCAGAGATGCCTTCCCTTTTAGGGATTTTGCTCTATCATGTAGTAGCTTCCTCCTCCTGTTGTAAAGTTTGTTTATGGCTGGGGTCCACCAGACTGGGCGCCTGCCTTTGGGGGAATGGGTCTTGGTTTTATTTGGGATTGCATGATCCATGCATTCTTGAAGGTGCCCGTAGAAGGCATTTGCAAAGGATTCAGCAGTGTGGGTTGTGGTTTCCACTGGCCCAGGGGCCTTGAAGGATACCACTTCAGTCTTAAGAAGTGTGAAGTTGGCTTTTGAGAAGTTCTTCACTGTGGATTTCCAGTGAGATTAATTTATGGTCTGATCTTACCAAAAAGGGATATACTTCCGGTGTGGAGCATTTTGTCCCCATGTTTGTGATGATCAGGTCTAGTATATTGTCTCCTCTTGTGGGAATGGTGACTAGTTGTTCCATTGCATTTGAGTTTATGAATTCTAGGAATCTTTGGGCTAGGGTGCTGGGGCTAGAGTAATGTGCCCAGTCTATGTTTGGGTAGTTGAAGTCTCCCAATATGATGGTATTTGGAGAGACATTCATACTCTCCAGTGTCTTCAGGAAGGCTGTGTGGGGTTCCTGAGTTTGAGAGGGTGGTCTGTAGCATGCTACAAACTGTAAGGCAGTTTTGCCTATGGTTAGTTGCACCTGGATGGTCTCCGATGCTTCGTGCGTTGCCACTAACCTGGAGGTGTGGGTATCTTTGTTGAATATGGATACTCCCCCTCCTTTTGTGGTTCAGGCCAAGTTTTGGGGCCGGAAAGCATGATATGAGGTAAAACCTGATCATGCTGGGGTGCTCTCAGGAGCCTTGAACCAGGTTTCAGTCACTGCACAGTCATCGATGTTCTCCATACTGAGGAGGGCTTCGAGGGCGTGCATCTTGAGGTTTAGACTTCTGGCATTGAGCAGCATTACCCTTAGTTTTTTTCCACTTGTGTTTTCTAGGGAGGTAGGTTTGTCATTTGAGCCTTGCCTAAAAAAGGCACTATGGGGGTGGCAAGAGCCTTTGCCAATATCCGGAGGCCCAGGGATGACAGGTGCAAGCCATCTCTTGCAAAGCAGCATGGCTTGTCAATCATGTCATCCCAAGCAGACAGACATTGGATCCCCTTAGAATGACACCAGTAATTAAGCCAACTGTTAAAACTGATCATTTTGCCTTTGTACTGTGGCATCATTCTTGGTGAGGGTAAGATGCTGCTCAGGGTCAGGGTCATACCGGCCTGGGCTACATAATCAGAGAGCTCCTCTATGTCTCTTTTCATGTAGTCCAGGGAGGTACGTCTCAGGTCGTTCACACCAGCATGTACAATGACTGAGTTATATTTGTACTTGCTGTGCAGTGGCCTGAGTGCTTGTGTTATGTGGCAGATTTTAGCTCCCGACAGACAGCTTACTGTGACCTTTTCTTTGTTCAGTCTGGTGAGCGGGACGTCAGTGTGTCTGACTATGGAGTCACCTATTACAAGTGTGTCTGGCATGTTGTTTGGCCTTAAGGGCTGTGACTGTTTAGCACACTGACTTTGTGAACTATGTGTTGCATGTGCTATGTCTTGAGGTGGTGGTTGCTTGGGTGTCTGCTTTGGAGGCCTCTGTTGTTTTGGTAGATTTTTTATCAGTGCCTCCGAGTATGTTTTTGTGTGTTTATGTGTTTGGTTTGCAGTTGTGATAGTTGTATGTGAGACTGGATTTGTGGTGTGCGTGGTTACCTTCTCCTCCTGACCGGTCTTGCCAGTACTGAAATGAGAGAGCTCAGCCTCCAGTTTGGCTATATAGTTGCATCTCTCGAATATATTTGTATTTGTTGGGAGGAGGAGAGGGTTGTCTGTGTACATGAGGCAATTGTAACATTGCCTCAAGATTCCCAGATTCACCAGCTGAACAGGAGAGGACACCAGCAACTGACCCTTCGACATGCTAGAAATAGTGAAAAAGATTGCTGTGTAACTGAGTCAGAAAGGACCTATAGGGAAAAGGGTACTCAAGGGAATTTAGGTAAATGAAGTACTTTCTTTTGTTTAAGAGAGCTTTATCTGTATAAAAAATGCTTTAGGAGCAAGTGCTGAGCTTTTCCGATAGAGTATAGGCTGTTTAGATTGCAAGTAGAGCAGTTTTAAGGGAAAAATTGAAGAGCAGACTTGATTAATCTGCGCTGCCCGATGCTGCTCTATGAGCAACTTCACGCTAATTCGTGCAAAAATGGGCTTTATAGCAGGGGGTTGAAAAGAGCCAGGAATTGACCCAAAATGGCCAATAAACTAGAAGTCGCTGGGCTGGAACCACTCCTCTAGGGACAAATATGTTGCTCAGTGCTCCCCACTCCCACTGGTGAACAAAGAAGCTTCCTCTCATCCAAATAAGGATATGGATAGCACAGGAAGTAAGACAAAGCCCAGAGATCAGCAAAATCTGAAGACTGGACTATTCTAGTTCAGAAAAGTGGGAAAACAAGGATATATATTTTTTTTCTTTTTTTTACAGAGAAAGGAAAAAAAGATACAGTAGCAAACAGTAAATGCTATAAAACGGCTAGCGCACTTGACTGTGTTAGCCTAACAATTAAATTAAACAAAAATAACTTTTTAAAGTGCTAACAGTTTAAAATCTACACAGGTACAGTAAAAACAATATGCAGAGCTGTTTTTTTAGACGAAATGCAGTCGAGATGCAGTAATTAAAGCGAAAGCCAGAAAAAAATACTTAAAAATCCAGAAAAGTCACTCTTTCACTCTCTGCTGCTTGTAGAACTCTGCAGGACATATTGTTGTTTGTATATACATTCAAGGTTTATATATGCACACATTTATTTATTATACATTTTATATATTCATGTCCTTTTATGCATTTTAAATTGTGTTTTACGTCCTTCATGATTGACTATTCCACATATATTTATTTAACGTTGTTTTTTCATTGGTTTATTTAAATGGTGTTAGGTTATATATTTAATTGTGAAATGAGTTCAGTTTTATCTGATGAAGTAGTTGTTGACGAAAACGTAAGAGGAACTAGTTACACAGCACTTTTATTTGTGTTTCGTTGGATTAAAGTGAAGTTTTGTCCTGCAGCCAAGTTCTCTGTGCCTTTTTTTCGGTTTACTGGTTTATTTTGGTTAGCACTGAGACCATCATTTTATTTATTTGTAGCTGGACTTAACTTGAACGCATACACAAAAAATATCAGCTATCCTAAAACTAATTTTTATTTGTGGGGAAGGCATTAGTCTGGAGATATACAATACAATCAATAATTTGCATGTAATAATTCAACAACTTTAAATTTGCCATTCTAGAAAATGTTTCTATTAACCCACAGGGTGGCCCCTGGAAAACCCTTGTTGAATACAAGGAACTAAATTGGGAGTTGAGGCTTAATGCTGATAAATCTCCAGATGTCAATGACACTATTTAAATTAATAGTGTTATGAAACTGAGGGCAGCTGCACTTTAATATATCAGTCAATTAAGTGTCTATCATATTAATTTGAGGGCTGTTAAACTTTAATGTGTGAGAAATAATTACATATGTATTCTCACAAAAAAAAAACCTTGAACCAAAACCTTTCTTGATTAACAAACACAAGGGTATTGTATGACATTAAACATTAAGGTATCACATTAACACATTTTAAACATTTTTCATATTTATATTTTTACTATGTTAACATTCTTAACATTACAAAAACACAGTCCCTTTAATTAGACATTCTTTGTACTATTTATTGCATTTTCTGTTTATTTATTGAAACTTGTTTTCCCTTAAATGCTTAATTATTTATGACTCCATATTAATTATGCATAGAATCACTGAAATGTGATTTGTTTTGTGGTTTTACTTATATTTAAGGACTTGCGAAATGCAATGATTTATTCTGATGAAGCCTTTACTTCACAGGACAAAAGCACTTAATCACTTTTGTTGGCAATAAAGTCTATATTATTTATTTTATAACTACTTCATTCCTTGGTTCTTCCTCAGTGAAACGGTGTGCTATACATAGGTTCATAATTCAAAATGTCCCATAGACATATCTTATATGTCAGAGTTTTAAACAAGGGCTCATGAATTATTGACACATTGCTAAATAGTCACACCAGAGTTGTTGACTCAGTTGTTTAAGTTCTTAAGTCAAGTAATCAAAATTACTAAGGGAGCAGCATTAATGCTTTAAAAGACTCTTTTGCAATAAACTATGACTGGGTGTGTATCACAAGATTTAGCCACAGTTGGTGTGGTTTGATCACAAGGGTACAGCCTGGGTGATTAAACAAATCCAACTGTGGGTTAACCCTGCAATACCCTTATCCAGGAAAAGATTACTGGTATTTTACAATGATATTACTTAAGTAAGAAATTGCTTACCTTTCTTAAATAATGCCATTCTATTATGCAACTCATATTTTCTTCCGATGAAATGCTGATCATATGTACGGGTCTTACATCACCATGCTAGCATAGTACATCACCATAGTGTAAGAAAACTGATAGACAAAATAGCACCTCTGCCACAGTTTTTCTGTATTGTTTTTAGTTAAAACTCTAACATCTGGCATTATTAACTGTACACAATTTGAGTAATTTACCAAATATTGCAAGGATCATCAGAAAAATATGAGGAAAGTCAGGAATGTTTTGGAAAACTGTAGGCAGTTAAATAATATTGGTAGTGGTAGAATCATCAGTCTTAGTGCCTGCAACCATTCTTAACAGAACATTTCTGGTTTCTCTCATATTTTGGTTTTTGCTTCATAAAACAGGTTCACACTGCTATTATCCAGCATATGCCATTTCCACTCAGCAATAATGTAGGGTCGAGAGTCCTTCTATTAGTAAATGCCCAATTTAGAATGGGCATGCTAACTGGGCTGTGCTGTCCAATCAGCCTTCTTGTTTTTTTGAATAGCAATGACCCTTTATTGTATCATTTTTTTTAATATATCATGATTAGTCATGGTATTATATGGGTAAAGGTTCACCATTATCCATTTAAGTAATCATCTTTAAGTGAGGTTTGCAGACTTCTCAGTATGTGAGAATTACGGACTATTGTGTTTTGTCTTGCAGAGTACTCATGCATGTTTCTGCATTTGTTTATATAAATTGACCAAAATGAGTTTAAAGTCTCCTTTTTGTGACGAGGTGGTAACTGGACATAGTAGGACATGATTTGTACAGTAAAGTGTTTTGAATGAAGGGGGAGTTGGGAAGAAGGGATGGAAACTAGAAGTGGAGTTATGATAGGATAATTAGTACAGGCCAAGTTTGCCTGTACGAGTACTGGAGGGTAATAATAAATGGTGTGACTGGTGGTATCTATTTGACCAATTTTTCAATGATGTGTCTTATAATGCCATGGTTAAGAAGAAGTGCATACTTAGAATAAGATTATAGAGTAACAAAATTTGGAAGTAATGAGTTCTTAACTTATCAAATTTAAAGTTTCATGCTGCAGGGTTTGTTTTGATGGTATTGGTGGTGAGGGTGAATCATTAATATGCACCATCTTTTATAAGATGACTGTACTACAATGTTATGCTTCATGTACAAGGTAAAACAAAAGTTTTGAAGAGGGAACACCTGTCAAATCAAACTTTCCCCTTGATTTTTCTCTTTAAGCTTTAACTACATTTATGACAGGAATGTATGTGCATTTTTTTTTCTTTTTTTGCCAGTGCAATAAATATTTTAATTTAAAAAAGAAGGACTTAATGTTCCTGAACTAGTCACTGAATTTTAACTTCTGAGAGTTTCAGGAAGGTTGCTTCTGAAAGTCTACTTCTCTTGTCTAACTCATACCCACATACCAGATGCTACGTAAGTAGATGACAGACTTTCCTCTAGAGAGAGACAGAGATTGCCAGGACTAACATCATGAAACACAGTCTGTTTGTGTTAACTGTCAGATGCACAATGTCTTTTAAAATGTCAAAGGACAGACCAAAAAAAAAAAAATGATAAACAATCTAGGAGAAGAGCGAATTGTGTACATCTCTCTTTTACTTGTGGGATGCAAGCCACCCTGCACTCCTTAATGTGGGGGGGCAAGTCCCCACACCCTCTAAACTTATATATATATACCATCTCCAAAATCTCCATACCTTGGAGGAAGGGAGTATTCTGGAAAATGGCCATCGTGGAATTAGTACATGTAAATATGATTTTTTTTCAACCATTTAATCTCCAATGTTTCGGGACTTGCTCTATTGGGTCTCAACATTTTAAATGGTTACCCTTTTAAACTCCACCACTCTGAAATAACACTTTCTGCTAACAGAAAAAGCATTATTTACCCTTCGGTATCTCATTGCTCACTTACCTGAGTCAATAACAGAAATACCAGGTATGTTCACATTGCTATCCATCTGACATTCAAGAGATCTATCAGTAGTACTATAAAGATATAGAAGGACCACAAGATACACAAAACAAGCTTAGTCACAATGCCCACTGATGTTGTACAAGTTAAACAAACAAGCAAAAACAGCAAAATTACATTTAACCACTAGTACTATAAACAATTTTAGATAATTACCTTTCTGCTCCTGTGACTCATCATCACTGTCAGAACTGTCATTACTTACAATATGCTTGGGCTGAAGGTTTTCTGAAAAAAAAAGGAATAACACAATTCTGTTACAAGTTACAGCAACAATCTCAACTTCACAGCTTATTGCAGAACTGAATTAGAACATTGTTGAACAAAGAAGCTGCTAACTTTAAAATGTCCTGAATTATCTGTTAAAGCTTTTGCACACTTAAAATTATTTTAATATCTCCGACTCAGGTATGTGTATATGTGTATGTATGTGTGTGTATGTGTACGTATGTGTGTGTATGTGTATGTATGTGTGTGTATGTATGTGTGTGTATGTGTATGTATGTGTGTATGTGTATGTATGTGTGTATGTGTATGTATGTATGTGTGTATGAATATGTGTATGTGTATGTATATGTATGTATGTACATATGTGTATGTATGTATGTGTATATGTGTGTGTATATATGTATGTATGTAAGTGTGTGTGTATGTGCATGTGCGTATATGTGTATGGATGTAAGTATGCATTTGTGTGTGTGTGTGTGTGTGTGTGTGTGTGTGTGTGTATGTGTGTGTGTGTGTATGTATGTGTCTGTGTGTGTCTGTCTTTGCGTGTGCGTGTGTGTGTGTGTGTGTGTGTGTGTGTGTGTGTGTGTGTGTGTGTGTCTGTGTGTGTTTGTCTGTGTGTGTGTGTCTGTGTGTGTCTGTCTGTGCATGTCTGTCTGTGTGTGTGTGTGTGTCTGTCTGTGCATGTGTGTGTTCTCTTTTCATTTTTCTTTCTTGGCCCAGTTGCAGTTTTTCAGATTTTCTTCAAAAATAGCTGCTGATGATGCAAATGAATTTTTTACTTTAATTCACACTAATATTAAAAAACAATACAAATTCAATGATCCTTGTGACTGCAGCAAGGAAGAAAATGTAAATTTCACATAGGCCTTGTAAATTAGTGCAAACAAGCATGCACACATAAAACAGGATATGGAAAGACATCACAATAATACAACTCAAATAGCATCTAGGATTCCAACACATAAGATATGGAATGACAATTTCTGCATCTGCAGGAGTTCCGTTTTAAGACTCGTCATGTTTCCTGTATTGATTTTCAAGGAAACATATCCATCTGTAATATGAATTCAGCCACAAGCTACCAGAAAATATGAACCTGATTTTAAGGTGCTTAGCACCTCTGTGAAAACCAAAAAAGCTGCAGACTTGTATCGGTTTTCCCCTACAGAAGAAGGTTTTACCTTCACTTTATTTATTTTTTGTTCGTTGTACTGACTGCTTTCAAAGGGCAAACTAAAGTGGCATTCTTAATTAGTATTGCAAACCTTACCAGAAACCAGTTCCACCCTCATGCCATTTCATTTTATGACACTTTCTTAATGATGGAAACCAATATGATGGGGGAAGAAAGAGGCATGCAGAAGCTCTGCAGACAGATCAGGAAAACCTGAGTAAAATGTTGCTTCCATTACAGAAGCGGAAAACAAAATGACTACAGTAACATACAAAAGGTGAACAGCAACATAAGGAACAGCTAAAAGGTTACAATGTAAACAGAGCAGAGGGATGTCATAGGTAGTGTTGAGAGAATTAGACTCGATAATATCCCTAACAGGGAAACGGATCTTTGATCCAAATATTTAAAAAATGATACAGAACTTGCTAAATAAATACATTTATCTAGGACCTGCAGGGTACAAGGTCAGCATGGGTAAAATTTATTTTATTTATTTATTTAACATTTGTTGACCGGGAAAGTCCGACTAGGTTCCACAGATCCTGTTTTCAGCTGAGGCCCGGGGAGAAATGCTCCAGAAGCATGTCTTTAGAATGTGGGAGGAAACCCATGTGAACGCAGGGAGAACATGCAAAATGGATCTATAGCTTTAAGAAGAGCCACTCAATGGCAGTGCAATACGATGCTATTCTTGTAAAATTTCTTAAAAGATGCTTAAAAGTGAGTTTTGGAATTCCCTTATTTTACTGAATGTCATTATATGCAGAAGTGGATTTCAGTGATTTCACGGAAAACCCACAGAGCACTGAATGCATGTACATGTGCTGAAGCAAATCTCTGCAACGATACCCTTGTATCATTCCTACCTCTCTCTCTTCCAGGTGTTCGAACCTAGAACATGCCTTATACTAGATTACTGCATTAGACAATACACTCCAGGATTACATTTCCTCAAGTCTTCTAGTCCATTTTCATCCACCCTCCTTACAGCTACCACTCATGTCCTCATCTTCACCCCAATTCTTCCTTTTTTCTTCTCATCCTTTTCATTGGATCCCAATATGGAGTATCCAGACTATACACCCACTCTTTCATATGCACTCAAACCCATCTTTCTAAGTGTCACCTCATGCAACAAGATTCTCCATTCCATCCGATATCCTGCCAACTCTTTGCTGTGCACCTTTAAGGAACTTAATCTCCTTTCTTTGTTATGACCTTCAAGGCTGTACACCTCAAACATGATTCCCAGGATATTCTGTGCAATAGAGAAATGACCTCAGCATATGCCACATGTTGCTGTCCTAAGTATGGGTCTTCCTCACAGCTACATTTAAACTGCATAGCATTGTTCAGACTAGGTATGACTACCACCAAATCCCCTTCTCTCTGTTATACCATGGGACACCCCAACAAGAATATGTATTTTATACACTGCTAAGCTTTGTACTTTTTGTGCATTAAATAACATCTTTTACCTCTCTGGTCATAACGATCTGCAGACTGGTCCATTTTGCCCATGATAACTACATCCATCTTCATACCTTCAGCAGCAAATAAGTTGTTACTCTACAAACCACCATGACACCAGATGCAGATATAGTTAAACAAGGCACTTCCCTAAACTGAACCCTGTGTCACTCTACTGGTCTGGTCACCAAATTTCTCCTGACTATGTCAGTCAAATAATCATCTTCGTTTTGACCATAGAGATAGTTTTCTATTTATTTCACAATGTTAAACCTTGCTAATAATCTTGCATTTTCCTACTAACAACCTGTGTGGTATAAAGTCTAAATGTTTTCCTGAAATTTATGTCTACTCATATGTATATTGCCCATCTCAGGCGTGACCTATTTATAAAACTGGATCAAGCTGGATTAGCAAAAAACTTTGCTGCCTGAAGATACACTGATGGAAAGTAGTATTTAGAAAACCTAACAGGCTACCCAACAACATTTTTCCATGACTTTAAGGAAAGTAAAACTAGCAGTGTTTTGGTTTCATGGCTCCTTTATGGATCCACATTTGTGTAAAGGATCAGTTAGCCTTGCTTTCCAAACCAGAATCATAATGTTTTTTTTTATATATAGCAATATTTTATGTCAGCTAGAAATGCAGAAAGTAGAAAAAACCTGCACTTTTTAACACAGAGGATAAACTCTAAATATTTGAATGGTATATTCAGCAAAGATCATGCGCTCGCTGCATCTTATGTTGGTCCATCCTTTCTATTTTTACTGCTCTGAGAATTTACTGTTGTACTTAAGGTTGGGACTTGTCTCTTTAAAATTTGTCTGTAGTTGTGGGAACAATGCATAGTTAAATATCCTTTTCATAAGACAGTCTACCTTCGAGCCTGTAATGCAGTAACTATCTTTAACCAGTTTCTTGTGGCTGTCTCTAAGATGGCACATCTATGAAGATAGACTGTTACTTATATGTAAGCAATACCACAAAATAACCTAGTATATGGTGGAACAGCATCTTAGTTTATGTGACCACTGGCTTTCTCAAATATAAAATGTTTGCCATAGACAGAGAGTGTCTTGTGTAAGAGAGTAGTATATTTTATTGAATTTATGCAGCAACTTATGTGACAACTCAATTTGAAACTGCAAGGTAACTCAAAACTTATTTGACTGGTGTTTTAATGTACACATTTACTGTCTCAATGTATGCAAGGCATTTGCCATATAGTGTGTGCATTTAATTACCGATTTGAACATTGCATTGAATTTGCCTTGTAAATACTGAGAACTCTGGTTGAAAAATTTTATTTTAATAACAATCATTATTGACTATTTTTATTGCTTTTAGTATTGTATTCAACTGCGCAACTAGACAAAAGCATAAAAACTGCTATCTTTAGCTATATGTTTACCTGTAGTACTTAATTTTTGCTGTTAATAATTTCCCTCTGAAAGTATCTACCCTGTTATTGCTCCTGCCTTCTATGTACTGCTATATATTCCATGTGGCCTTGCAGACTCTGTTTTTCTCTTTATCTAACAACTACCTCTGATATCAACTTCCTGACCTCTACTTCCCTCAAGAGACATAAACATCCTAAACCCGTCTTTTCTAACAATTTCTGATCTTCACAGCTACCATTAACCTCTTTGAATCTTCCACTCTACACCTGATAGAACTGCTAAAATCCACATTTTAAATTTCAATTTGCTCAACCAGCTGCTCTCCTTTTTCTTCTGGGAGTGAAGGTCATTTCTGTTCTTAAACAACTTCACCCGGCTAAAATCCAAGACCCCAGATACCTGTCATTGCAGACTCCTCATGGAAAAAGCCACACAGAGCTATAAATGTGCGTTTCTATCCTGTATAGCATATTCTTTGCTACTTTATTGCCCCCTAGTCAGCTGTAGCACATCACTGGGTCCATCCAATCATTCCCTCCCCTTCTACTCACTTTGTACGTTTCTCTTAGACTCTTTAAATACGGCCACAGCCCGTAACTATATACGGTAATACAACACCTGCAACAGCTCAACTGTATACAAATAGAAAGCAAAACCATCTGAAGATGCTACAACTAAAATTAGGGGCTTACTGATTGTTTATGTAAGCAGCCACAAACCTGCTCCATTCACCCTCACTCAGCTCGGGCTCACTCCGCTCCCCTCCCCTACCTCCATTCCCACCCACCCCCTAATCAGTTATATTATTTTATCCAAAACTTCTCTCCATTATTACCATCATTCAATAAAATCACACCTACTTAACATTACCCTTAACTAACCATTATCACAACTATTTCTACATCTACCTACAGGTGTCCTCAATGCACAGTACTCTCTAGTACATACCTCAAGACTGTTATTATATCTTACATATTCTTTTGATCTCTCTTCTCAATTCCACACCTTTCTTTCTTCCACTATATAACTGCACTATGCTTTCCAATTCTCATCACATCATCTTTTAAATATCACTAATCTCCTTACTTTGCTTACTATCACAAGCTTTGTCCTTCAAGTACACACTAAAAGCAGCCCTTCCAAAGCATGCATCTAGGTCTTACCCCTAGAAATCCACATACTTTCTCTAATACCACAGCCTCATCATAACTCTATATGCCTAACTAAATTTAAATTCCTCCCAGCATGTATAAAAATAAACTAACAACGTATAAATTATCCAGGCTTACTAACAAAGCCAGCTTTCTCCACAATCTCATAACTTACCACCTCAAACTGTCCCTATGTGTGGATATCCACTCCAATCCTGGACACACAAACACCCACCTCCCATCATTCATTTCCCCCAGTACAAAGTTACTACTAATTACACTAAACATACATAGCATATGTATGCAGCAAAATAACTGAATTTCACTCATGGCTAACACACCACTACCCAGATATAGTAGCAGCTACTGGGACCTAGCTAAAGCTACACATCCAAGATTGTGAAATTGCCCCTCCAGGATATAACATCCTAAGAAATGCCAGAACCAAAAAAAAGCAGGAGGTGTAGCATTAATCTATTGTAACAACTTATCAATTAGCCTCCTCTCCAAACCTGTCCCTTCCTTTGAGAATGCAGAAATACTCTTGGCACCCATGTATATGAATAACTAAACAACTTTGCATTGGAGTAATTTATATACACCCCTGGCCACAACATTCCAATTATTGAAGACTTTTTCTCTTGGACTTCTGAGAATATCACATGTGAAACTATTATAATGGGTGACACAAATTTCAACTGGCAAAATATGATCTCAATTCCCCCAACAAATAGCATATAGCTACATGGCTATACTCAGATTATCACCAGCCCCACATGAATGCAAAACAATAATCAATTAGCTACTACCCTGGACTGAATCCTAGTAAATGTTCCCCTTCAATTCTTCAGTTCTAGTACCCTTCCTAATGTCCTTAGTGACCACTCACCAGCCTTTAACCTGCAGAATTCCTCCATATATGCCTAAACCTCATAACTATCAAACATCTAGAAACTTAATCAAATCCAATCAAGAACTATTTAACAGTATCCTAAAAACTATAAACTGGATCCCATTGAAAACTTTACCAATGGACGATGACTTAGGTCATGTCAATAAAATCTGCTTAGACACCCTCAACTGGTTAGCCCCTCTATGAACCAAACAGGCAAAAATAAACCATACACCTTGGCTTACAAAACCCACCAAACACATATTATTAACTAGAGATGGAGTCTGGAAAGATTGGCAATGACATAAAAATGAAACAAACCAACTAAAATACAAACAACTGTGTAACAAGACCAAAAAACTAGTCATTACTGAAAAAACTGCTTTTCTTAACAACTAACTTGTCAAGCTAGCAACCCTAAAAAATTTTGGAAATCTACTTTAACTCTCCTCATTCCTGGAACATCTCAAAATCCATCCCCAGCCCCAGATATGGAGCCATGTCAAAATAGCTGACATATTTAACTCACACCTTATTGAAAGTATGCAAAAACTTGTAAATCTTTTCACACCTAAAAACCACTCCAATCACACTGTAAATCTAACCCAAACTATGAAAATACCCATCCCAGTTCAAAACCTCCTACCCAACTCTACACCATACATGTACAGACAGGCCCATGCCAACCACATTCTCACTACAATCTGTACCTACCAAACTCATTCACAAACTTCTCACCAAACTAAAACCTTGCACCCATGAAGCTGACAACCTTCCATCAGTATACATAAAGTTCACTGCTGATGCAATAGCCTATCCAGTTAGAAAACTAATCAACATGTCCATCTCTGAATTCAACATCCCCAAACTCTGGAAAATATCCATCATCATTCCCTTACACAAAGGTGAAAAAAACAAGGAACTATCAAACTACAGACCTATCTCTAGCCTCTCCCCTCTTTATAAATTACTAGAAAAGTGTATACACTTACAATTAATTTTTCCTAGATAACAATCTTTTTTCTCCCACGCAACACAGTTTTCTACCAGCAAACAGTACTTCTACAGCACTGCTATTCTTCAAGATACTGTGAACAAAGCTATGGACTCAGGCCAATTAACATCCAGAATCCTACTTGACTTACCAAAGGCCTTTTACAACTTTCTATACTAGGATGCTCTCAGACAACCAAAAATGGTTCTTCAGTTATCTAACCAACAGGCAACAATGTGTCAAGTGGCAAACTAGTCTAATTAAATATAAGGTAAACAATACTGGAGTCCCCCAGGGGCCCGTTCTTGCACCCTTGCTGTTCAATATCTTCATTAACAGCATTCATACTGCCTCCATTCAAAGTACACTCATCCAATATGCTGATGATTCTACTATCATCTCTACTTCTAATAACCCTCAGCACTGCTTCAAAATTACACAAGATGCATTTACCTCTGTTGAAACCTGGATAAATAATGCACTACTACTAGTGAACCCAAATAAAACTAAGCTATTATTGCTCTCACCAAAGCCATTCTCACACGATTTTAAACTTTATTCACAGAACAAAACTCAAATTAAAACAGCAACTCAGGCAAAAGAATTAGGTATTACTACAGACAATAGGCTTACCTTCAAACATCATATACTCAATACAACCAAAAAGATGCATCAAACTCGGTAAACTATACAGACACAAACAGTTGATGGATGCCTCAACCAAAATAACAGTGGCCAATACCCTACTACTTCCCTTCCCTCCTTTACGGGGTTCCTATACTCAACTAACCTCCATTTATCCCTAAAGAACAAACTTTTATCTTGCTACCACAAAATTGTCAAATTTGCAACCGGTGTACCCAACCGCACACATCACTGTCATGCCCTTTACAAACTGCACTGGTTAGAACTCCCCAACTCCCTGTATCATGTACAATCCTGACAGCTGCTTCACCTTAAAGTGCATCTTACAACCCTACTCCCCACCTAGAAATCTCTACTCTACTAACAAAACACTATTAAAAGTGCATAGACCTACTAAAAGAGCCGGGCACTGCCTCGACTCCCATGACATAGCAAAAATCTGGAATTCCCTATCTATATCACTACTACTGAATCCTTTAAGACCTTCAAACTTAGACTGAAAGGCTACTTTCTCAACTCCCACATCTGCCCTTGTTACTAAACAGACTACTGTACTTATCTGTCTCCCTCCCCCTCCCCTCTCCTACTCTTTCCTCTTCATATCTATCCCTTAAACTATCATTAGGCTACCCTATCCTTCCAGGACTCCAGTCTAAACTTGTCCAGTCCTTCATCGCATCCCCTGTCTTCTTACACAACCCTCATCATTTCTCTCTCCCACATGTTGTACAACTGATTCTCATACTATCCTCCCCATCATATCTCTCACTAGAACCTTCCCTTATATATCAAAAACTAGCCTCTTATTTAACCTCCCTCTATCAACTCTCTACCTCCCTTCTTCACTACTTTTACTATCTTTTCCTCTCTTTTTTATCTTATACTTACCAACCTCAGTCTCTTCTACCTCATAGTCAATACTCTCTTTTCCACAACTTCTCTGGCTGCAATTTTATATCAAAAATTAAACAGACTTTTTTCTGACAAATACTGTTTTGTGTACCATGTACTGTAATTTTGCATATATCTTAAACCACATTAGACCTAATATTTATGTTTTAGCATTACTGCAACACTGTATAAAACATTTGATTGTATCCTTCTGGATAGTACATTGTTTTTTATAATTTTTATATTGTACTACTGAAGCATTTCCTCCACTGGCCTCAGCTGAAAATGGGTTTCTGACCAAGTCAGACTTTCCCAGTTATGAAATGTCAAGAAATAAATAAACAACTTAGGAAAATGAGCTATAATACATTAGCACCTTGTTCTGGTGATATGTTTTGCATTCATTATGTAGGAGATTAGGACACTGTTACTTACTCCAATATAATATCATTGTGAACTACATTACAAAATCTATGTCACTGTTCATAATAACCAAAGAAAAAATTAAAATACATATATACCTGCAGATTATTCACTCTGCATGACTGACAGTCACCATTTTCAGGCATTTTATTATTTTTACAGGTAGAGTGGAAGGCTTTAACCATTCATGTGCTGGTTGGGCTTTGGAAATGGAAATAAAGAAGAGTGAGGCAAATGACAAAGAAAGGTTAACGGTGACCAGGTCAAATCTAAAAAAGGGGATCAAAGAGGCAAACAGGGAGTATGGGAGGAAAATTCAGATCCACTTCCAGGATACGAGGGACACTAGAAGTCTATGGCAGGGGATACAGCAGTTCACGGACTACAAGACCAAAACACCCCAATATGATAACAGCTTGGAATTCCTAAATGAACTGAACTTCTTCCTTGACAGATTTGAGACACCACCGCGGTACCTTCTAAAACAAATACTGACAAAGAGGAGATGGTGCTCACCTTAAACTCAGAGGAGGTGAGACTTCAGCTTAAGAAGGTGAATCCTAAGAAGGCTGCTGGACTAGATAATGTACCAGGAAAGGTGTTGAAGGGGTGTACTGATCAGTTATGTCTGGTACTGAAAGACATTTTCAGCTCATTCCTTGCTATGGAGAAAGTACCCTCTTGTTTCAAGGAAACAAGTATTGTCCCACTTCTGAAGAAACCCAACCGTACCTGGTTCAATTACTTCAGACTGGTGGCCTTAACCTAAAATGTCATGAAGTGCTTTGAGAAGATTGTGAAGAAACATCAATCTGTAGGTCTGCCTAAGTCCTTTGAGCCACTCCAGGTTGCATACCAGGCAAAAAAGATCAACTGTGGATGCGATTTCAGTCACACTACACTTTGCACTAAAACACTTAGAAGGGAGAAACAACTACGTAAGGCTGCTGTACATCAACTTAAGTTCTGCATTCAACACTGTCACAAATGCAACTGGTGAATAAGCTCGTGAAACTTGAGATAAACAAGCACCTATGTGATTGGACTCTTGACTTTCTGACTGGTAGACCCCAATGGACATGCGCTGGAAACAACACCTCTCAATGCATAGTCCTGAATACTGGAGTTCCCCAAGGTTGTGTGCTCAGCCCCTTGTTCTTCACCATCCTCACCCACAACTGTACTGCAAACCATAATTCAAACCATATTATAAACTTCGCTAATGATACCACAGTCATGGGTCTCCTTCAGGGATGAGGTGAACACTTTGACTGCCTGGTGTGAAAGAAACAATCTGTACCTGAATGCTAATAAGGTCAAATAAATGATTATGGACTTCAGGAGAAAGGCAACAGTTCAACAACCACTCAACATCAAAGGAGAGGTAGTAGAGAAAGTCAAAATGACCAAGCTCCTAGGCCTTTACATCTCAGACGACGTCTACTGGACTATTAATACCAACCATATAGTCAAGAAGGCTCAACAGAGGCTTCACCTCCTGAGATAGCTCATAAATGGCAGGCTCCCACCGTCTGCTCTTACCACTTTTTACAGGGGAGGTATCGAGAGCATCCTCACTAGCAACTTCATAGCATGGTTCAGCAAATGCACAGGTGCTGAGAAGAAGAAACTACAGAGGGTGGTGAAGGTGGTTGAGAAAATCTTGAGCACAAACATCCCTTCTATTCAGGAGCTTTTCTTTACAAGACCAAGAAAGAGAACATACAAAATACTAGCTGATTCGACCTATCAGGCCCACAACTGGTTCTCACAACTTACATCTGGAAGGAGGTACCACAGCTTCCGCTGTAGGACTGCTAGATTCAGGAACAGTTTGTATCCTACAGCTGTGAGACCTATTAACCGGGACACCAACCATAATACCTGATACACTGAATCTTCTTTTCTTCATTTAATCCTGCTGCTCTGAGCAATTAATGCCAATATTACTATTCATAATATGATGGTTAGGGTCTACCTGACAACGCCGAAAGCTGACAACACCGACACCAGAAGATCGAAAAGTGAGATGACCGACGGATGAAAACCCTGACGCTGAGAACACCGACATGTGAAAAGGTTGTGTAAGTATGCGGTAGTGACGGACGTTAGGGTTAGGGTGTGAGTAAGGTAAGTGTGTGATATTGACGGACTCTAGGGATAGGGGTGGGTTAAGTGAGTTAGGGTTAGGGCGTGAGTTAGGTGAGTGTGCGATAGTGACAGTCTTTAGGGTTAGGGGCAGGTTAAGTGAGTTAGGATTAGGGCATGGGTTAGGTGAGTGTGCGATAGTGACAGTCTTTAGGGTTAGGGGTGGGTTAAGTGAGTTAGGGTTAGGGCGCAGGTTAGGTGAGTGTGCGATAGTGATAGTCTTTAGGGTTGGGGCGGGTTAAGTAAGTTAGGGTTAGGGCGCGGGTTAGGTGACTGTGCGATAGTGACAAACCTTAGGGTTAGGGTTTGGGTTAAGGTTGTAGATAGTTGTGTATGCAAGGTTTAGTGTGGGTTTGTAAGGATTTTGGTGTGCTTGTGTTGTGTGTGTGCTTTTTGGACAGGGGATTTCTTTTGTTTGTTGATTGTCGGGATTGTGGTGTGTCGGGCATGTGAGGTTTCGTGTTTGTAAACTTTCGGTTATGTGGTGTCAGTGATTTCGTTTTCAGTATTGTAGTGCTTCGGTGTTGTCAGGTAGATCCGATGGCTATACTGAGTCACGTCTAAGATTTACAAGTGCAATACGGTAACTAAACATTTGCTATTTACTAGTCTCTATTTATTCTCAATCTTAACAGTGAAGGGGCTTGGCAGTGGGTATTTAGTTCTTATTTATCATTGGATAATGGGTATTGAGCGCGTTTATGTAATGAGAACTACCTCTTACATGTCATATGTGTTATTTTCTTTCCTTTCTTATGCTATTCTTTGATAGTGCTGCATCTATATTATTTGCATTGCATTTCTCTCGTGAGCTGACATTTGTAATTTAATTTAGACTGCACTTGTGTGGTCCTAAATGACAAAAGTTTTTAGAATCTTTGAAGACAAATGGGGGAAAAAGTCAACTGAATAATGACATTAACCTACTGACTACTGACATTATAATAGGTAAAAACAAGATATAACTTATAAAAAATTCAGCATGCAAGCAGTCTTTCTGAACTTTTTTTTTTTTGTGGAAGTCAATAACTAAAATGAAAATCAACCAAAGATGTGTGAAAGTTTTCCTAAACTGTGTTTCTAAAGCAAACATCTTCTGTTTAATGGATTATTTCATTATTAAAACAAAAGACTCAAATCCCAGCTGGTTTTCCTCATCAAGAAAAGAAAATGTTTGTAAGAGAACTGTCAAAGTGTTTCAACAAGAAAGCAGCAACACTACATCTCTTATTACAGAACACAAAATAACAAAGCCTCAGGAATGTCGTCTTTTAATGCCGTCAGAAGGCATATTACATCATATCTGACATTTAATGAAGGATGACAGTGATGAGAAAACTTTCTTAAAATGTCTTTGTTTAACTTTGTGTAATCCAAGTCCATTATAAACAGGGAAGTAACCACAATTGTTTGAATTGTAGTCCAGCTTTCAGATGATTTCCTCCTGTTGCGTACTATGTACTGCTCTGCATTTTGTCCCATGTACAAATGCAACAAGTGAAGTGGTACAGCCAGATGCGTTTCATTTATACTTCAAGGTTTTCTGCTGTTAATCCTTGCACTAAAGGTGTCCTTTTTTCTTTGGCCAATATGTTAAACATATAACAGATGTGCATACACCAAAGTGATTGCAACAGAATCCTCTAGTAACATCATACTAATCTTTTAATGGTTTATCACTGGATACTGCTAACCTTCTCTGCTGGTTCATTTAAACTCTTAATTACACTTGCATGAAATTTCACTTTCTTAAGTCTGACACAATAAGACTACCTCAAAAGAAAGCTTGATACCCTCTGTTACATGGTGAGCACACAGCTGCACTCATGATCAGGAGACACGCGAAGCTACAAACAAAATCTTAGGACGTGTGGCTACGTGCAGGATCATAAGATTATCTGCAATCATGAATTATCCCTTTTCTAGAATACAATTAAATTCTATAAGTATTACTATGACATGCATGACACAGAAATAAAGTGCAAGGAATAGACAGTGACAGATATTTTCATATGTGAAAAGGACATCTAGAGAACTACTTAAGAAATAATAAACCAGGTATGGAAAAGATGAACTTAAACATGCTTAATTCATTCATATAGTTGAAAACTTTCTCATA
Source organism: Protopterus annectens (assembly GCF_019279795.1). NCBI lineage: Eukaryota > Metazoa > Chordata > Ceratodontiformes > Protopteridae > Protopterus > Protopterus annectens. The sequence goes on along the minus strand of NC_056744.1, from coordinate 415,160,948 downwards.
TCAATATTATTAACAATAAAGTGCATGGAGCACTAGACACTACATACTTTTGCCATTAAAAGTGCCAGAAATGCTTCACATAGGCTTCCATGGTCTAAGGTTCGTACAATCAAGTAATGTCATACCTTCTGATTTACTGGTAAGATTAAGGGCCATTTGGAAACAGTATCTCCGTGGGTTGTATACATGTGCACAATACACTTATTTCATCTCAAAAGGATTATGTAGGCATTTACTGATGCTCAAAAGCATATTATTGTGTAGAAATTTACTTCAGGAAATCCTTCTACAGAAAAGAAGTAAAGTGAGTAAAATGCCAAACCATTTTCAACAATACCATAGGAGACCCGCACCCCTAATGTTAAGCCTAGTATAACTGCATACAACAATACCATAGGAGACCCGCACCCCATTAAGCCCAGTATAACTGCATACAATACCATAGGAGACCCACACCCCTAACGTTAAGCCCAGTATAACTGCATACAACAATACCATAGTAGACCCACACCCCTAATGTTATGCCCAGTATAACTGCATACAACAATACCATAGGAGACCCTCACCCCTAACGTTAAGCCCAGTATAACTGCATACAATACCATAGGAGACCCACACCCCTAACATTAAGCCCAGTATAACTGCATACAACAATACCATAGGAGACCCTCACCCCTAACATTAAGCTCAGTATAACTGCATACAATACCATAGGAGACCTGCACCCCTAACGTTAAGCCCAGTATAACTGCATACAACAATACCATAGGAGATCCGCATTCCTAACATTAAGCTCAGTATAACTGCATACAACAATACCATAGGAGACCCGCACCCCTAACGTTAAGCCCAGTATAACTGCATACAACAATACCATTGGAGATCCGCACTCCTAACATTAAGCTCAGTATAACTGCATACAACACCATATGAGACCCACACCCCTAATGTTAAGCCCACTATAACTGCATGCAACAATACCATAGGAGACCTGCACCCCTAATGTTAAGCCCATTATAACTGCATATGACAATACCATAGGAGACCTGCACCCCTAACGTTAAGCTCAGTATAACTGCATATGCACATTCATAAATATATTTATTTTTATTTATCCTTTGCTAACCAGGTTGGTCCCACTAATCTAATAGCCTCGTTTCAGGGAAGACCCAAGGTTGTATTTGTACTACTAGGGGAAATTTGGACAGGGTATCAGGGAACTTTCTTTAGTAATCATTGTTGTGAGTGGGACCCATTTTGCAGGTTCATTTCCTAATTCCATTCCAGATGCAGCGGTGGCCTGGAAAAAACAGAGTCAGATGGAAAGAGAAGGAAATAATAGAGTGTTAAGAGAAATGGAGGAGAAAGCAAATATCAAGACTAGAGAATGTGTGCAGGATTCTGAGATGTTTCAAAGAAACCTGTTTGATGGAGATGAGTTGGAAATTATGGATGTATAACTACAACCCTTCAGGGTTGTGGGATGATCTACTTAAAGAAATGATGAAGCAAAGAGAGCCAGAAAATGAAGGAGACATTTCCTGCAGGGACATTATGGAGAAAATACAAAATGAGGATACAGAGACAGTCGTGTAGAATATTGGTGAGTTGGAAAAGAAAACTTATGTAGAGAAAAGTAAAAGGAAAAAGGGGCGTAGAAGAAAAGAAGGTAGAGGAAAACAAAAATAGTATTAAATAAGACAAAGAAATGGACAGCTATGAATTGTGGGACAATTTGGAATGTAAAAAAGCATATGCGGTAAGAGCATTTATGCTTATTAACAAAGTGACATTGTATTTGAAATTGTTTTTTTTCCAACTGAAAATTGTCCTTGGAGAATATGAAAAAAAGAAAGACTGTGACCCCAGGAATCTTTATGTGAGACCCAAGGAATCTTTATGTTAAAACAGCATTTAACAGGGAAACAAAAAAGAAAATTCATGTACAATTTCGATCAGAGGTGGAAAGAGAGATATTGAAAAGACATTTGAAAAGTTCATATAAAGAAGTAGCGGGCATTGCACAGGTTTATGGCAACAGGGTTTTATGGACTGGTGGATGGGGACTGTAACAATGTGTTAAAAATAGATAGAGACAAAAAAATTACATATACCAAGCATGATGAATGTGGAGGGGAGCAGTGGTGTCATAAAATACTACGAACAACACAAAACATTTTTTTTCTGGAAAATAGGGACATTTGATGAGTAACTGATGAAAGAAAATGTTACATGTGTGGGGAATGGGTCATAATACAAAAAGTATGAATTGAAATGTTATACGTATAACTAAATTGGACATTTATGGAGAGATTTAAAAATGAAAATAACAGTAAAGGAAAAAGAAAAAAAGAGAAGATAATAAACAAAGAGAAGACATTTTAGAAGTGGTAGAAATAGAAGAACAAATTAGAAGAAAAAATAATAATGTGGACATAGAAGGCAGTTCTGAAATAAGCGAAGAAGACAAATTAAATTGAGAGGTAGAAGAAAAACAAGAATTTTACTCGTGAAAGGGTAAAAGACAGAAAAATAAAAAAATAAACTTATAAGTACAAAAGAAAAAAGAAAAGAAATTGATGGAAAAGAATATATAAAGCAACTGAAGGCTGGTGTAATGCTTAAGGTGTTTGACTCACAGACACAAGATGCACTGTTTGCATCTCATGTATGGGAGGGAAATTGGCTAGGCTTAGAATGGCCTATAAAGAAAGCTGGCAGAGTAGAAGATAAAACATCAATTTAAAATGGAAAGAACAAGTATATAGAAATATAACATTATGTGCTTATACTCAATATAAGGAAAGGGAACAGTTATTTTTCAGATTTTAGACTATGTAGTGATAAATATGAGTATTATAATAGAAGACTTTAGTTGTGATTTAAGAGCCAAGTGTAAAAGGAAAGGAAATGATACAAGAAACAATGACAGAAGTTATACGATGTGGTAAGTTAAAACTCTGGGACAAAAAAATAATGGACTTACCAATAGGGGTGTTTACAGAACTGAAATAGAAGGTTTATTTACAGGAGAAGGGGGTAGTTGAAACAGGATTGTCTGATCATATTGCAGTATGGCTAGAGAAAACAAGATAAGAAAAACAAATACATAAAAATAGGCAAAGGAATAAGATGGATAAATGAAAACACATGGAATAAATAAGGAAACAGATTAGTAATACAATAGTAGTAGTAAAACAGTTATGGAAAGGTCATATACAAATTGTCTGAATGGTGGCTGATATTTAAGGAAAAATATTAGAAATGTTTGTTTACAGTGGCAATATCATGCAAGAAAAGTAGAGGAAGAAAAATAGAGAAGAACATAAAATGATAAATTGGAAGATTGAGAAAATAATGATAGAAAGTACGTTGATAAAGCAAAATAATTATATGAAAGAAATCAAGAAAAAATGCAATTGTTATACAAGCAAGGATATGTTTCACAAGGAGAAGAAAAGTACTGAGCTACTTAAGCAGATTATTAAAGGAAGATGGTAGTGTAATGAGAGAAATAAAAATATGTAAAAGGAGAAGTAGAAAGAGCTCAAGAAAAAATTATGAACAGTGTAGTAATATATGTACAATAAATATTTAAAGAAAAAAGAAGGTAGGGGAAACATGGAAAGTTAAAAAAGGTAACAGAAAAAGGAATAAAGAGTTGGTAAAGCAGATTGTTTTAAATGAGATGGGTAACGTATCAGGACAAGTAAATATAGATTCAGCTGCAGGACTAGATGGAATAGGGTATGTAATGTATACAAATTTAAAGATTTCGAGTGAATGGATAAATGAAATTTTTATGTACAACGAATTATATAGTAGAATAGTTCAATTCATATGGAAGAAAGATAGAAGACAATGAAAAAACTGGAGACCAACAGTACTGATTAATAATGATTGTAAGATCATTATGAAAATAATACAAAAGAGACTTGAAGCTAAAATGGACAATATTATTGAAGATAATATATACAGTATAAAGGGAAAAGGTTATCAAGAGTTATTAATGGCAGAGAAATTGTGGATTATATTATGAATAGAAAAGCAAAAGTGAGAATCATGATAGGAGACCTTAATAAGGCATTTGATGCAACTGGACATTAAATCTTATAAGTAATAATGAAAGACTATATTATAAGTGAGAAAGTTAGGAAATTATCTATGTCAGAATATTATAATAATAATAATAATAATACTATAAATATACTTATAAATGGCAAGTTCAGACAAGAGGTACATAATAAGGATTTAAGATCTTTATGAAAGTAATACAAAAAAGATTTCATGCGTTCATAGGTGTTCACTAGGCTAACAACCACAAGGGCCTTTGTAAGCCTAGCCATGCAGAAAAAAATGAACATATTTATTTCTTATCATACTGAACTACTGGTCCACTGCTTTTGAAACTAAAATAGAAAATATTATGGAAGATAGCACGTATAGTATAAAGGGGAAGGGTTGTCAAGAACTATTAATAACAGAGAAACTGTAGATGATATTATGCATGGGGGCTGGGCTATATAGTATAAAGTGGAAGGGTTGTCAATAATTATTAATAATAGAGAAATTGTGGATAATATTATGCATAGGGTGGGCTACTATAAAACTACCACAGTCAGGTCAATCCATAACCCTAACACCTACCACTGCAAATGCTGCAGACAGTATAGGCACTTAATGTAATACTTACTTTACAAAGTCTATAGTAACCCTAACCAAAAATAACAGCAACACTCCTCTAACCATTCCCCAAGGTCCAAAGGAAACATCCAATGCCTTCTCATTCAAGCCTGTATGAAGCAGCAACATAAAATAAACTGCTCAAAAAACTCAAACCTACTTCCCTCACTGTTGATAATTTAATTTCCAAATATCTCAAGTCAGTTGCTGATACCATCTCTTATTCAGTCTCTACTTTGATCAATCATTCCATAATAGAAGAGTATGTTCCCAAAATCTGGAAAATCTCCCATATATACCACTACACAAAGGAGACCTTTACAGATCTTTCTAACATCATGCCAATTCCAATATTATTCCCTTTATCCAAAATTTAAAAAATATATTCATTCCCAACTCATGAATTATTTACTATCCAATAACCTTCTAATTCCCAACCAACCATAGTACCACTACAGCAACATTAGGTTTTGCAAACCAAATTAGCCAATTCAGAAATAATAGTCAACTAGTCTCTTCCATATTTCTAGACATGTCCAAAAATGTTGATACAGTCTCCCATCAAAAACTCCTCAATGAACTCTTTACCCTAAAACTAAGCCATTCTGCCCTTACATGGTTCCGTGACTACTTATCTGACTAATAATAAGCTGTAAATTGGCAAGGAAATTTCTCCTCCGTACTGCCTGTTAGACTAGGCATTCCACAGGGCTCAGTCTTAGGTCCATTTCTATTTATATCTACCCCAATGAACTACATATTGCAACTCATTTCACCACAATCATACATTATGCAGAGGGATCCATACTCATCTGCATGGCACCCTCACTTTCCCAAGTCCAGTAATCCTGCCCAGCTATAGAATTGTGGCTGTCTGACTCACAGTTAATTCTTAATCCCAATAAAAAGAAACTAATAGTATTTTCAAACAACAAAACTGCAGAACCTTCTCCCCATTTCTAATATACGTCTCAAATAATACCAAAACAGATCCTGAATCACATACTAAACTACTCAGTGTCACAACTGATAGTATCAAATTTGATAAACATTTGTCCCTAATCATAAAAATGTTCACATAAAACTAGGTTCTCAACACAGGGTCAAACTATACCTTGCCAACTCTGCAGGACAAGCTATTGCTAGGACTTACCAAAGCTCTGCTTTTCTTTACACCTCTCCTATCTATGCCAACCTGAAAAAAACAGATTTAGCAAAACTAGATGCCTGCTACAATAAGATTGCCAGATTTGCTACAAACTTATCATATAGATCTTATCACTGCACTGTCTTATGATAACTAAATTGGCTAGAATTACCAATCTCCTAAAATTCATGCAATTTACAATGGCCCATAGCATAGCTTACCAAGCTGACAAGTGTCCAGCACTCCATAATCTATTCCAACCTCAATCTAATAAAAGACACCTGAGAACTTCCAACAAATTTCTATTACAAGTCAAAAAAGCTACTAATAGCTCTGGAGATTCTCTCTACTGCAATCAGATCTCTAGGATTTGGAATTGGATCCCCCAGCACATCCTAACCACTAGTAATTCCTCACAGTTCAAAATACTTCTCAAATCTTACCCAGCTTTTGGCTCTGCTCTTGTTTATCTCCTGGTTGAACTATCATCCCTCCTGCATTATAATAGACTTCACACTTACACCACAACTACCTCTTCTGTAGATTTATCCTAACTCATCTTGCTTATTACTTCCCTCATAACTCTATCCTACATTTATTTATAGACTCTCTGCCTATACCACTTACACTCACCCTTTTTCCTCCTTGGTTCCTTTTAGACAATGTTTATTGCACACTATACATTGTTATATCTACCTAGATAAAGTAAACCAAATATACACTACTCTAAGCAATTCCTGTATTATTCATTGTCTACAAATGCTTTGCCAGTAAAATGTATTTTCAACTATTTTTATGTACAATATGTGTTCCTTACTATTTACACTATTTACAATTGCTGTTAGAGTTCTATGTTGTTTCATTTTGTTTTCTTTTGGGACTCCACCCACACCCCCAACCAGCCCCCCCCCCCAGGGGCCTCGTCTAAAAATGCATAGGCCCAGTTGGGACTACCTCAGTAAACAAATGTCAAATAAATAAAATAGAGAAGTAAAACTGAAAACACAATTGGATGTGAAATCTTATGGGTAATAATGAAAGACTATAATATAGTTGAGAAAGGAAATTATTTATGTTAAAGTATAATAATAATATAATAAAAATACTTGGCTGGTTAAGACAAGAGGTACACATGAAGAGTAATGTAAAATGAGTATGTCCAATGAGTTGTGTACTCTTTCCATTAGTTATAAATATGATAGTAATTACAAAATAAAAGTGGTGGGGTATATAACACCTGAAGGATTAAGAATTCCTGTTCTGTTAACATATACAGACGACATGATAATAATTGAAAAAAAACATAATTTGAATAAAAGTAATCTACACAAGTAAGTATCTAGAGCTAAGGGTGATAGGGATGTCTTCAAATAAAGAGAAAAGTAAAGGTTTAAGTGATGTAGCAAAGATGGGGGTATTTATTTTACAATGAATGATATTTCTGTGTTAGGTATATCAGAATTCAATGGGAAATACAAAATGTAAAACAAACCTGTCATTTTTGAAGAACATATAAATTAACATTCATAAAAAATGGTTATTTGATAAAGTCAATACTGATGGGAAAAACAGCAGACTTACCAAGCATATTTAGGTTGTCAACAGTATTTGAAAATGAATTAATGCAGAAAAAGTTTATTTTACATGGAGTTCTAGATTAAATACAGTAAAAAGAGAAGTTTTGTACATAAATAAAGAGGAAGAAGGTTTAGGGTTAATTAACCCAGTGGCATATGGTGCTTTATTAAATTTGTACAAAATGTTAACGTGGATAAAAGGAAAAGATGAGAGATTAGTAGTAAAAATGTATAAACATAACTATGATAAATGTTAGGGTATGGTAAAAAAAAACAATAAAAGAGAAAAGGAGTACATAGATGAAGAAATAAAATGTTACAAAGAAAAAAAATGTTTGTAAAAAAATAAAAATTGATGATACAGAAAAATAAAAAACGGCATAACAATGTAAATGATAAAACATTACTATGTAAAATCATGGGAATATCTAACAAGATGAAACAATTAAAGATATGGAAATAAGAAGCAAATGGTGTAATCAGAAAGTAGAATGTCAAGATTTTAATGGAGACTAGTAATAGATAAATTCCCAGTAAAAGGAAATATGCCATATAAAAATGTGATAGAATACTTTTAAATTGTCAAGAAGAAGAATATATGAAACATGCATTACATAAAAAGAGTAAAAAAAAGTTATGGGGAAAACTATGCAAAGATTTTTTTTGAAGATGTAAAAGAAGTGGATATGCAACATGTTAAAAGAATAAATAAAAAGTTATTTTATGTTATATGGAATGAAAGAATAAATGAAATGATGTCTAATTGTAAATGGATTTTATCTATATTAAGTAAAATTAGATGGTTATGAAAAAAAGGAAATTATGATTATGCAAAAATATATCTGTATATCTATATATTTTACATTTGTAAATATTTGTAGATATATAAATATGTTGTAAATAGGAGATTTTTGTACATAAATAAAGGACCTCTACTCTTTTTAATAGGTGCCTTGGAATCTTTTATATTCACTTGAGTTACTACCAACTCAGGCAGATAGAGCCTTTGTTTAACATCTCATACAAAGGACAACACATTCAGAAGTGCAGTTCTTCCCTTACACTGCATGTAGCGTCAGATATCTTATCTACTTGGTGTGGGAATAGAACCCACAGCCTTCTGCACCAAAGATGAGTGTGCCAAGTGTTGCACCACTAACAAGGTGAGCTCTTTTTTTTGTCCTCAGTTTCCTCTCACCAGAGAATTTAGAAACTGAGCAACATGAGAGACAAAAGGGTCTAGTAATGTAAGTTAACTGCAAGTGCTGGTCACAAACTTTAAATGGTACAGACTGGTTGTTCCACAGATTGAGGGAAGAACAAAAGTCATGTACATGATGTGCTCTCAGGTAGCTAGTATAACAGAAGGTGTCCAAGCAAACTGCTGTATCGTCTCTAAAGCAATCTTAATATACAGGCAGCTAAATTATTACACAGTCCAAAGCATATGTGTTAAAAGGAGGATGCAGACCTCAAGTCCAAAAATCTTCTAGCAGCATTCTCCAAAAGTCAGCTGTGGATTTAGAGATCAAAGGGAGGAGGTGTTCAAAAACATTCATCATACAGTGTTATGTGAAACAGTGTGATGACATGAATGCACTGCTGTAGAAATAAACATGGTGTGCAGGACATGTAAATGAGTCCATAACAGCATTGTTAACAGTTTAAACATTGCCATCACATGTGCAACTGATCAAAATCGCACTAGGTGAACTGACTGAGAAAGCTGTAAATTTAAAGTGAAGAGCTGTGATGATGATCTGTCCTCAACACCTGGATTTTCTGGAATACAAGATCTTTACTCATGTTATGATGACAGAAGTAGCATTAACATTAGCAGGGTGATGTGTTAGTTGTGGATTTTACAGCCAGTGTGTCTGTGATGTTGTACATTGTTGCCCTGCACTTCACCAATGGGTCCAGCTGTGGCTGACATACAATTCACCCCACCACAAGGACACTACTGTATGGAGTCTGGACTGCCTAACACAGTGGACAGGAAAATTGTGTAACACTAAGCATCCTTACTATGGAGAATTTTCAGTGTTTGACAGAGGACAGCTAAGCTTCATGATCCCAACACCAGGTCTTCAACATGAGGCTGGAGCATATGGAGTAGTATATATGGTTCCCATGGTCACCAGAGGAAAGAAACCATCATGTAGGCATTCTATGACTGTCGGTTTTTATACAGGTCCTCAGGACCACAGTCTGCACCAACACTGTTGTGAAGACCCCATGTGCTCCAAATGGCATCTGGCACATCAGCCTTAAGGGCTTCCATTCCACCAACATTGTATGCAAAGATTCCCAAATCTGGTACACATGTTTTCTTTACCAGCATTTCACAGACAGTAACTTTCACAGGACACTTTAAGGTGAGTGATTTTCACAGGGTCATCTATTTGGCACACACATTACCAGTAACAGAGTCCTGGATATGCTGTTCTCATGGATGTAGGCAGCAGGCCAGTCAAAATGGTTTCCACTGGTCTGTGTTGCAAGTACCGCAGGTTATGCCTTGGAACAGTGGTTAATGATCGCCATCCAGAGCTAATAGATCAAACCAGAAATGGCATAAAAACCCATGCTGACACTAACGTTGAACACCATCAGATGTGTTGAGACTCATGAAAGGTCATATTTGCCTGAATACATATGGCACCATACTGCAGTATACACCTGAGTCAGGTAGGGATGAAAGAGGGGTGAGGGGTAGAGCCTGCTCACCACTCTCAGGAAGGGAGTGGTTAGCATGCTTGGAAGGGCACATGTGTATGCATAATTGTCCCTGGTAGAGCCAGGGAGAACTCCCTCTGGTGTCTCATGGAAGGGGATGAAATAACTTCTGATAGTCTTAGGACATTTAAAAATAGGCTTCATAACTGGTTATAAGGCTTTTGAACTATTGTTTGTTGGATATTGGATTCTGATAATCTCATATCAGGTCCTTATCCAAAGTTCTACACCAAAACATTGGAAATAAAAATATAAAGTGAGTTAAAACAAAAAAGGGGAAGTGAAACAAAAACTGTTTATGTCAATGATTTGGCAATATTTGGAGCTATAACAGAAATGTTAAAAGGATTTTGGATGTCTGCTGAAGTTTTGAAGCAAAAGTGAACATTATACTGAACAGAAGAAGGCCTGAAGAGAAATGTACAGTCAACAAAGAATATGCAACTCACCAAGTGATACTTAGAAAATAAATAAAATACTACAAGTTGGGGAAAACAGTTGAAAGTCTTGTACAACAATGGTACATGTGTTAAACACACTAAAGAAGACATTGGTGAGCATATTTATCCTATCACAACTCATCGAAAAAGACTCTAGATTTTATACTCCCTGCAAAACTGGAAACAAATTTGATGAAATTATGTCTTTACTGTATTTCATGTTGCCAGTTAAAGCCAATTAAAATAAATATTTTACATAAATCATACAAGGATGTATGACAATGTACAAACAATCTTATAATAATTTTGTTTTTATATTACAAGTAATAATGGAAACAAATATTCATTCATTTCCTGGGGTAAAAAAGGCACACTTATGTTAGCTTGCCTTTCAGGACCACTACCTACCACACCCATATAACTAGGTATGTCCTGACTTTTCTAAGCTTGTGAACATTCTGACTGATATGCTCAATTCTGAGGCAATGTCTTCTGCTATTTCCATTTTACGTTCTGTTTCTCAGGTAGTCCGTCATTCTGTTAAGTACAGTTATGATGTTGCAGATTCTGTTAAGTACAGTTATGATGCTGCAGATTCTGTTAAGTACAGTTATGATGCTGCAGATTCTGTTAAGTACAGTCTCTAGCAGCAGCGCGTCTGTCATGAGGAAATGGTTATGCTTACAGGCTCTCCCTGAAGACATTAAGGCTAAATTATTGGATTCTCCTTTAGACAACCAAAGTCTTTTTGGTTTTGCTGCTGCTATTTTAAAACCTTATAGGATAAAGAAAAAGTCATACCGGACTTGAAACAGATCTTTCTTTCTCTTGCTTCTCACTTTTAAATAAATTACCCATCTTCTAAATTTTCTTTTGTCCACAGGAAGCCTCCCAGGAGCAAGTAGTTCTCCAAGGCAATTTTTACTGAGAAGCCTATAGTATTTTAAGGGTCAAAAATCTTCCTTCCCTGATAAATGTGCTTCCATTTGAAATTCACCCACTTGTACCTCTCAGCCAAATTCATAGTTTTCCTAAGGTGGACTCTGTTTTTTTCTTGTCTGTCAATAGATAGCCCAGATTTCTTGGGCACTTTCCATTGTCCAAAATGTTTTTCTTACGGTTTAGAAGTCCCTTCATCCCTTCCAAGGCCTTCCTAAGCTTCCTCCTTGCCAGCTCCCTTACTTTCCTTTAGTTCTTCAAGATCACTCGGTACAGGAAACCATATGTTCGCTACCTACTTCTCAGCAGGCCCGCAGAGCACAGGAGGGAGGGATCTTGGAGACCCATTTTTAGCTTTCCTTCCTAAACACCTTTCCAAAGGTCCCTTCCTTCAAGATGTCTCTCCAAAAGCTTTTCCAGTGTCTCTAGATTTGAAAGATGCTTACCACCATATCCAAACTCTCCCTCTCTTTGGGATTTATTAGATTTCTCTGTTTCCTCCTCACATTATCAGTTCTTTGCTTTTGGCTCCAAAAGTCTTTACCAAATGTCTAGTCCCAGTGGTAACCTTCTGCAGACCTCAGCGAATTCAAATATTTTTTTATTTGCAGAACTTGTTGGTTTGGGCCCTCTCTCAGTAGGTCCTGCTTCAAACTATGCATTTCACTATGCTTCACCCTAAAATCTCAAAAAGTAACGACTGTTTCTCAGGACCAGATCTTTCTGGGATACAGGATTCAGACCATACCAGTTTGCTCCATTTCCTTCTTCCAAGGTCCTCTTCTCTGACTTCCTAGTTTCAGGCTCTGCTTCCTCTTGCAGTCCTTCTGGCAAGGACATTTCTTGAAGCTCTGGGTTCATGGCATCTGCCATTCCTATGGTTCCTTTCTCCATATGAGAAAATTTAAATGGTGTCTCAAAACTGTGTGGCTTCAACATTGCCATCCTCAAAGTTTCCTGTCCCTCTTTGTCTCAAGTTAGATCTCCAATGGCAGATTCATCAGAATTCCCTGAATCTTGGCCTGCCTTTCGAGGTTAATCTTCCCAGTCGGGAGCTTTACACAGATGCTTCTGATTGAGGTTGGAGAGCCTCCTCCAACAACCTCAAGGTCCAGGCACTTTGGTCCACTCAAGAACTGACAGCCCATATCAACATCAAGGAGATCAGAGCTCTGGATTCTGGCTCTGCATGCCTTCTGCACCATCACTCTCCACTTTCAATGGTAGGGATTATGCAGTTTATCTCCTCAGCTAAAAGAACAATACAGAACACAGTAAATGATTGAATGATTTCATAAATCAGAGGTTTGGAAATTGAATTCTAGTAACTCCAGTGGGGAGGTGGTGGTAGTTGAAAGTTAAATCCACTGGCTGAAATAGAATAAATGATTTAAAACATATAAAAGACGAACTTAAAATGCAAAAAACTCATCAAAATATGCATTTTCTATTTGTTAATGTGCAAAAAGTGACTCTGAGACTAAACAGCATGCAAGGGCTGGGGAGACCAGTGTCTTCCCTCCTTTCTAAAGAAACTTCAGTAGTTCTGGCTATGTGACTCTTGCAGTCCTGTGCTAACAAAAACTAAACATCCCCTGCCACTATCAGGGATGTAAGGGAGTTACTAAAGAATTCATGTGAGGTACAATACCTGATAACCTGGGCACCTTTCATACTGCAGTGCCATAAAACAACTTTCACAATGGTTGTACATGCAGTGTTAAGGGCTAATTTAGTAATGGTAAATTTTTAGAAAACACAACTAACATCCAGACTAAATCTTAATTTTCATACCATAACAGTTAACTGTGGTGTTTACATCCTTATTTAAGCTTTGCTCACATTAAGAATTACTTTATTTTGTTCTCTGGCCTGTTCACTAAGGGTTCCTATTACCAGATCGCAGACGCAGTTTGTCGAATGCATCCTGATCAAACCAAAAAGAGTGAAAAGGCAAAATAGCGAAGTGGCTTTTCAGCGAATTCTTTCCCTGGGAAAGAATTTGCTTGGCCGCTTTCGTTACTTTGCCGTATTTGGCACTGTAGTGCAATCTCAGAGTTGGTATATTTAAGTAGGGGGGGTGTGAGTGGCACAGCCCCCTATGTCAGGGGGTGTGAAGGCCCCCACATTATTTTTTTTTTATTTCTGAACAGCAATTTTTTTCCTTTGGAAAAAAATTGCTGTTCTGAGGTTTTGACATTGTAAGCTTTCACTTACATAGGGTCGATTATTTATCATTCGCTTTTGTAAGCATGTGATAATATAATATAGACCCTTCACTAAAGGTGGCATCAAATACCCAGGGACAATAAGGGCTATTATAATGCTCTTGATTCAGAATGACCAGTTCATGGGCAGCATTTTCAGATAAAATTTGTCTCTTCTCTAACAACCATAAACTAGTGTGAGAGCCTACCTTTAAAACACCTCATGCATATGACATGAATATAACAACATCTTGGTTTCATTCATACCCATGCACATGTCTAAAATAACTAAATTGTTTATTAGCAGCAGTCATTCTTGTTTTTTTGCAGAGTGATTTTCAACAGTTCTCCTCCATATACAAAAAGTTCATCCTTCCCAGCTTTTCTGTGACTGTAAGAAATAACTCAGAAAATCACATTATTCCTTCCTCACTTAGTCCGGTCTTATGGTAGAGAGAGATTATGGTAGATGCCCCAAGTTAAATTAGGGACACATTTATCAGAGTGACAAGGTAGGTGAAGGGACAGCCTGATTGTTTAATGGCATCTCACTCATCCTTCGGGTGGACAAAGCTGCTAGGCCTGCAGCACCAGTTACACCTATTGGTGGACGGATGTATTACCCACTTTTAGTGCCCATGCTGTACTGGGCTACTATGTCAGGGAATAGGGGGTATATATGAGAGTATGCACACCTTTACCCCTGACCAGGCAGCCACTGCAAGTCTGAAGGCAGTCTAGGGATAAGCTGCTTAAAGAGTGTGGCTAGGCCATACAGATCTCAGCTAGCCTGGAGATGTTAGCCTCCTACTCCTGCGGAACTGATGTGCCACATGGGTGCAGGCAGTGAAGCCACAAGGCACAGAACTTGAAGGAGGGGTGGAAAAAAATATTCCTGACGTCTGTATGCTTCCTACTAAGGTTACGATGTTCCAGTACCTTTTCAGGATATCATCAAGATAAAGTTAGCACTGAGAAGGTCAACAATCCAGTATTATCTCTTTCTGCAGCATATATATATATATATATATATATATATATATACACACACACACACACAAATTATATAATATATAGATATAGTTACATATATTTACTGCAAAACAGTGAAATAATTTTGAGTTCAAAATTCAGAGAGATCGGTATTATTCAACAGGCATTCACCTAGCAGATCTTCACAGAAAAGACATCATTGCGAAATGTATCCTACAATCTATGGCAACATCCAGGCCGGCAGATAATTCAATTTTATTACACAAAAATACCTGCTTAGAAACTATAGAAACAATTTTGTCTGGTGGGCATTAAAATTCACCGTCATGAAACTGCAGAAAATATATTTTGTTTCTGCATGCTTTTTTAAAAGAAAGATTTTTAAGGTGATTTTCACCCTCATGGTTGCTGGACATCAGATTCTCTACTCAGTCAGATAGTGGTCATTCATTCCTCCTCAGTGGGGTAGCAACCTAAAGATGAGGCAAGAGATGACCATGCCAGGGGTGGGGGTGGGGGTGCATTCAGGCAGCCATAAGGGCACTTTGTGTTCTTGCTGGCATCCAGACAATGAAAGGCTTTGTGGGGACTAACCCCACCCTCTACATGGTAAGAATTGCAAGATGCACCAGTGCTGTGGCCCACACTGCTCATCCCTTGGGAGTGTGCAGAAATGCTCCCGAAAAAAAAAATCTTTGCATACTTGTTTCAGCCTTGCACTAAATTTTGCCTATCATTGCCATCAGAATCTGCAGTAAATCTAACCCCATTGTTGTTTTGCACCTCATGTTTTACAACAGCAGAACACAGCTGCTTGTTTCGTGCAGCTAGATAAACAGATCTGTTTGAGCTGTGATTTAATACAAATACATCTGCACCAATTCAGCATGTCACATTATTTTATATGATCTGTGTTTAATGAATCTAAATAGTCCATTTTGTTAAAATGCTAGATTACTGTTTCATATTGGTGCACATCTTCTGCACCTCACCGCCAACTCTTCTCTGTTAAATGGACATATAAGGTGAACTTTGGGTGACGGAGCAGTTAATTATACAGCAACATAATAAAAGAATGGTTTGTATCACAAGTGAAGTAATGAAAAACATGACAGACACTTGACTCACAGACCACAAAATTTCAAATGTTTAAACATTTTTTTTACTTCGAAATCCGAACAGGCTGCATAAATGAATTCTTAAGATTTCTCTGGTTTCTAAATATGTAAAGGGAGACATTCCAAGGGAAAATGTCTAAAACAACATAGCAACTTTACATTATGACTCTAAATGTGTCGTTCTAGCTCAAAAAGCTACAATATATGCGTACCTAGTTCTTCCTCCATGGTACTGCCCTGCTTCTGTGAACTGGAGACGCCAAGCACTCTGTTAAATAATATTGAAAATGCACTACCCCAGACACCTGTAAAAGAACAGAAAAGGCAAGCTAATTGTTTGTCACACAAATTAGTATTATTACTTTTAATAATGCTATTATAACCACATTTAACTGAAAAGCAATAGGGCCATTTGCAGCCAGAACAGATCTGGATCATCTTAGAAATATACTGCCAGAACTTACTAAAGGATGTGGGACCTGAAACCACAACATGCGCAGGAAGAGAAACATGCTGAAAGCTGTAGTCTGACGTCTACTGAATTCTGGAAGGGGGATGCAGAATGACCATCATGTTATACAAAACCTAAACAACACCTGAATGCTTCCCGGCTATGTTCATGCTCTCACCGAGGCTAAAAACTTCCATATCATTTTTTCCACCTTTAGTCACATCTTACTCATCTGTTCTTTTTATCACCATCTCAAAAATCAAACCTCCAAATAACATTCTTCCTTGTTACCTCTTACCTCCAACTATATTACCACTTATTTACATTTCCTTACTCTCTTCCTGCTAAACAGTTGTTTGGTACATTTCCAAGCTTATTATTTCATACCTGTTCCACTTGAGCTCTTTTAAAGTTACTTGTCTACTGGTCTTTTACAGTTTAATCCTTAATATGCAATTAATGCTGTTAGTCATATAACGCACATCTAGTTTATGAAGCCTATAAACATACTTGCAAGTACTACAATTTCTTTGTTTGGATTCATGACTTAAGGGAGTAATAAGCTCTTCATATGGATAAATCTATTGTACTATACTTGGATCTTTTCAGGACATACCTACAAAGTGAGAGTTCATTAATGATTTTTTTTTTTCTCTAACAAAAGTGAAAATGGCTGCATTTTCATTTGTAAAAGACGTCCAGGAAAAAAAGCTTCATTTGGCACTCTGACAGTAACATTACACTGAAAAGAAATAGCAAACTACAAATGTTAGGGGAACTGCACATCATAATCAAATACAGAGGACTTCCAGTTCTGGGTCTTATGCAGTATACACTGAAATCCCCAAGCTCTGCACCTTGAGGCCATTGCCAACAGCAGACACAATTACGGGAGCAACTTTGAGCCTTATACCTTCCGAACAACAGTTAACAGACAATGAACTGGAACCTTCAAATTATTAGCAACACTGCGAAAACACGATACTGCTACAGCCAACTTTAGCAATAGAGTTCTTTCAGCAATCCCTGACATCTCAAGTGCAGGAGATTAAAAGCACAGTGGTTGGAGTATCTGACCACATGACAACAGCTGAACACACAGTCCAAGAGCCAATGACATGCCTGGATGAGCTACAGCATCAGACAACATTCTAAGTTAATTTTACACAGACCTGGCATGACACTGACATGATTGCACAGATGGTCAAGAAAACAAAAATTGCATGAATAACATCAGGATTCTAGGGTTCCAAGAAGTGGAGCAAAGGGACATTGGAATTTCTCCAGTCATTGTTGCCAACTACTTTGAGGCTTGACAACTCAACTAAGTTGATGTTAGAGACAGCTCACCATTCATTAGCCCCACTGACACCTTTAAATGCTCCATCTCAGCCAGTAATTGTATGCTTTTTATCCTACTAGCTAAAAGAGAAAGGTTTGCAAGCTGTCTGGACAAAAAGAGATATCATCCATCTGGGACCAAAAAATCTGCTTTGACAATTTCATACGATAGAGGTTGGTATAGTGGTTAAGGTGTTTACCTCACAGACAAGAGGTAAGAATTTGATTCTCACTAAGGAAAATTGTCTAGGCTTAAAATGGTCCTTAAGGGCAACTGCCTTACTACTTACCTATGAACCTATTAACCTATGACTTCTCCTAATTAGTGGTAACTAAAAGAAAGGTATGACTTCTTCTATCATGATTCTTGAAGGAGAAAGACATAAGGGCAACTACTGTCTATCTCACCAGGCTGTGTGTAACACTATCTGATGCCTCCCATATTTTTAATCAACTAAATAAAGCACTTGCATGTATAGAGAAAAAAAAATAAGTGACCCTTCCAGAGAGCTTGGATTGGGCTTCAATGCTGCCTAAGAGCATACCTCTCAACTGTACAAATTTGCATAGAATGTCCAGATTTTTAGTTCATATTTTTGGTCTGTTACTCATAAAATTGTGGTTTTATGTCATATCTTTGAATTCAGAAAACAATGACAGACATTTGAGATTCTGACTCCATACCCTTCAGAAAATTAATGCTAATGCAAAACCTGTTATTCTACCAACTTTCTAAATTTGTAAGAGCAATATTTAAAAAAATGTCCTATTTTTCGGCCTTTGTCCCTCCATTATTTTTCCTCTAAGAAGTTGAAAGCTATGCCTAAGAGGGACAGAGCTCTAGATGAACGTAGTATAACCTCTCCAGACCAAAAGAGGTCTCAGTCAACTAACACATCAGTACCCCATTTCAGATACAATTCTCACATGACCACCTGTGGCTATAACAATGGCAAGTTATTTGTATGACCTGACCTGATATACTACATTTACTACTAACCAAAGTTGTTTGCAAAACTTTACAGTGCAGGTTTATTCCCTGGTAGTGTCTACTGGACATCATGCACTTGTTTTGAAGCTATAGGAGCTGATATATATATATATATATATACAAGAAGACACTGCTGATATCAGTTACTTCATCAATCCATTGCATAGGGAACATTAAGGGGAAGTTTCTTCCCTCCTACGTTGGAAGACAAACATTTTATGTACATAGTTCAATTGGTTTTGAGATGTTTCAGTTCACCTAAATATTCCTGTTTTATAAATGATCATCAATAATGATGACTTTTCACTTTGCATATATTCTACAGGAGGTTGTTTTTTTTCCTCTTTCCTTCTGGATATACTTTACTGAAGCCCACATATCAACACATCTTACCTATGTATTGCACCTTTTGGACTTGTCTGCATTTTTAGTTTCTATGCAGGACAGAGTGCATGATATGTTGATGGAGTGTATAACTAACTTTGCCTTCACTAACTTAGATGAAGTTAATGTTAACAGCATATATTCTTCAGTTACTTATGCTTAGCTGTGGAAATGGGAAAGGAAATTCTCACCAGATTTATTGCTGATACTGGAAATTCATCTCTCGCATTGAAAATGCAAAACTTACCTATTGCGGATACAGATAATTAGTTCCCTATTGATTTGTCGACAGCTTAGGTTGTCGAATGTATATTCATCTACACCAAAGCAAACGGTTAAAATAGCGAACTGCCACATCATCAAATGATTTCCTCGGGACATAATTCACATGGCCATTCTCAGGGATTTGCCCTTTCCCCAATGTAGAGAGGTCTCTGAGTTGGTATATTCAGTTAGGGGGGTGTGGAAGGGGGTGAAGCCCCCACTATGTTTGGGTGTTTTGTTTATTTTGTTTGCGGACGGCCAAGTGAATTCTTTCCCTAGGAAAGAAATCAATGATTTGGCCGTTCGCTGTTTTTTGCTTTCGATGCTTAGGTGTAGATGAATTTGGATTCGACAACCTATGCTGTCGATGTTATGATATAGATGCAAATAACTGGCTTCCTCTTCACGCTAAAGTACTAAACATAAAGGGGTAGCTATATAACAGAAAAACAACCCTTCCACAGGTCCTCTTTTTGCATACTTTTTCCCACCTGGGGAATAAGTAACATAAGTTGTTCTCATATCGCATGGGGAGGTAATTACCTTAGTATCTTTATCTCCCCACCCACCAATAACGGTTAGGGAGGACACTCTTATTTTCCGTTATATCCAGGATAACATTCAAGGCTCTCTCCTTTTAGCTGGATACCAATTGTCTGCTTGCAGCCCATGGTACTATAGCTGCTAGGTCATTCTCTCTAATCCCAGCAGCAAAAAACATCAAGTCATGGCTTAATTATATGCATACAGTTGATCTAGCCATTTATAATGGGACCTTCTTACATTCAACAGTGCATGCAGCCATTTATATGAGACCTTCTTACATTCACCAGTGGATCTAGCTATTTATATGGGACTGTCTTACATTCACCAGTGGATCTATTTATATGGGACCTTCTTACATTCACCAGTGGATCTAGCTATTTATATGGGACTGTCTTACATTCACCAGTGGATCTAGCTATTTATATGGGACTGTCTTACATTCACCAGTGGATCTAGCTATTTATATGGGACTGTCTTACATTCACCAGTGGATCTAGCTATTTATATGGGACCTTCTTACATTCACCAGTGGATCTATTTATATGGGACCTTCTTACATTCACCAGTGGATCTAGCTGTTTATATGGGACTGTCTTAGATTCACCAGTAGATCTAGCTATTTATATGGGACCTTCTAACATCCACCAGTGGACCTAGCTATTTATATGGGACTTCACCAGTAGATCTAGCTATTTATATGGGATCTTCTTACACTCACCAATGGATCTAGCTATTTCTATGGGACCTTCTTACATTCACCAGTAGATCTAGCTATTTATATGGGACCTTCTTACATTCTCCCCACATACCCTTCACGCTGTTTTGCCACTGCTACCAGAACAGACAAAATATATGTTTTTTTCTAAATATCTGGCTTCACAATTTGACCTTATCCTGACTCTCCACTCATATCCTGACCATGATACCTTGGAATACACCTTACCTACCTAGAAAATCCTACCACCAACAATATGGTGACTTTAGCCCTACTATACGAGGCATTTGGGTTTTTCAAATTAGTTACTTGAGGTCTTCCAGGAATTCTTCATGGTCCATGATTCAGCTGACTATCCCCCTCACTCACTCTGGGACACCTACAGATGCTTCTTGCATTTTAAGCTCAGAACATGGACATCAGTCCTGCAAAATAAGTACAATTAGCTTTATGGCAGCATCCTTGTCATAAAATAATGTGAATACACCTTCAAGTATATTATCTGATACTACAATTCCAAGATATTATCAACAGGAAATGAAATTGCCATGCAAAGTCAGCACTTGAAATATTATGAGATTTCACCTCAACTTTCCTCCAGGCTTGCCAGCAGATGTAAAAGAAGTTTGGTACATTTCATGTCATTAAAGCCCTGTACTCAGATATGAAAGAAGGTGGTATCATTCAATGTTATATTATAGAAATTCGGGACATACGATCAGATCATCAATGAACGCGCAGATCAATATTCAGGTGCACCAACAAGATTCAAGTCTTGGACACACTTTTGCACAACTCCCTACTCTGACTCAAGAACAGGTAAAATTGCTTCTGGCTACCATTATACAACTGGAGGTGACCTTCATCATTAAAAAGTTAAAAGCAAATAAGGCACAGAGGAGTGATTTGCTGGCTGCAGTTTACAAGAAACTTTCACTAGCAGCTGTTAAACTTCTTTTAGATGCGTACCCATCAGGTTCTTCTAAGTTAAATGCTACATCCTTGTGGAAGCAGTCACTTCTAGTCGCAGTATCTAAACAAGGTAAGATCTGACCTTTATTGCAAATTATAGACCAATTTCTCTCCTCAATATAGATAGTAAGGCCAATATGGGAACATAGGCAGCCCAAATAGCAGCTTTACTTCCTTTTCTTATACACCATGACAAAGCAGGCTTTGTTAAATGTCATACATCTAGACTCATATTCTGAGATCAGCTCTACGTCTTTAGCAGATCCACATATCCACATACAATAAACCCCTGGGGCTCTCTTGGCAGTGGATGTACAAAAAGCATTCAATAGTGCCAAGTGCAGCTATTTACTTACAGTCTTGCAACTATCCGATTTCCCTCACTTTTTCACAGAGACAATAAAAGTTCTGTATCATAGCTTAACAGCGGAAGTAAGGGGCAGGCCTTGTATCTCTCAGTCCTTCCCTATCTACAAAGGAGTCCATCAGGTCTTCTCCTTGGCAGAATTATTTATATTAACCACAGAATCCCTTTACCCAAACCCCACAGGCTAATCTTCAGCCTGCCACCCCCACTGCTTGATTATGAACATCCTCTTGGTAGAGTGGCACTGTTTGTGGATGACTTATTCATTGAACTCCATCAAAGGATCTACCAATATCCTAGGGTGTTTTAGAACACTGGTAACATCTTTCAGAATACAAACCTAACACCTCGAAATTGGTATTAATGTATCAAGGAATGACTCAGTCAAGTACTCAAGAATTACCATATCAAGTCATACTAAATCAGTCTCCTTTAAATATTTAGGTATTAGTTTGGGCCACTGGCAGAAACTAGAGATTAATATCAGAGCCTTAACACAGCAAATAGATTATCAATTTTGGGACCTAGCAGCATGGAATATCTCCTTTGAAATCACACTTATTCTGCTTAAAATGGTACTCTTCCCCAAGCTGATCTATGTAATCCAAAGTTTTCCAGTGAGAATTCCTTGTAGTGTTTTACAGAAATGGGATACAATGTTACAGAGATTTCTCCATTTCCCTTCTATTTCCAAAGGGGCACCAGGTGTTTACAACTCCACAAAGACACTAGGCATCATCCCCATTCCTAGTTTGCGGATAACATACCATGCTAGTATCATTAGGCTTTTTGGTTGCTTATATACAACAGCCTTACCTGCGCCTCAGGCTGTCTGTATGACTAGGTGTTTACGTTCATGGCTCCACCTTATGTTATCCAATCTATTCTTAAAGAGCAAACATTATAAACAATTATTGGTCTTTGCCATATTTTATGTGCACTATTCCACAACACAAGAATAGCTCATTCTTAATATGTAAATACAATATACAAGACCACAATCGCATTCTAAAGAGGGCCACTAAAGTTTCTACAACTATAGTCTTACTGCTTCACTATGGCAGACAACCTGTATTTTAATGTGATAAGCATATATTCCCTTGGAGGCATGGCTGAATTAAATTTTTAAAACAACCTCTCAATTATATTTTGGGAGTATGTTAAGATCACCAAAAATTTTAAAAACACAGTTCAGACTTTTATCCCAGCACACAAGTTCCATCTGCCAATTGCATTCTTTATTTAAGACTCTAATGGATTCTTCCCAGCTAGGCCTATCTTCTAATCCTCTCCTCCCTTTACAGTTATTAACTAACAGCTACCTACAATCTATGGGCAGCATCACCTCATCTATTTCCACCATAATGGGTATCCTCACACAAATCTACTATGATATGGTTTTGACATGCATACAGGGAAATGTAGAAACACCCAGCCAAGCAGACAAGGAACCACAAATCATGTGTATCCCTCACTCTCAAAGGAAAATCACATCTTTTTCTAAATAGAGAACGTTTGCATGGAAATGTCTCCATAAGCTCCTTATAACCACAGACATTATGCCAGGCAGGATCACCGTTGCTAGCCCTCCGGTACTGGCTTTGTAATCATCCCAACAATACCCCTCTTGAGAACATATTTTCTGGTCCTGTCCTTTAATTGTCCAATTTTGGACATCATTTTGGAGCAGAGCTAAACAGTGCCATGCCAAATCTATAGAAAGGAAGCACTTAGTGATACATGGTTTTCTTCCCAATTTAAGAGTTCCACAAACAATATTATTAGTAATGCTTCTGGTCACTAGAAAGTGTATCATGGGCTATTAGAAATCCTCTCACTCCCCCCCCAAAGTTATGAATGTTTGCAAATAGTAAATGATATCTGTAAAGTGAACATCTCATAGTATACAGAAAGAATAGAGAACTTAGGATTTCTTAATAAACAGGCTCTTAGTCTAGACCTAGTATCAGGCTGAGCAATGTGTTTGTATTGTTTGCTGCAGAGGGATACAGGGAGTGCGTTAGGCTTGAATGGGGAAGAGGTTCTACATGTATCGAAGTGTCTGCCCAATTTATCCTGCCTATTTACAAATACATGTATACAAGGCCACAAACATGTTGTTATCTGCTTGGGCTGATATCGTGAACATCGTTGTTTAGAATATGACTCCCTGTTTAGTCCACACACTTACGATTATAACGCCCATGTGCTTCACATTGCTTGTGTCTTCCTATATAATTGCACCTATTCCATCTTCTTTGTATTCTATATTTTCCAGCCTCGTAATCTAATGTAGCATTTTATTTTTGTAATTTGTAAAGTTATTTGCGAAGTTTGCGTGTGAATTACAGATTGATCCAAACTACTTATTATTTTAGTAACATTTCCGTAATTCATTCTTATTCAATTACATGATAAACTTATGAATTATGGTAATATATATTACAGAAAGTATCGACAAGTCTACACTATGCAAAATGTAGCATTAGAAAGTAACTATATGCTTTGGCAATTTAAATTTTGTGTGTTATACTGTTAATAGTAATAAAATAAAAAGATGTATAAAAAATAAAACACAATAAAAGGCTTGCACATTACACATAAATCAAAGGTAGTGTGGAATATTTTTGAAGAGAAGCAGAGTAGATATAGGAAGTGACATAAAGAAACAGTACATAATAAAGCATCTAATTAAAATAAAATGATACTACAAATAAAGCACAGGTAAAGAGTGGCTTACAGCCAGGAGAAGAAATAACAACACAGCATGTCAAACAGTGAGCTTGAAAGAGAAAAGAAAACCGTGATAACAAGTACTGTGCTACTGTAAGGATGGAGTGGAGACTTCCTAAAGATCTATATTGTAAAATGACACTAGTGAGATGGGATCAGTTATCTTGGGGTGAGAGGAGAGGATCACAAGTAGGGATAGCACCCCTGGTGGTGAAACAGGATATGTATCCATTGCTTAAGGAATAAACCAGGCCACCTTCCTACAAACGGTTAAAGCTGTAACAGCCTTACATCTTTGCACACTGGGTGTTGAGTCAGGGAAATTGGTAGGGAATATAAATAAAAATCCATATGGCCCTGAGCATGTCGCCACACTGGGATGCCTCATTTTCCTCTCAGAAAATGTTATCAATTTGAATTAGGTCTGGGGCTCAAGAATGACACCTGGCATCTACGAACTAGGAGACACACCATGGGCAGCCATGTAAATAAATGTTGCTTATGCAGTATATATGGAAAATGTAAATATTTATATTGTATAATATTTAGTATTTGTTGCAAGGTCAGTTTTTTAACACCAGAATCTCTAAGAAATTCTTCCCAATGACTTCATTGGTCATCTTGAAGTACTTCTGTGCTTCGTTTAGTCCTTTACCAAAGCTGAGAATTCAAAAGAAATTCCTTTTTAGAGAGTCAAAACAGCATGTCATGCTGTCTGTTAAGGAATTATTTTTCAAAGTTTGTTTCATTGAGATTGAAAGACGAAGCTGTTATGTCAACGGAGGTAAGACATTTTATCCCAAGGATTTCCCTTACTCTCAGTCAAAATGTGTTTAGCTGTGTGTTGCTTCATCAACTGGGTTTTGTCAAGATCATGTTTTTCTAAGTCCAAAGGATTTTTGCTTTGTTGAGATGTTGAGCTTTTGGGACAGTATCTCCACAGGTTTATAGGTGAGTACTAGGTTGTCATCCTTGATGGTACGTTTTAAGCCTAACTATGCTTCCTGTTTGTCATCTAGTTGTATTGTCCTGCAGGTATTTAACTATCCTTGCCGTACTTACCTTTAAGTACTTCCCACGTGATGTGGATTATTTTATTTGATTCTCATCTTCAGTGTATTTGGGGTCCCTACTTTTAGGCAGGGCAGGGAATTTAAGCATTGCATCTGTCCATTAGGAGGATAGGGGCAAGTCTTGAGGCAAATTTCTAATTCCCATTCACTGGTCCAAATTACACTTAAACAGAGTTATGGAAGGGCTGTTCCTCTAGACTCTTCTGTTTATGTTGCAGAAGCAGTTGTTGTCACTGGACTGGGTATTTCTAATGCCATTTGACTTGCAAATGTGTGGTAGGCCCACTGGACTGGGTATTTCTAATGTCGTTTAACTTGGGAATGTGGAGTATGTACAATAGTGCCAATTCTGTAGATGCCTTATAAGCCAAGTATTGGTCACCTCTTAATAGTTGTCGGCAAGAGACTGAATATAGTTACAGGGCTTTAAGGCAATCCTTGCAGGTCATGGGCATTAGGGGCACTATTCTGTTTGCAAAGAATGTCTGTGGACACTCCAGTTGTTGCAAGTGCCTGGACAGCTACATGTCATAGGGAGAGTACATAAGAGTGACTTACACCCAGGAAAATAAATAATAATGGAGTATGTCATCTGTAATGGGCCTAATGAGAACTATGTAAGGTGAAACAATGGCTTATCTGGACCTAGATGCTACCCTTTACCTATAATCTGTAAAACATCAAAGGGCTTCATCACAACAGTGGCATGTGTTGGTCAAAAGGTAGGTCACTGTCAATACAATTGCCAGAATTGTTGACTACTGGGCATATCCTTAGGGGCATAGTGTCAGGTTAATAATTCCCAGGGGTAGTTAATTTTCCAAAGGACAAAATAATGCACAATTTGGCATTAATTGTAGTCTGTGATTTTGATGTCAGTTATTTGTTTGGGATACAAGTCATTTGAGGATTTAGTGACTGCTCCTAGCTTACAGGCACCCACAAACTTGATCATCAACAAGACCTTAATATTTGCTTTGACTTCGGAGAATTAGATGCCAAATATGAACAGCCCCTGAACT
>NC_056744.1:415101746-415131746 GCF_019279795.1 Protopterus annectens | reverse complement strand
ATATAAGCCACTACATTATATAGCAAAAATGTTACTAGCAATCAAGTAATCAAATCTGTCTGCAAAGATGGTTAGTGTATTACTAGTGCATGTCTGCCAGTGTCTTTATAACATCAAGACCTATTCTAGACACTCTAAGACATATGAAAACATTGTGCTAAGATTTGTATGTCACCCCATGGATTTCATCAGAGTCCAAACACAACCACCCACACTATCTCTGCATCCTACACGGGCTACTCTTTTCCCAGCATTTATTTATACATTTGGATTGTCTTTATTTATTGATTTATTTATTTATGTTTTGTTAAAAGACTTAGTGTTGTTGGGTGGAGCTCATTTTTACGATGACCTGGACTAAAAAGCCATCAGTCACAAAAAAAAAAAATATCGCAAAAATAAAATGCCAAACTTCAGTAGTAAACAATATTTCTAAGAATGCAAACCATAATGTGTGAGACAATAAAAAGGTGCGCATTCTAACTAAGTGTATGAGCTGTGATAATACAGTCAACATTTTTAATTATATTTGACAGATGATCCTGGTTTCAGACAATAAACACATTCCATAGTATTAAGATACTTCAGCTTGTCTGTGAATTCACTGGAACTTTCTGAAGATCTGATGGATAGCAAATCATGTTCCAACAGTCTATTAAATAGTTGGGAAGGGGCAAACTTTAAGCTTTCTCATACAATTTTCAGCTGGCCTTGAAAATATCAAGCAGGTTTTTCCTGACAAGATCAAGGGTCTTCAATCCTATTCTTCTGTCTTAGGAGTGATCACAAATGAGCAAATTGATGTTTACATTAAGTATTTCCAAATAAAATCATGTTAATAAAAATAATCTATCTGTAAAGTTATCCCATCAATGCTGGCAAAGGACAATACAATGAAATGCCAAAGGGGAAAAACAAATCAAGAAACCCTGTTTGTTTTGCATCTATATATTTCTCAAGTTAGCCTTAACTACTATGAAGTACGGCAATTTTAAAAGTAAAAAAGTTTCAGATGCATTGAAGTCAAGTAAGGTTTATTCTGCAGAAACTCTCCCTGTTTACAGTTGTATCTTTTGCAACATAAAGTATATCGCAGTTACACCGAATCAGAACTCCCCAAAATGGAGGTGTTGGTTGTACTTGAGTTAATGCTAACTGATCATTTATGGTTACTTAAACAGACAATTTTATTTTTCTTTTCTTTCTGTTTAATGTGTCTAGCCTTGGGCATCCATTTATTAAAATGGAACTGAAACCAATCTGCATCTTGTGAAACAGATCCTTTTGGGGTTCCACACTATGAATAAATGTGGAGTCATTACCACATTGAATAAGCTAATTAGCTTTACTGTGCTGGTTCACTTTACTGTAAGATGCAATAGAACCGTGGAAACATCAGCAGATGATGGATATGAATAAGAAAGTATATTATATCAGTCTGACACCTTCCAGATGGGTAACTTGAGAATAAAAACAATGAAAGTGGTCAACAAAATCAATTAGTTTGGGGAAAAACAGATGCATGGCTGAAGCATCCATACCCTTACCTGTGTCTGTAGCAACATTATTACATAACTTCAAGAATGCATAGGAGCACTATACTCAATGTGGAAACCATGAAGAGGTACTGTAACTTTGTCCTTCTCATGGAAATAGCCAGCAATCTGTTTATGATCACTTTTATAGTACCATGGCTAAGGGACAGATAATACTGATAGGACAGTAATTTTCAAATTAAAGACATCATCGTCATCAATCCCCCTTTCTCATTTTGGATGTGGTCAATGTGCCATATTGGCTGTCACCACCTCTCCTGATTCACAGCTACTCCTGTTCCTTCTTCAGTAGTCATGCCTACCTGCTACAGCTCTTCTCTCATGCAATACATCCATCTCTTGTTGTCTTTGTTCCTCTTGCCTTCTTCCTGTCACTCCCAAATCTGCTTTACAAAAATCACTTTTTGCTTTACTGCACATGCAAATGAACCATCACAATCTGGTATTCTTGACATTCTCTTCTATTGTTGATTCTTTACCTCTACTGTGATATCCATGTTTTTGTCTATCCCACAGCGTATGTCCTACCACGCATCTCAAGTACCCATCTCTCTACCACCTCATGCTTCCTCAAATGCTCTGCCTTCCTTGACCATGTTTCTGTGCCACACAACAGTACCATCTGCACCAGTGTTTTGTATACTTTACTTCTTAGTTGTCTTTTTTGCATTCTTCTGTTAAGCAATAAACCTGACACATTGTGCCACTTTGCTAAATTCCTCTGATTCAAGTACTGACCTCCTCAATCAGACCTCCCCTCTTCCTCAATCACCCCTCCTGGATAACTGAGTATGTTAATCTATTCCATTTTCTAATTTTCATCTCATTTTTCACATTTGTTTCCATGACCACTGTCTTGTCTGTGCTCACTTTCACCTCTTGTGCCTTCAGTTTTGCATTCTATTCCCCTGTTTTATGCTGAAGTCCCTGTTCAGACTCTGCTTGTAAAGTCACATTGTCTGTATACATCAACTTCGCTGATCTGTCTTCTCTGACCTTTTTGATAATGCAGTCCATCACCAGTATGATCAGACTCAGAGCTGAACCCTGATGAACACCCACTATTACTTGAAACCTCTCTGTGAGTCCAAATACTGTTTGTATTTATGTCACTGGGTCCTTATTCATAGATTGTGTTAATTCTTCCAATTTTTCTGAACTATGAACCATCACAGGACTACCCAAATCCACTTTTCTGGGACCTTGTCACATGCTTTCCCCAAGTCTAGGAATGCTCATTTGGATCATTTCCTCATCTCCAGATTTTTCCCCACTATCTGTCGCACTGCAAATATTGGGTCAAATATACTACTTCCTGATCTGAGTCAGAACTGCTTCCTGATCGGAGTTAGAATTGATTCCTTATCCAAGTCAGAACTGATTCCTGATCTTAATCAGAACTGCTTATTTCTTATCTTACTATTTACTGCTATCTGTTTATCAATCACCTTGCCTGGCACTTTCATAGAGTGTGACATGAGTTTAACACCTCTGTACTGCCTTCAACAGTAAATATCCCCCCTTTGTTCCTGTAACTTGGCACTAGAATGCTCACTCTTCAGTCATATGTGAAACACCAGTCTCTCATACTGTGATGAGCACCCATAAGAGCCATTTCTTCTCTAACTCACTCAACATCTTTATCATATATGCCATTACTTCATTTTCCAGACTTAATTTTTCTGAGTATACCTTGCATTTCTTCTACAGTGAGTTCTCCTTTCTTTTTCAGCATTGGCTGCACATGTAGCAGTGCAGCTTCTATTAGGTTTTCTTCATTCAGAATATTCTGGAAGTACTCATTCCATTTGTCCTAGACATTCTCTGACCTGGTCAGGAGACTGTTTCTAGCATTCGTTATAAATTAATTTTCAGACTTAAGTAAACACACAATTTTTTTCATATTTTTGACTTCCACATTTACAAAATACTGATTAGATCCAGAAGCTACTATACATTGATCAATCTTCAATAATAGTCCATCTGACATTAATCATGTCACAAAACCTTGATTAGATCCAGTTAGTACTATATATAGAAACAATAATATGGAAATGCATACACTGTATGAACATTTATCCTAGAATCTTCTGTCTACTTGTACAATCAATCATATATGTACCATGGTGCTTCTCTTATCTAATCATGTCAGCTACCAGGCCTTCCCACTTTATAACATACACATTCAAGAATTATATTTCTAAAAATGTTTACACTAAATATTCTTCTGTAAGAGGAAGTTCACAAATCTCCTACATAATAAAAAATATTTTCCTTATTCATAAATCTCATTAATGTCCCATCTTTTTCCTTGACACTTCTGTATGAATATGTTCCACATGCCTATAATCTATATTATTTCTATGGTGTTTCATATACTTAAATGGTCACAATAAGTTTCTTAAACTTTCTGTCCTATACTATACAAAAATATAATTATCTAGACGAAGTACACTCATTTTCCCCTACCTAAAATTATGCCTCTTTGTGATTTCTGCCAATGTTCCTGCATACTCTCAAGTAACCATCAGGCAAATCCAATGTCTTGTCTATTGTCATATAACAAAATAAAGTTGAAAACAATAGTTTGGTCTCCTCCATGTTAATAGTCTTAATATTCAAATGTTTACTTTTTGTGTAACATTAAACATTATTCTGCAATACTATAGCAGCAGAATCAACCATAATTTAATCATTTTTGGTTTAAATGTTCTACATTTTGCTGTAAAAAGGCATTGTTTATAGCTTCATAGATTTATAGATATTCCAAGGTAACTGAATAAAACGTCTGTACACTGTCTTAGGAGACCTACTGCTGAAAGGGAGGCAGCAGAGGTAAAATTAGCAGGCTCTCCTTCTGTCGTGTACAGTGCTTTGGTGTTCAGACTACTGAAGTAATAGCAGTAAGAAGAAGGCTGAGCAACAGGAATGAGAAGGTATCTGACTATAGTAGTCAAAACCAACAAGTGGAAAGATAAAAACTCGAGTCAAAAGTGAAGACTCTCCACATTGAAAAGAGCAACATGGACTGGCTTGGTGGACACACTGTATTTTGATGCTAAGAAACACAGAGGGCAAATGTATCTGAATAGCTTAAGGAGAAAAACTCTGCAAAATTATACGTTGTATTTACTGACAAAAGCCAATAAAGCAGGAGAAGGAGGGGAAATATGTAGTCAAATTATCATAAGGAGTAGAAGACAAGAGATACACTGGGTTTAAGAACAAAGTGGGAGTGTAGGAAAATCCATAGATACTTCCATCTATTACAGAAATGAATGCAATGGCCTATCCATTTAGAAATGGTTTACTTTGAAATAGCCTTCCCCTCTGCCCCTACAGCAAATGCCACCAGCGGTTGTTCAGATTTCCTTTGAGGTTTTGTCCTGTTCAAGTAGAATCTAAGTTGTCTGTGCACATCTAAGGAAAGCAGTATCCATTCCCCTTTGTTCTGTGGATTGGGAAAGAAGGTTGGCAAATGAATAGACTGAGTGAGAACCACAGTGAATACCACCCTGGGCATGAAGGATGGATTGGTTCTGAGGGACACCCTGTCCGCATGAAAGATGATGAAAGACTCCACTGCCATAAGGGCCTGTAATTCAGATACCCTTCTAGCTGAAGTGATTGCTAAAAGAAAAGCTGATTTCCAAGAAAGAAATTTTAAGTCTGCAGTAGCAGCTGGCTCAAAAGGAGGCAGAGTGAGTTTCTCCAAAAAAAGTTAAGGTCCCAGGCTGGGGTTGGAGCTCTCCTGGGTGGTCTCAAATTTTTGGCCCCTCTGAGGAACTGCTTGAGCAGTGGATGAGAGAAGAGGGGAGGTTCTGTGCTATAATGAGCTGAAACGGCTGAGGTGTGGATTTTAATGGAGGAAAAAGACAGGCCCTTGTGAAGCATCTCAGTTAAGTATTGTAAAATCTGAGGTAAATTGGGTGCTGCTGTGCTCATCCCTTGAGATCCAGGCACAGAATCATTTCCATTTCTCAGCATAAGATTTTCTAGTACTAGGCCTCCTTGCATCTAAAATGATATCCATCACAGGTTTACTGAGGGATGGTAGAGGAGAAATTATGTAATTAGCCAGGCTGCAAGGTTCAGTGTTAGAAGCTGAGGGTGCAGAATCTGGTTCTCCTGCTGAGACAACAGGGAAGGAGTCTGAGGCAGGTGCCATGGGGATAACTGTGACACACTGCACAGGAGGGGGTACCAGTGTTGGTGTGGCCAGTCTGGAGCAATCAAAATCATCCTTGGTTTGTCCTGTTTGATTTTTAGTAGTACTTTGGAAAGCAGAGGCGGAGGGGGGAAGCATAGACAGATAGGTTTTTCCAGCTGAAGGACAGAGCATTCACTTTCCAGGCTTGCTTGTGGGGGGGTCCTTGTGCAAAATGTGTCCAATTGGTAGTTCTGGGGAGAGGCAAACAGGTCTAGATCTGGGCTCCCCCATTTGCTTGTCAACATGTTGAAAATCCTTGGTTCCAGTTTCCACTTGTGTGGGTCCATGAGGTTTCTGCTTAGTCCGTCTGCCAGTGTACTTAATTTTCCTGGCAGGAATTGAGCTTGTAGATACACTTGGTAGCTCAAGACTGTGTTCCACAATGCCATGGCTAGTCTGCAGAGGGGATAAGAATGTGTACCCCCCTGCTTGTTTATGTACCACATAACAGTGGTGTTGTCCGTCTTTACCATAAGTTGTCCTGGAAGAATGTGGTCCTTGAAGGCTGTCAGAGCATTTTGTACAGCTAACATTTCTTT
The DNA here is from genome assembly GCF_019279795.1 of Protopterus annectens. Lineage (NCBI taxonomy): Eukaryota > Metazoa > Chordata > Ceratodontiformes > Protopteridae > Protopterus > Protopterus annectens. The sequence continues at coordinate 415,125,441 of NC_056744.1, read as the reverse complement.
TTGATTGGTATGCAGGTGCATTTGACTTGAGTTCCATTTGCCCTGAATGCACTTCCCTGCCAGGTGAGCCCCCCCATGCATAGTCTGATGCATCTGTTGTTAGGGTTTGGGTGGCAGGGGGTGGTGTGAAAGGTAGTTCCTTGTTTTGATGGCAAGCCTCTGCCCACCAAAGGAATTCTAGGCGTAGGGAAGGTATGATAGGAATCATTGCTTCTAGATCCTGAGAATGTTGACACCATAGGATTTTTAGATACCACTGTAGTTTCCTCATATGCAGTCTTGCATATGGAATTAGAAGAATGCAGGAGGCCATGAACCCCAAGGCTTGCAGTATTTGTCTTGCAGATGGCAGGGTTTTTGTGGCCACTTGTTTGAAGTAGGTTGTCAAATTAATTTGTTTCTCTGGCGTGAGTTAAGCCATCTAGGAAGTTGTATTCAAGCTTGCTCCCAGGAATATAATTTGTTGTCATGGTACTAGGTGTGATTTCTTTTCATTTATGGTGTACCCCAGACAAGTTAGAACTCTTTGTACAAAGGCCAGATGATTCAAAAGTATGTTCTGGCTTTCTGTCTGAATTAGACAATCATCCAGGTATGGGTATATTTGAATATTTCTTTGCCTGCAAAATGCAGTAACTGGAGCTAGGCACTTTGTGAATACCCTGGGTGCAGTAGATACACCAAAGGGCAGTGCAGAGAACTGATAGTACATGTAGCCTGCTTTGAAGCGTAGGTATCTTCTGCAAGATTCCCTGATTGGGATGGGCAGGTATGCTTCTTTTAAATCTAGTGCTGCCAACCAGGCATCTTTGCCTAGCATAGGAAGTAAATGGTGAAGAGTCAGCATCTTGAATTTTGGAATTTCCAAAAAGGTGTTTAGAGTAGACAGGTCCAGGATAGGATGCCATGAATTGTCTTTTCTGGGTACCAGGAAAAGTCTTGAGTAGAAACCTTGTCCCTTTTCCTCTTCCGGTACCAGTTGAATAGCCCCCATTCATAAGAGAGAAAGTACTTGTTTTTGGGCCTCTGCCCACTGATTTGGGGTAGGTCCAGCCACATGCTTGGTGTTGGTAATGTGTGGAAGTGAAATCTGTACCCTTGGGACACTATATTTAAAACCCATTTATCCTGGGTAATGAGTTCCTAGTTCTTGCATAAAAAGCAATCTTATCCCACAAAGGGGTAGTCAGTTGATAAGTGCTTGGAAATCTTAAATGGAAGTCAGTGAGACAGTTTACCACAGGGGGAGTCTTATTACTCCCAGATTTGTAAGTGGAGGCCCCCCCACTGCTTAGTCCTGTGTGTCCCCTGGGACTGAAACCTGGGGCTTTTGCTGTGTCTGGGTTTGGCTTGAGAAGACTTGGAAGGGGCTGGAAAGGACCAATTCTTAGAGGGCCAGTGCCTACTAAATCTAGGAGGCTGAACTTGTAAGAAATCTTTAACAGTTTGCATAGATTTAGCTTGATCTTCCATCTTTTTAAGAACTTCCTCAGCCTTGTTGCCAAACAGGCGGTTCTGATTTAAGGGAGCATCCAACAATTTAGCTTTAACATGATCAGGCAAGGATTGCTCCTTTAGCCAAGCATGCCTTCTGAGCATAGACCCAGTAACAGCAGCCCTGCAAGAGGTCTCTAATAAATCAAAACCACATTGCAAAGTATGTTTTCCAACTTGTTCAGCAGAACGCATTAAATCCTGTAATTCTTTATTTTCCACACAGTCAGGAATCAACATCATTTTCTGTTTAAACAATCCAGTAACATGTTGCTGATACTTTAACATATGAAACTGGCAGTTTAAAGCCCTAATGGCCAAGGTTGTAGAAGCGTAAACCTTCTTACCCAATCTATCCAGCGCCCTGGAGTCTCTATCAGAAGGTGTAGGATTTTTAGCAGTAAAAGCCTTAATGCCCTTGGGCCCCTGTGAAATAGTCTCTGGATCCGCAATAGGATTTTTAAAAAGGAACTTGTGTGACTCAGGGACCCTGTAGTATCTGTCAGGTTTTCTGGGAGCAGGAGGCAAAGAATCAGGGGCCAAACTAGATTCTAAAAAAGCATTATCAACAATGTCCAGTACAGGAGGAATAGCTAAAGGCCTATGCTGAGATAAGAGTAAGAAATCCCTAAGCCTCTTTTTTGAATCAGAAAAATCCTGGCTTTCCCAGTGGAAATGCTCCCTTAGAGTATGCAAGGTTTCCCCAAAAGAAAAATCCTCTGGAGGGGAAGCAGAGGGAATAGAGTCCTCTGCCTCAGAATCCTCATAAGTAGATAAGGGCAAATCTAGCTCATCAGAAGAATCAGAAAAAACAGAATCCTGGTCAGAAGATTCATAAACAACTTCTGTCCTAGACCTCTTAGAAAGGGGGTGTTGGCTACCCCTGATTAGAGTTACTGAATCTTCAGCCATTCTTATAATTTGTTTTTTAGGCATAGATGCCTGAGCATGTGGCCTGGGCATCGTATTTTAGGCATGGTTTGCGATTTAGGCCTAAGTGAAGAAGGAGGCGTCGCTTTAATATGCAAGTCCATAGGCCTGAATACACCCTCAGAAGCCAGTGCCTGCACAGCGGCTCCAGACCCATCCAAGGTAGAGACATCCGTGGGTTCCATAGTTGAAGCATCTCGGGGCATACCGGACTCCGAATGGGTCTCAGTAGAGGCCTGTGAATCAGAAGTTGCAGATATCAGTGGCTGAAAAAGCGCCTCACTGAGTACTGGCAAACTGGCGACTGGCTTAGGAGAAGTGTCTTCGGCAGTTTTGGACCTCGGCAGCCTGTCTCTGTCTTTATCTTTGCATTTTTTCAGAATCCCAGTAGTCAGATGGCTAACCAACGACATTTCTGGATAATTAAACCGAGAACCGAAATATTTAGAGGCGAAAATATATCGATGATGGATAGTGCGCTGATTAAATAAAGCACAAAACTGACAGCAAGGTACATCGTGGTCAGGGCCTAGACAAGGAATACAGTACGAATAAAAATCTTTATGAGGTAATTTGCTTTCCACAAGTAATGTAATTATTAACTTTTACTGACATCGGTAAGGAGCAAGAAAAAGTTTCCCCAACGGGGTAATTAGCTTTAGTTGAAGACTTCGGTTCTGAAACTCGAAAACGAAAATTTCAGGAGTCGGCTGACTGGCAGTTGTGAACTGCTTTTGCTTCAGGCACTGCACGGCAAGAAAGACTGATGTAATGGCGTCGGCTGCATGTTTTATACCCCTGATGACCTGACATCATGGAAGAAGGGACAGCAACCGACGCAGAACCCAAGACTTTGTTAATCAGGCCGAATGAGGGCTACCTGCAAGCAGATAACTCAAATGTAATGACTGCAACAGTGAAACACGAAGAACATCAGGGACATTCTGCAGAATTCAGGACAGTTGAGGAAAGTTGCTCTATTCATTTGAAGACACTGAGGTAAGCGTTATTTTACAATGATGCTGGTAGTAACCAGTCAAATATTTTTGACAATATTTCTGGCACTGTGTGGAGCAACCTGGAATACTTTAATGATTGGCACTTTGTGCGGAAGTAAAATAATCCTACATAGCAATAAGATATTCTGGCTATGACTGCTTGGTATGGGCTGGGGCTGGCTAATGAAAGTTACTGGTCCTCTTGTCTTTTGTTCAGTCTAAACTTTGGCTATGCACAACCAGTGTGCATTTCTGAAAAGTAAGCTGGACTATTTAACTGGGCACCTGATATGCACAGACAGTGTAGGTATAACTGCTGGGGTTGTCTGTAGAGGAAAATATGTAGCTGCCTACCGCTGCTGTTTGCTTTCTATTCTGACTTTGCAGCATTAACATGACTTATGTCAAACGATGTACAACATTTTAATGAGTGGCATTGTTTGTTTGCAACAGCATCACATGGCCATCTTCTTTTATTACAATCAGATGTCTGAAATGAACATGGAAGTGGCTAAAACTGCTTAATGAGGTTGTTTGGATGAAAGTAAATGATCGTCTCATCACTTGTTCAGTTTAAACAAGGGATAAAAATGCCCCACAGAATAACTAGATTTTCAAGTAGAGTTTGACATGGGCTTGGTACTTGCCTCTGCCTTGAACCCTACCTAGAGTAAAACCAGCCCTGACGATAGGTGTACTCAGAAGATCAACATTATGGGGGTGGTAGCAGAATATTACTAATGCACTGGCGAAACAGGTTAACATTAGCAGTGAACACGGATTTAAATTCCTGGCTATTGAACAAGTGAGAGTAAGTGAACGTAAAGAAGACTTGCATAATTATACTGAGGTTAATGAAACAAAATGGACAGTCAGGTTAAGAGCAGATGGTGCTATGGGACTGAATGGATATGTACCACTGAAACCTGTATTAAAAAGCAGACCTCTGTAAGTGAAATATGAATTATGTATTTTCAACACCTCATGCCTTTCTTTAAGTTTACAAGTGGGGCACCTTTAGATAATTTTATGATTCATTAGAAATGAGTGTTTACATATTTTTGATTTTCATTAAATGGAGATTTAGCATTATTTGCATGTTTTTAGCAAAACACTCGTTTTGCTTATGAAGTTAGGATACATATGTGTTTAGATCAGACAGGCTTAAGATATTTACTTTTTAAAAACCTACTTGTTTAAATGTATGGATATTTTATGTTAGTACGATGGTCCTTTACCAAGGTAGTTGCTGTGATAAGGAAGTTTTTGCTGATTGGGCAATGAGTTTTTAAATGTATTGGTGTTTTGACTTTCCTTTTATGGTCAGAGATCATACTCGCGAAAGTGCTTACCTCAGTATAATAAGTTTTATAATTTGGCCATGTTTTGGACTTTGCACATTTTTTGTTTTTCTTTTTCATAATAGTAGTGTGTGGTCCATTTATCTTAGCTGCTGCTTTCGTTTTATATATATATATATATATATATATATATATATATATATATATATATATATATGGTTTACTATGGTTTGTGGGAATGACATTCTGTCGGCAGCACTGCTGCTGAAAATCAGAATGTCGTGCACAAAACATAAATGGATGGGACAGTCGAACCCACTTATGCAAATGCTGTAGTGCATTCGAATAAGTGTATTTGACTATCTGCATGGAGATCTCGGTACAGTGGGGATTGGAAATTCATCCATATCCCCATTGTAGTGTGATCTCGGAGTTAGAATATATTAGTAGGGGGTGTGGCGTGCGCAGAGGGGCTTGCCCCCCTGCAAAAACGTGATTTGTCATATAGGAGTCTGATTTACATCAGCTTTTATACGGCTATCACGTGATGGTTTCAGCCACAATGTCGACTCAAATGTGTCGATCATTTGGGTCGACATTGTGGTTGGTTGGAATGTATGTTTTCGGATTTACTATTCGTTGTTTCGAATGATATATATATATTTACATGTACATTTATATATGCATTTATATATATGCATTTATATATATATATATATATATATATATATATATATATATATATACACATACACACATAAATCTATATATATATATATATATATATATATATATATATATATATATAGATAGATAGAAAACGGGAGCAGTTTGTAATATATTATTGCTGGCATTTGTGCCGGAGTTAAGAGGGAGATACACAGAAGGTGACTACATATTTTGAGGGGGGGTAGGGAGGCCTGTAATATTTCCAGAAATGATCTGTGTATTCTCACAAGCATTTGTCATCTCAATTTCCTGTCAGCTGGTGTTTGGTTATCTTTGAGCATTAAGCCTTGGACACAACTTATTTCATCCTTGAAATAAAAAGGTAAGACTGAATCTATTTTCCTTACTCATGATTTTTGGTCTGTCCATCACTTGAATCAACAGGTTTGAAAAAAAGCAATAAAATGCACCTCAGAGCATCTTAACATCAAGGCATCACACACACAGAGTTATGCCCACTGCAGTTTCTGCAGTATAGTCTTCGTCAGTTAGGCTGGTCTGAAAAGATGAAGGAGAAAAACAAAGTGGAAGAGAAAGACTAAATTTCTTTTTTTGATCACAGTTTTCATTCAGGTCATCACTGGATGAAAGGGTTGTTAAACTCTAAAATGTATCTCAGAGCATCTGTATCCTGTATAATTTCTGCGAGCCTTGCATGCCTCAAATCCCCAGCTTAATGCAACTGTTTCCTTCACAGTTATCAGAGCGCAGTCTTGTCTAGCTAGAACAAGTTAAATGAATTAGTAAATGTAGGAAAAAGCTGAAGAGCAAGACAAACTGTGAGAAATAAGAAAAAATATATAATCTGGATGGCAAGTGCTGCATGGCTTAAAACTATCTCAAATCAACAGCAGTTAAAAAGAACACAGCAATAACAGCTTGGGAGGGTTGAGAAATGAATTGCATGTTCACACTGGAAAAACTGAGAGGTCCCTAAAAAAACTGGATATATAAGCACAGTTACAATATTCTAAAGAGCAATGAAAAATTGGTCTTTTTTCCATCCTGGTTCCAGAAATGATTTTAGAAAACTTTTATTCTTAGTTTTGCAAGCTGTGCAAAAGAACTTGAGGAGTGACCATGGGAGCTTAATATCAAATATGAACACCTCCTCAGGCAATTAAGGTTAAATGTTGGTTCACCCTCCAGTTTAAAAGAACCATGGCCTTAAGCTCAATGCCAAAAAAATGTGTCGTCTCCTTTGGGAAAAACCAGGTTCCATTGAATTACCACATCGATGGTAGTCCACTGAATACAGAAGGCATTATAAGAGATCTGGGAACACTGGTTGACAGCAACCTCTCTTTTGACCACCGCATTGCTACTGTGGTCAGAAAGTCCTTCTATGTGGCACATTTCATTACTAAGGGTTTTGCATCCAGGAAGAAAGAGGTCATGGTCTCCCTCTACTCTTCCCTCATTAGGCCAATCATCGAGTACAATACCCCATTTGGCATATACCTCACTAGACACCTGCAACAACTGGAGAGACAACAAAAGTACCTCACTAAGAGGATCCTAGGCCTTAAATATTTGTCCTATATGGACAGACTCAAAAAAACTCCAGCTATTCTCTGTCTCATATCACCTACTTAAAGGTGATCTCTGCTTGACTTACAAAGCCATGTCTGACCCAGCTCTGTTAGAAATGCAACATCTAAAGAAATCCCAATCCTTCTGCACCACACGCTCCAGAGACCTTAATCTCATTACCACAATCAAAATGCTGGAGGGACAGGTTCATAACTCAGAGACTGCCCATGCTATGGAATAGACTTCCCATACATGTCAAGCAGAGCACCTTACTGGCCCTATTCAATAGGAATCTTGATGAGTGGATGGGAAATAGAAAATTCACCCTGGGGATCACTCCAGTGGCGCTACTCGACAGAGGCACTAGGAACTAAGGTCGGGTGGCACAATGCCAGGGTAATCCTATGGGCTAGGCTTGTAAAGGCTCCAGGACCATTAGCCTAGTACACACCTATGAACCTATACTACCTACTATAGTGTGTTAATACTACATGTATCTAACCTTTGAAGCTTACACAGCCTGTCTTAACAAATACTTGATTGCTTTTAGTAAAGAATGTGGGATCTGTTTTAGCATCTTGTTTGACTGCTCACTATTTGATTATTTTGTCTAGTACTGAAAGATTTTTTTGGTCATGTGGTGTTTTAAATTATGTTTGTCTCTATCTCCCTACATGTACATACATATATATATATATGTATATATATATATATATATATGTGTGTGTGTGTGTGTGTGTGTGTGTGTATATATATATATATATATATATATATATATATATATATATATATATATATATATGTTAGATATAGATATATATACAGATACATATATAGAGTTAGCTAGATACACACACACACACACATATATATATATATATATATATATATATATAGATATAAATATATGAAACTGCTTTCTGATGAAATCTGTTTTATCAGATGAAAGTACTTAACTAGGTGTCTTTGGTTGATGCTTGGATTGTTTCCCTTTGTGGCTTTTGTGGTTATTTCTGAATTTGTTAGACTGCCCAAGTGCTCTTTTTTGGTTAGGCCTGGAAAATTCTTTCACACTTAGTTATGTTAAATAAAGGCCTAAAACTGCTTCAGAACTCCTGAAGTAGCCTGTCACTCCCTTCACAAGAAAGAAACTAGGGTTTAATACCAAGTATTAGAACACTTAAGTGGAAAAATGCAGGGCAGCCAGTTACTGGAATTATAATTATAGGCATAAAAAGATTGGCTGAAGCAGATACAGAATATTGAATACAGATAACGAAATAAAAAATATTCACTTCTCTCTCTGATAAATGTCTTAACCTCTGGGCCTCCATCTTTAGGAGGTACCCTTCTCATCATATGCCATGCCGTTCACTGCCTCAAACACACCATGACCTTTACTACCTCAAATGTGCATGACCTTCACTGCCTCGAGTGTGCCATGACTTTCACTGCCTCAAATGTGCCATGACCTTCACTGCCTCAAATGTGCCATGACCTTCACTGCCTCAAACATGCCATGACCTTTACTGCCTCAAACATGCCATGACCTTCACTGCGTCAAACACACCATGACCTTCACTACCTCAAATGTGCCATGACCTTCACTGCCTCAAATGTGCCATGACCTTCACTGCCTCAAACATGCCATGATCTTCACTGCCTCAAACATGCCATGACCTTCACTGCCTCAAACACACCATGACATTTACTACCTCAAATGTGCATGACCTTCACTGCCTTTAATGTGCCATGACTTTCACTGCCTCAAACATGCCATGACCTTCACTGCCTTGAATGTGCAATGGCCTTCACTGCCAGCTTTTTTTCCTGCCACTGCTCCCAAACACCATTTCTGTCCAGTCTAGCCAGTAAAGTAACTAACAGGAGACACAGCACAGTTTAGCCCACTCCTTTTAGTCACTATTGAACAGGAGGCTAACTACATGAGTTTGTACACACTTACCTTCATGCAGGCTTATATTGCTCTTCAGTAAGTTTAAAGCAAATCAGAGAAGCTAAAAAAGTACGAAGTAGTTCAAGTGCTCTCTCACCAATAATTCTCTCTTAGAACTAATTCATTAAATTAAAATCTGCAGTCATTTCCATTATAGGTGGGTGTAAATCCCCATTTTACCAGTGCTACCATTGACTTTACTTGTAGGAATCAAGAACAAATCCCTCAGTGATATTTCTGTAAACCATCTGTGACAGAAACACCAGTGTCATTCATTATTTATATAAAAAAGCTGACAGGGGGTCATCAAGACACAGAGAGCCTTGAGGTTTACATTTTATTTTATTCAGTATTTTAAATAATGGAGAGTGGTTGGTGGTTTGATTGTACATGGCTCAAAAGATGAAACAACTCTCTAATACTTAGCACATTTTTCTTTTGTTTCAGACTTATTTATCTTAAATGTATTTACGTTTTATATTTTCTATAGATTTGTTTGATGTTTAAATTATTTTCCTATGATTGTATACATTATTGTAGCTGATGTGGATCAATGGTTGCAATTTGTACTTTGTGGATCTTTTCTCTGAGGTCCTCCACTGAAAATGTTTCTTGCCCAGTCTGATTTTCACAGTAAAAATGTAAATAAATAAATATACATCTTTCTACAGACAATCAATTTTATTTGGGTATACTATAACAGAGAAATATAATTTAAATTTTATCAGAAGTAGATATGAGACAATGAAGGTGGAAATGGTCATTGTTATCAGTACAATCCTTATCTCATAATGAGTTTACTGCTTTCCAAAGAAATGACTTTTCTCAATTAGACCTCTGTAAGCATTTTTACTTTTTTTTTTTTTTTTTTAAGATTTTGTATACTCATCTTGCCTTGGCTCTTGGAAAATTTCAGGGGAAACATATTTACAAATCCATGAAAATATGCCATTCTTTAGTTTTATTTTCCTATCAGCTGCTTAAGTACATAAATTACTTAAGAAGATATTGATGAGCATTCCTAGAACATTATTCATATGTGGAAGGTACTTAATGAATGATCAGCACATCTGTCTTAATAAATGACCAATCTTTTGTTCTGATAATTTTTAAGCTTCTAGAATTTCTCCCAATAAAAATAGGGAGGTAATTACTTAGATTAGAAAGTGTAAGCACCATAGTCCAAAATGTTATCTGGATTCTTGGAAAGCATCTAGTCTATGACATTTTCTTGGCCTCTATGTTTGTCAGTTCTAGTGACCTAAATAACTGTGAAAAGCCAGGTGGTATGCAATCTCTGATGGCTATGTTTGCAGAAGTAATATCCCAGTGAATATTAAAACAACTAGGCAACAGTAGTTCTGTAGAGTGTTCCACAATTCAGATGACAGCAGGAAGAACTCATTTTGAGCAACATCTGGCTTAATATAAATACAGCCAATGTTCAGCCACTTGAGACTGATGCACTGAAATAAACAAGGATTTTCTACTTGATGTCTGTGGGGTTACTGCTCATTTAATTTAGATATAATGCCCTGAAATAGAGCAATACCCCTGCTCTGTGGCCTATGCAATCACTTTGATACAGTGTATATCCTGACATAGTGAATTCACAAGTGTTGATGAAAGGCATAGTTTATAAACATGTTTCTGTTAAATCTAGAGCATGAGCCTTGATGTCTGACATTGAAGCTTGTGCCTGAACCATTTCATTACATTTGCTAAGATAGACTATCTTAAGTCAGATAAACATGCAGTTGGAGTCTTTCACCCAAGAGAAGCAGAATATACAAACCCATAGCAGTGATACTGTAATGAAAGATTTACTCAGCTCCTTCCAAAGTAGCTTCAATACATAAATGTTTTTAAGCTGGAGGGACATAGGAGTGATAAGGCATTATGGAAACAATGCAGGTATCCTTTAATTTTTAATGTCTCAGGTCTTTTGCAAAGTTAGTCCATACTCTTATTTTATTTACAGTTTGTTGACTAGGTTAGTCACACTAGTCCAACTGCCTCGTTTCAAGGGAGACCTGAAGTGGTACTCATACTGACTAGGAGAAATTTGCTCAGGGTACCGGGCAACTTCCCCTACATTAAGAATTGGCACGGGATCTTTTTCCTTTATCTGAGCTACCACTAAACTGAGGCAAATGGGGTCCTGGTTTAACATCTCATCTGAAGGACAGTACATGCAAGAGTGGTGCACCCCTTTTATACTGAACTGCTGAGTCCGTACTGGAAAAAATTAACCAAACTATCTGGTATGGGAAGAGAACTCACTGCCTTTTGAGCTTCCATCACCACAAGCAAGTATGGTGAGGTCCTGAAATTCTACAACTTTCAGTGCTACAACCTGTGAGAATACCTCTTGATTTCATAACTACACACAGCATCTTGAAAGTGATTAAGTTTCTGGAAATGTTATTAAAACATGACACAAACACACAGACACACGCACAGACACACACGCCTTTTAATATATCTCATTTCACTCTCTTCATTGTAGATAAGTTGACATATTCCTTTTACACTTGCATTTTCAGTGTATATATAAGTATGCATTAAGATAAGCCTTAGTAGAATGCAAAACTAGTATTCTTTTGTCTGGCAAGGAACATTTAAAGTTTTCTTTTACCTAAAGAAGTACAACATTCAGATGCACATCCTAAGATATGTATAATTCCACTACTACATACTGTTCTCTCCCATGTCATAGACTGTAGTTGCCTTCTGTTACAAAACTCTGCATGCAGCATTTGAATTTTTTATACAATGACAGATGTTTTGCAGCACTCTCTGGAAATCTGGAATCTGACTTTAAATTAGCAAGGTACAATGGATGTATATGCAGACACACAGATGCACAATTTTCACTGATAAAAATTTCCTTAATTAAATAACTCAGCTTGTATCTTATAATGTTTAATACTAAGTAAAAATTGCAGATAGTTTGCAAAACCAGTAGCTGGTCACAAAAGCATGTCTTTCTCACTGATGCTGCAGTCTGGCAATATTATATTGCAAAGTTTTCACTTTAGCCTTGTAATAAGGTCAAAGAATGACATCATGCTCATCACTAAACCAGACTGTTTTACTCCTGTAATGCATGTTGCTATGGTGTTCGCTCACATCAAGCTGTGTGGCTGGCCCCTTAGGGATAACCCCAACAACAAAGCATTCCATTTGTGGTTTCTTACTTCCTTTTCATTCTATGTTTTTAATAGCTTCTCCCAGAAGCAAGGAAGTACTGTTCACTACAGAACACGACTGGTTATTGAATAGCTGTTAGGTGAGCACTAACTGATTATTAAGCAACTAAAGCAGCGCTAAATGGTTATTAAGTGATTAAGGAGGCACTCACTAGTTATTGATTGATTAAGATGTTAAGTATTTGAACATTTCACACTAATAAACACAAAATAAAAGATACAACACATAATCATGTCTGGTCTTTGTTACTGCTGTTGCTCATGCTGAAAGCTAAAAACGGTATCACGTAGTTTTCTGTACAGCTAGGGTGGAATGCACAGATCTACAATAAGTAGTATTTCTGTCCCAGTACACTTTTAGGTATACAGTTTGCATACTTCACAATTTTTATTAACTGAGTGAATAGACAAGTGCCCAAGTTCCAAAAGATTTGGTCTTTTAAGTGACTTACTTCAGTGTAAGCCTGCTTTTCAAATGGGCCTTACACTGATGTCACTTACATCAAAAACAAGTCTTTTGGAATCGGGGCAAATACCTGCATCTGCAAGCATCTCCTATGATACTAAACTGCAGTCTAAGTAGACTCTGTAGCAAATGTCTTGCAGGGTGATACCTCAGTACTGTGAAATTCTGATACTTTATTTTCCCTGTACTGATCTTTCCAATCATCACTAAAATCTGCACCTTGGATGCATCCCTTCTTAAGCTATGACTATGTAATCCATATCTCTTTACTCTTCTATTAACAAATTTATTTGGATTATAAAGAGCATACTCGCACAACTTACACACACAAACTATAAAACTCAATGACTAGAATAATCTGGGAATCCTGCAAGTGGAGAAAAAAGAAAATTACTGTACATTGAAGATAATTTTGAAATGATTAAATATGCTTTGTTTTATTATCTTAGTTAAGGAATCTAAAAGGAAAACACACAAATTTATCACACAATTTTTAAGATGATTTTGGTTCCACTGACCCAACATTCAGTTTTAAAAAATACCCATGCCAACACACAGAAACGTGTCAAGAAAACATTCTAGAAAGTATAAAGACAAGCATTAACCTCAACAACTAGATTCTGGTGGGGTCCCACTTAAAACTAAAATTTTCTTAAATCAATAAATATTAAAGAAAAAAAAAAAAGAAATTTCCTTCAGTCTCATTCAGTACAGCAAGGTGCCCAAGAAGCTAGATTTGTTTTTCTCTACTGCTAAATAATTAAAATATTAAAATATACATTCACATATTCATAGATTGCTAGTAGGCTAATGACCCAGAGGGCTTTTTCTAAGCCTAGTCAAGTTTTATCAAAAGAATAATGACGCCCTGTATCCAAATATGGCATTGAAGACCAAGCATTTATAAGCTACCTGTGTCCATAAGGGACATGGGTGCCAGGCCAGTGTAAAGTTCCTATTCAGCTTCACATGGATAGGAAGCTTGTTCTATAAGACAGGCAGTTTCTGGGACACATATCTGCCTCTCTAGCATATTCTGTTTAAGGCACAGATAAAGTTCAGGTCCCTAGACCTTGTATTTTTAGTACGGTTTGATTTATGACTATAAAGAGAGATTCATAAGTGTGGGGTTTAGGCATAGATCACCTGTCAGCAATCTACAGGAGTCTGAGTAGAGGGTAAGGACTTTAAGGCACTCTGCGTAAGGTAGGTTTGTTATAGGTTCATAGATTAGCACTAAGCTAACTGCCCTTGTGAGCCATTTTAAGCCTAGCCAATTATCCCTTGTGAGACTCAAACCCTGCACCTTGTGTTTGCAAGACAAACACCTTAACCATTAGACCACCCTCCCAACCTGTCTTGTATTTTTTGTGTAATGCTACATCTATAGTTGTACTTCTTTTCTCAGTGGTTTTCCTTGGTCTTCACAAGTGTATGTGTACATGTGTGTATATATACGCACGAGTGAGAGAGACTGTGTGTGTATCTATGGCAGTATGATGAAGCACAAGGTAATGATGTCACTGACGTGTCATTCCATTCAGTAAAGGACAGCTCAAGCCAAGCACTTAACTGACGAATAAAAATCTGTTATTTTATACTTAACAATGAGTATCACAGTTGCCATTATAAACAACATCCATCGAATCATGTGCACATTTTAATGCTTGAGTATCCAGAGATTTAGTATTTCTGATTATAATGGCTAAGTCTTTCTATTCTGTAGAGTCTATGTTCTTTGCAATATTCTGCTACTGCGGCAGCAGTGTGTTTTCATAAAATAACATTTGTGTCAGATCTGCCTGTGGCATTGAACCTCAGAACACCTGGGTGGGTGTTATTTTCACAATAACATGCACCCTGTTGGGCATTATTGCTTGCTTAGATTACAATGGCAGTTCTCTACAATATATCGGCTGCACTATAATGCTATTTCACATTAAACTTTCACTGCACATGCTGTGCAACACAGCAGTGGCAGCAAACTCTTCAATTAAATGACACATGGGTACTCTGTTATTATGGTAGCAAACTCTTCAATTAATAACACATGGGTACTATGTTATTATGATAGCAAACTCTTCAATTAAGAACACATGGGTACTGTGTTACTGTGGTAGCAAACTCTTCAATTAATAACACATGGGTACTATGTTATTATGACAGCAAACTCTTCAATTAAGGGTACTCTGTTATTATGGTAGCAAACTCTTCAATTAATAACACATGGGTACATTGTTATTATGATAGCAAACTCTTCAACTAATAACAGATGGGTACTCTGTTATTATGGTAGCAAACTCTTCAATTAATAACACATGGGTACTTTGTTATGATAGCAAAATCCAATTAATAGCACATGGGTACTCTATTACTGTGGTAGCAAACCCTTCAATTAAGGGTACTCTGTTATTACGGTAGCAAACTCTTCAATTAATAACAGATGGGTACTGTGTTATTGTGGTAGAAACTCTTCAGTTAATAACACATGGGTACTCTGTTACTGTGGTAGAAACTCTTCAATTAATAAAACATGGGTACTTTGTTATGATAGCAAAATCTTCAATTAATAACACATGGGTACTCTCTTATTATGATACAAACTCTTCAATTAATAACACATGGGTACTTTGGTATGGTAGCAAACTTCAATTAACACATGGGTACTCTGTAATTATGATAGCAAAATCTTCAATTAATAACACATGGGTACTCTATTATTGTGGCAGCAAACCCTTCAATTAATAACTCATGGGTACTCTGTAATTATGATAGCAAACTCTTCAATTAATAACAAATGGGTACTGTGTTACTGTGGTAGAAACTCTTCAGTTAATAACACATGGGTACTCTGCAATTATGATAGCAAACTCTTCAATTAATAATAGATGGATACTGTGTTATTGTGGTAGAAACTCTTTAGTTAATAACACATGGGTACTCGGTTATTGTGGTAGAAACTCTTTAGTTAATAACACATGGGTGCTCTGTTACTGTGGTAGCAACTCTTCAATTAATAACACATGGGTACTCTATTACAGTTAGCAATCGATAACACTACTATTCACTGCTACTATATCAATCATTTTGATCATAACTGTGTCACCTACATTCTCCTTCTCATAAAAAGTTTTATTGAACTGATATATGCAAGCAATAATGCCCAACAGGGTGTGTGTTATTGTGAACCGCTACGCCCCTGGAAGTGGGTTATTTCCACAGTAACACACACCCTGGAGGGCATTATTGCACTTAGAGAATGGGCGGTCTGTAAAACTGTTATTTAACTGATTTATTTTTTTATTACTATACTTTTTATATTTCTTTGATGTATTATAGTTTCTCCGCCTAATGCTTCAAACTTGCTGTAGTATATGTTAATGGTGTTGGAGGAAGGATTTTACAGCCAAATATAACACTTTAAAAAAATGTGCAGAATGTTCAGATTTTTGGCTGATATGTTTGGTCTCTTTCTCATAAAATTTGCAGATTTCTGGCAAATCACTGGGGATTGAAATCCTTCAATGATGGCAGACATTTGAGTTTCAGAATTCATATCCTTCAGACACTATATGCTAAAGGAAACCATGTTATTCTAGCACCTTTCAAAGTTTATAAGAGTAATATTTAAAATCCGTCCATATTTTTCAATCTTTGTCCCCTGCTATTTGTGTCTCTGTCTAGATTTCTTGTGCCAAGAGTTTGAGAGGTGTGGTCGAGTGGTATGCAAACCTCTTAACCGATGCTGCTACTGCCCGGCACTCTCTCTCACACACACACACACACACACACACACATATTCTTCTACTTTTATACACACATTCACTCACTCATGCATACAAAAACAAACACATACACACTTTTTTTGGTTTCATTTATTTTATTTTTTTTTTACACTCGTTAAAAAGCAAACGCTCTGCTTAGTGAGTGTAAGATAATGGCTCGATCGGTTGATCTCTCACTCTCATACACAAACACATACACACACGTTTTTTTTCTTTTTTTTCTTTTTAATTTTACCCTCGCTAAACAGCAAAAGCACTGTTTATAGAGTGTAAAATAATGCCGGCCATTAGTTTTTTCAGTCTGAGCTCCACGGCAGCTTGATATGCTGTGGTGAAGCGGCAGACTTTTTTTCAGTGGGCATTACCTGTAGATTAACACCCTTCTGGAGCAAGTACAGTTGTGTAAAATCTTACCATAGTGGTAGATGTCCTGCTCTTCAGTGTTGCAGTATTTATCACACTAGGCATCCCCTGCCAAGGACAGCCCGATATTTGCCCAGTATACCTAAGACTTAAGGTTGTTTTAAGGTATACCATACAGCGCACGTATGCTCCTTTCATAGTGTACGGTATAAAGGTGAAGTCCAGCTATACCATCCTCAGAACTAAGAGCCCCCGTAGGAATGATAGTCCATGGAAAAGAAAGGTAGAGGGCATGAATACTGGAACAGTGAAGAGAAGGACATCTACCATTATGCTAAGAATTTACACAACCGGACTATGTCCTTCCATTTCACTGATGCAGTATTCATTTTTATAGGGAGAGTGCCAAAGCTCAGCAAGAAGGGAGGGCAGAGGAAAGACCAGGAGATACCTCTAGGAAGCCATGAAGGATGGCCCTAGCAAAACCAGCTCTAGCTCTGGAAATTCCATCCAAGCCGTAGTGCTTTGTAAATCTATGCACAGACATCCAGCTAGATACCTCAAGAATAGAGTTAGTATCCAAACCCTTGAAAAAAGCACCAGAACAAGCCACAGCTTTAGTATGGTTAAGGCAACTGTGTACCCCCACCCCTAATCACAGTACAACCCAGAATGCCTCTGAACTCCTCGTTTCTAGCACATCCCTTACTGTCCCACTGAATTACAAAGGAGGGCAGGGATAAGATAGGAAAAACAGAAGAGGTAGACAAAAAGATAACAAGGTACCAGTGCAAAATAAAAACTCTACAGGAGGTTTCAGAATATACAAAATACCTAATCAAAGCACAATCCAGAATGACCTGCATCCTAAATAAATAAGATACTCCTTCTTTAAACAACTTGCTTTTTCATTTTATGACCTCAGATATCCATCCCCTAACGATCTGATGAAGACTCTCTTTGACCAGGAGTAAGAGTATCTACTCACCTTTTGGCAGTATCAGTGCCATTTTCCTCAGCAGATGCACTGGTGGAACAGTGAAAGCTGTATATATCTATACAGCTACCTACCTGTATATAAGAGTGGTCAACAACTTTCATTCGACCACATATAACCAACAAGATCTCAATTCCCAGTTTGGGGAATATGCCCTTTGACTGTGTTTTATGGAGTCATGGAATTTGTACATATAACTAGCAGGAGATCTGGACACGCAGGGGGGCTTGCACCCCTGCAAAAAAAAAAAAATGTGTTAATCATGTTTTGAAAAAGAAAATTTTACATGTATCGAGACTGTGTCTCAGCACATAGTCGCTGGCATGTTGATGCCAGCATTTTCAATGTTGACGATGGGTGTTATTTGTCATGTATGTGTGTGTAAATGTGTGTGTGTGTGTGTGTGTGTGTGTGTGTGTGTGTGTGTATAGACAGAGACATATAACTGCAAGAAAAACTCAGCCAAACTAGAGTTTTCTCTGCGTGGTACCTTAAACCTCATGTAATGGAAGCCCATTGGATATATGTATATGTATATGACCCCTTAAGGACATCCAGTGTTTCAGCTACATGGCTTCTGAATGTCCATGATTTTTTTAACTTTTTAAGATTTTATGATTTGATTCAGGCCAATAAAGCCAAACCCATTAGATGTGGACATGCATGTTTCAGCCTTTTTGTTGACCTCATCAGCACAGCATAAGTGGTTACTTTGGCTATTCTTCAGAAGCAAAAAAAAACAGGCAAAACATGCATGTTCAGAGCTGCATGTTAGACTTACATACATACCATGGGCCTCCATTATAAGAGGTATAAGTTATCACACAATGAAAACTCTAGCTTTCCTGCATTTTCCGTGCAGTTTTTACTGAATAGTTTGACTGTGTATCCTTTTACCCTTTGGTTTGTATGTATGTATATATGTAGACCTATACATAGAGATATATTAGAATCCACAGAGTGTTAGCTAACAGTACTATTTAATGAAATGGAAGTTGGCACACAAAGCTGAGTTACTGTTTCACTAGGTGTTTAATTTTTAAATTTAGTTGAGCATCAAAGTTTAACCGTACGTGTAGTTGCACTCTTATGATGCTTTGGGAGAGGGTCCAGGCTGGGTGTAAGGTGAGGTTTTTGCTTTCTTTTGAAGTTTCTTGCAAACACTGCTGTAGTAGGTGGTAATTTGTGTAACTGATGAAAAATGCAACTATTGTAATTTCATGTTACATATGCTGAATCTAGCTTTGTTTGTATAACTTGAGCACTAATCCAGGCCTTCTTAAATGTATTCAATTGTATTTATTACTGCTTGGTAGTAACCTGATTAAAGTGTAGCTATCATTCTAAGCCTTTTGGTTTAAGCACTTGAGCTTCAGACCAGTTGTTGTACATTAAGGTTTGTGGTCTGCACTGTTGTGGCAGGACAGCTAGCTTACATCCTTCTAAGTTGGGAAATGCTGATTAAAGGCTCAGTGTCTGTTATTCTAAAAGTGTATTAGTTCTGGTTTAAGTACTTGGGCTTCAGGCCAGTCATTTTACATTAAGAAGGTTTGTGGTCTGCACTCTTGTGGGAGGAGAGGCTGGACTCTGCCCTTCTGAGCTGGGAAGTTCTGGTTAGAGACTTATAGTGCCTGCATATTTGAACTGTTTCTTACTGAAATTGGTGTGCCTTGTTTGCTGTTGCATAAACTAGATTCAGGCCTGTTGAATCTAGCTTTGTTTGTATAACTTGAGCACTAATCCAGGCCTTCTTTTTTGGAGAAGGTTCACCTGCGCCCCAGTGGCAGGAGTGTGCAATTAGAACTTGTCTGATTGACGACTACAGGAACAGGGCTCAGTTTTGAGATTTTTTTACTGGTTAATTGGGTAATTTGTTTTAAAGCCTTTTCTGATTGCTTGTAATCATCTAAAGCTGTTTTAAGTGTATTTTTTACTGTTTGTAGTCGTTTAAAGCTGTTTTATGTGTATTTTTTACTGTTTTTTCCTTATCGTTTCAATTTTTTTTTTCCTTGTTTCCCACCTTTCTAAGCTAGTATAGTCCAGTTTTCAGGCTAGTGCTGAATTCAGGGCTGTGTTACAAGTTTCTGAGTTGCCCATACCTAACTTGGATAATTGGAGGTTTCTCTGTTCACATGTGAGAGAGGGGGCTTTGAGCAGCCATCTGTCCCTGGAGGAGTGGTTCCAGCCCAGAAGTTAGTATTTTATAGGCCATTTTGGGCTAATTTCTATTTCTTTGCTCTAAAAACCGCATTTGCACAGTTTTACATGTCCAGGCAGTGCCAGTTAGCTAGGGCTAAATTATTCCCAGCTCCACCAAGTCTCCTCTTCAGTTTTTCCCTTGAAAGTAGTCTAACTCTCACCTTAAGCACTTAAAAAGCATCCTACAGCCCAGTACTTGCTCATACCTAATAGCAAGCACTAATATACCCTGACACTTGATTGCCCAGCAGGGCAAGGCTCATTATTCACCCCTCACCAAACAAGCAACTAAGCAGTTCACCCTACTATTCAGGCATAACCAAAGGGCAATTTCAGTTATACTCTCCAGTCCAACTGGTGAATCTGGGTATCCTGAGGCAATGTTACAACTGCCTCATGTACACAAACAACCCTCTCCTCCTACCACAAAACATTAACATATGTGAGAGATGCAATTATACAGCTAAAGTGGAGGCTAAGCTCTCTCTACCCAAGACTGGAACAGGCAGTCATGAGGAGAAGGTTAACACTTGCACCATACCTCCAGCCTCACATAGACATACTAAACCAGCACTGGCAAAAAATGCACATAAATACACAAAACCATACTCGGGGGCTCTAAATAAAAACCTGCAAAGGCATCAGAGACCTCCAAAGCAGACACCCAAAAACCTGCCACCTCCCGTCACAAACCAGGCAACACATAAAACACAAAATCAGTGTGCCACACAATCACAGCCCTTAAGGCGAAACAACATACCTAACACACTAATAATAGGCAACTATATAGAGTCAGGCACACTGACGTCCCACTCACTAGGCTGGAAAAGGAGAAGGTTACTGTTAGCTGCCTGTCAGGAGCCAGAATCCGTCACATAAAGCAAGCACTCAGGTCACTCCAGGACAAGGACAACTATGACTCTGTCATTGTTCACGTTGGTGTGAATGACCTGAGACATAACTCACTGGACTACATGAAAAGAGACATGGAAGAGCTCTCTGATCATGTAGCCCAAGCAGGTATGACCCTGACCCTGAGTAGCATCCTGCCCTCACCAAGAATGATACCGCAGTATAAAGGAACAATGATCAATTTCAACAATTGGCTAAGCTTCTGGTGTCATTCAAAGGGGATCCAGTGTCTGTCAGCCTGAGACAACATGCTCGATAAGCCCCATTGCTTCGCAAAAGACGGCTTGCACCTGTCACCCCTAGGCTTTTGAATACTGGCCAAGGCTCTTGCTGCCCCCATAGTGCCTTTTTTAGGCAAGGCTCAAAAGTCAAACCCACCTCCGTAAACAGCACAAATAAAAAAACGAGGGTTATGCTACTCAACGCCAGAAGTTTAAATCTCAAAATGCAAGTGCTCAAAGCACTCTTCAGTATGGAGAATGTTGACATCTGTGCAGTAACTGAAACCTGGTTCAAGGCTCCACAGAGCACCCCAGCACTACCAGGCTACAACTCATACCACACATTTCGACCACAAAACATGGAATGAAACACAAAAGGAGGGGATATACCCATATTCATCAAGGATGCCAACACCTCCAGGTTAGTGGTGCAGCATGATACCTCTGAGATCATCAATGTGCAACTAACATCGGGAAAATCTGCAATGCAAATTGTGGCCTGCTACAGATCACCCTCCATGACCCAGAACCACCACTCCGCCTTTTGGGAGACACTGGAAAACATGAAGGTCCTACCGAACACCCTGATATTGGGCAATTTCAATTACCCTACCGTTAACTTGGAAAACTACTCAAGTACAAACTCCCAGGTCCAGTGCTTCCTGGAATTTATCAACTCAAATGCTCTGGATCAGCTTGTAAACTCCCCTACCAGAGGTGAAACCATATTGGACCTGTTCATCACCAACAGATGTGACACGTGTTCCGCACCAGAGGTCAACCCGTCACTGGTTAGATCAGACCATAAACTAATCACTCTGGATGTCCACACCATCACCACAACCAAGGAAACCACAGTGAAAATCTTTTCTATAGTAAACTTCGCCTTACTTAAGACAGAGGTGGTAAGTTTCACAGCCCCCACGCTAAAGGATAACAGTGTCCAAGATGTAGAAACCTTTACAAATACACTCTAGGAGCACCTACAAGGATGCATGGATCATGCCATCCCTAGCAAAACCAAGACTCATTCCCCTAAGAGAAGGAATCCATTCTGGTGGACCCCTGCCATAAACAGGCTATACAACAGAAGGAGGAAACTAGTTCAGAAAAAAAGCAATCCCAAGAAGGAAAGACAACCCTGATCAGTATCAGTAAGAAACTAAGGTCCTTCATAAAATCATCCAAGGCTAACATCGAAAGAAAAATAGCCAAGGATTCGAAAGATAACCACAAAGCCTTCTTTAGCTATGGCAAGAATCTGAGTGGCAACTCGCAGATATGCTCTGAGCTAGTGCAAAATAGCACAAAAATATACTGAACGTACTGATATTGCCAACATCCTGGCAGATAGATTCAATGCAAACCTCACCCCCCTCTCACCCCCAAAAGGGAGCACAACAATACCGGAAAAGTGTAGTGTCCCAGAAATCACAGACGCACAGGTGAAAAACAGCCCTTTTAAAAGCCAAAAGAACAGTGTCAATGGGGCCAGATGGTGTCCCAGGCTGCGTCTTGCACAAACTACAGAATGAACTAACCCCCCACCTAAACACACTGTTCAACCTCAGCCTCTCCACAGGCTACGTGCCCATATAATGGCAAACAGCAATGGTTATTCCGCTCCACAAAGGAGGGGCCACAACTGACTAGCCTGGTCTGCAAGGCTATGGAGTGCATTATCATGAAACTCATTAACAAAGACACTGGAAACCTCCAAACACTTGAACCGACCCAGTTCGGCTTTGTTAAGGGCAGATCATGCCTACTAAATCAGGTTGACTACTTTGAGACAGTCACCAAGGCCATATATGAGGGGAAGGTGGTTCACACAGCCTACCTTGACCTCTCCAAGGATTTTGACACCATTCTCCACTCGGGAATTATAGAAAAACTCACCAACCTGAACATAAACCCCTACATCAGGAGATGGGTTGCCAACTGGCTTACAGACAGAATTCACACGGTAAGAATAGCAGGCTCCAGGTGTGACTCTAAACCAGTCACAAGTAGTGTCGCACAAGGCTCAGACCTGGGACCCCTATTGTTCAGCATATACTTAGAAGTACAGGCAAACACAGGAGGACTATAGCTAACCAATTTCACCGATGACTGCAAACTGGGAGCCATAACTGACTCTCCTGATACGGACATTCTCCAAAAGGGCCTTACTGAGATGGACACCTGGTGTCAAAGTCATGGTCTCAAGCTAAATGCCAAAAAATGCATGGTCATCCCATTTGGGAAAAACAAAACACCCATGAATTACCACATAGGTGGCAGCCCCCTTAATACAGAAGAGGTAATAAGAGATCTGGGGACCCAGGTAGATAGTAATATCTCTTTTGACAATCATATTGCCAAAGTAGTTAGGAAATCCTTCTATATAGCCCATCTAATAACTAAAGGGTTTGCATCTAGAAATAGAGAGGTTATAGTGCCCCTCTACTCGTCACTCAGACCCATCATAGAGTACAATGCCCCATTTGGGAAGTACCTCACAAGACACTTCCAACAGCTGGAAAGACCACAAAAGTACCTCACCAAGAGGATTACTGGCCTCAAACATATGTCCTATGCTGTACTCAGTAGCATGTC